>NC_057801.1:694016532-694371478 GCF_018294505.1 Triticum aestivum
CTGAGGGAGTACTACTACCTCTTCTGGTCGACGGAGACGCGAGCGCATCCGCATACGAAGGTACTCCCAGCTGCCGCTTCGGAACTGGCTCCGAATGGATACCCTTTCTTCGCGTTGTTCTTCTACTGCGGGCTCTGCCCGCCTTTCTCTGAATTTTTCTGCGATATCATGAACACCTACGGGTTCCGCCTCCTTGACTTCACCCCCAATGCTGTTCTGACCATGGCAGTTTTCGCACATCTCTGCGAAACTTTGTCGGAGTCTATCCAAACGTAGCTCTTTTCCGCCACTTCTTTATGCCCCGAGTTGAGAGAGGGGAGCCTTTATCTGTCGGAATCGCCTGGATCTCGAGAGCTGGCAAGAAGGAAGCTTATCTGGAGGGAGAGCTCCGCAGCAAGTGGGAGGAATGGAGAGCAGACTGGTGCTGGATTGTCGAGGAGAACCCGCAGCCATTTACCACCCAGCGCCAAGCCCCAATAGCGCGCGGCAACGATTGGAGCAACGTGGCCCCGGAAGATGATAGGCTGAAGATTGCCGTCACCCGGATCCTATGCCTCAGGCTTGCCGGGCTCACTGTAGGCGCCGTTGGCACAGATTTTCTTCGTTGCCGCATCGCCCCCCTGCAGGAGAGGAGGAGACCCGCCTGGGAGTTTCAGAATGCGGCGGATATCATGAGGCTGCGCCCGGGTCTCAATTTCAACTTCACTGTCCTGGAACTGGACGCGATGCTCCTGGAATTGTTCAAGCGCGATCCTCAACATCCCGAAGTGTTCATGTTGCCGAGGGGTGTCGTTCCGCTGTGCAACAACTCCTCACTCGACCGCATCCGTGCAATGATGCCACTGTGCGACTCGCATGGAATTGTCCCAACTTGGCAAGAGCCTGCAGACAACGTCGTGCAAGAGTTCTTTGACGGCTTGGTAGAAGTGCCGGTCCGCCCCGATGAACAGAAGAGCCTCACCCGCGACACCATCGATGATGAGATGCAGCGCATCGCCACCAGGCTGGAAGAGGCGGCAGCAGCCGCTGCCGCGGGCGAGTTCGGATTCACCGTGGAGGAGGCAGAGGCAGCAGAGGTGGCAAGCCTTGTCGAGCGAGAGGAGCTTGCCAGCGAGGAAGAGCTTGTCGGGCCTGAAGCTGAGTCGAGTGAGCCCGCCGAGGGCGCGAGCGACTCGTTGAAGATCGGCTCCTCCTCCTCCCCATCTTCAGCCAGCTCGCCGCAAGCGGAGCCCCCAGCTCCACCCAGAAGGCGTCTCCGCAAGGCCGGGGACATAGCGGGGCGGCAGATGAGTCAACAGCCTCCGTGCCGCGCGACACGCTCTACCGCGGCAAGCACTGTTGCCGCGGGAGCGCCTCACGCCGCTGCGGCAACTGGAGCGGGGTCTTCCCGGTCCACCGCTACTGCTCCTGCCAAGCGGACAAGGGAACCTACTCCTCCGCCTCGTCGCACTGGAGGCGAGCCGGACTTTGATCTCTCCGCGCTCAGCTCCGACGAGGAAGAAGAAGAGTAAGATTCTTTGTTGTACTTGTAGTTCTTCAATTCTTGCTGTTTTGTCTTGTGTCCGATTTGCTTTACTCCGAACCCGTTCCTTTTTAGGACTCTGGCCCAGAGAGCGGCGAAGAGAGCCAAGGTCCCGGTGATTGTCATCAAGGACGAACCCGCCGCGACAGCAGGGGGTGTGTCCGAGACCACCTTGCCGGACCCGGCAACTATTCCCCAAAGCAGCCCCCAGCGCAGCCCCCAGCGTCAGTATATGGTTTACTTCCTGCTGTCAGGCGCGCATGGGTGCTCTTTCTTTGCTGATATCTGACTGTTGGTTTGTGTAGGAGCAGAGCAGCCTCACCAGGAGTGCCCGGAAGCCGCTCCCGAAATGCCATCTGCTTCGACTACACCGCCAAGGGAGGATTCCCCGGCAAGGGAGCGTTCTCCGGCAAGGGACAGTTCTCCGGCAAGGGACAGCACCAGCGACCCTCCGGTGGTTGATACCATGACTGCAGATCCTAGTACAGGTAATCCTCTTGCTTGAAAAACTTCCCTGGGGTTCTTCTTCTTCTGATTTTCTTTTTGGATATCTTCTTGACTTTTCTCCTTTTTCCGTTCGTCAGATCCATCTGCCACGGAGCCGATGGAAACCGAGGTCGCCGGCAAGGAGAACGCGCGCAGCAATACCGACGACGCCGTTTCCACCAAAGGAGAAGCCGGCGCTGATGATCCCGCCGGCCGCCGTAGAAGCTGGCGAGGGATCTGGCGATTGCACTGACGGCCCCGAGGCCGCAGGAGCGTCAGGCGCTACGCCGACCGCCGATCCCTCTGCCGCTGCTGCAGCTCCAGGCTCCGAAGAGCCCCAGCCCGGCGCCTATTTGAAGGCCGGCGACGGCATCTTCATCAAGCTCCCCTGGGCGTCAAGCTCCAGGGCGCCGGTCGAAGGAGAGATCTTTGATGAGGAGTTGCTCGCCTCCGCTGGGCTGACACTGGTTGACGCGCCGAGCAGCAGCAGTGGCGAGCCTGAGGAGGAGCAGCTGCTGCGGAAGCTGTTGTCGCTCTATCGCGCCCAACAGGCCAAGCTGGTATCCCGAGAAGCGCTTGTCGCGAAGGCGGGAGTGGACATCAAGAAGCGCGCGGAGGAGCTCCGGGGTCTCAGGCAGGAAGCTCTCCGGTCCCTGGCAGAGGAGCGGGAGCAAGTCGCCGAGGAGCGGAAAGCCTTCCTCCTCGAGAAGGCTGAAGTTGAAGAGCAACAACGACTTGTTGCCGAAAAGCTATCTGCGCAGGAAGGCTAGTTGGCGCAGCGCAAGGTCAACCTTGATAGCCACGAGGAGGAGCTTGCCGCGCGCGAGCAAACATTTGGCGGGGCTCTCAAGGAAGCATAGGATGCTACCGCAGCTGCCGAGGCCGCCAAGAAGGAGCTGGAGACGAAGATGGCGCAGCTGGAGGCCGATCTCAAGGCGAGCGGCGAGGAGCTTGCTGCGCTCAAGCGTGAGCGCAAGAAGGACGCCGCCGCTCATGGCGAGCTGCAGGGTCGTCTCGCTGAGAGGAGCAAAGAGCTTAGCGCCGCCAAGGACTCCAACGCAGATCTTGAGTTGAAGCTGGTTACTTTGACTCAGACGCTGGACAGCGCCAGGGAGCGGGAGGTGGCCTTGACGGAGAAGATCAAGGCTGACGAGGCGCTGCTAGCGAGTGCTGCCGCCGCCCAGAACACTTTTAGGGAGAATGTGGAGCACTGGACGGAGGGTCTCGTGGATGTTGCCGCAGCCATCGACAGGGAGCTGGCGCAGCTGGGGATGGAGGATCTCGGGTACTCCTCCGATGAGCACCTCCAACCCAGCGCCAAGCTCAGCTTGTTCTTCAAAGGCGTGGCGACGGCCCTCCAACGACTCCGGGAGAAGATCCCAAAGCAGCTGGCCGACGAGTCGCTCAAGATATGCGTGGGAGCTCTTCAAAAGGTGCTGGTGAAGGTGGCCTTCCGCAACCCAGGCCTCAACCTCACCAACGTCCTCAGGACCTTGCCGCCGGATGCTGATCTGGAAGCGCTCAAGACCCTTGTCGCACCCATTGTGGACAAGGTGAGCGGGATCAAGAGGGTTGAGGGCGATCGCGTAGATTAGGCCGCCCGTTTTCTCTTTTTCTTGTCGCTGCTGGTCATGTTATGAGAACAATCTGTTAGAGCTGCGACAAGTTATCTTGTAATATGACTCTATTTCGGGTAGCGATTGTTATGTTATTTCCTTTACTTGATTCCTTCCTTTGTATGCTTTTGCCCTACGCTTTTAGGGAACTTGCCGGCGCAGGCACCTTAGCCGCGAGCGCTGAGTGCGGGACGTCAGCAGCCTGCTGGCGGTGCCGCTACCGACAAGAAACCTTGTCGCAACTAGTCGCAGCTCACTTAAGTTGTTGAGCGGACTCGAAACAAAGTAAGGGCGCAACTAGCTACGAGTTGGTTCCTCCGCGCACAGGTTTTCCATACAAAGCACGGTCGTTCGAGGAAGATAACTTAAAATTTTTAAAACTGATTGCTCAAACTTTAGCAACTTAGCTTTTCTGTCGTTTGCTTCCCGGCAAGGCGAAACTCCCTCGAATGACGCTTGGTCCACATCATTATCTTCTCCTTTCCCCCCGGCAAACTTGTGGGCGAGGGAACCTTCCCTTCTTTGAGAAAGAGAAAGAAGAGAAAATAAAGATATGGAGCCTTACGGCTCGTTATTGCTTACCGGGGGTAGGTGCTACACAAAGTGTCAGATAATGCATGCAAAGAAAAGTAGAAAGCATGAAATTGACAAGATGTGCGGAGCACATGAGCTTTACTTATGCACGGGGTCTGCGCCCGGCTTCGTACAAAGGATTACATGCAACATCGGCAAGACTTGTACAAAAGGTGGTTGCCGGAACAGGTTCCGGCAACCGCGCCCTACGGGTAAAACTTACGAAGATGCTCAATGTTCCAGGAGTTGCTCACCGGAATGCCATCTTCAGTCTCAAGGCGGACAGCACCAGGCCTAGTGACTCGTTTCACCCGGTAAGGGCCTTCCCATTTCGGCGTCAACTTGTTGGAATTCTTGGCAGACTGAACGCGCCGAAGAACAAGGTCGCCTTCCTCGAGACTTCTGGCATTAACTTTGCGGCTATGGTAGTGGCGCAAAGCTTGCTGGTATCGAGCAGCTCGTACAGCGGCCTGAAGACGGTCCTCCTCAAGGAGCAGCGCATCATCTTGTTGCAACTGCTCTTGCTCAAGCTCATCATAAGCAAGCACTCGAGGTGACCCGTATACGAGTTCCGTGGGGAGAACTGCCTCTGCTCCATAGACTAGAGCGAAAGGTGTCTGGCCAGTGGCTCGATTTGGCGTCGTCCTGATCGACCAAAGAACCACCGGCAGCTCCTCAATCCAGCTCTTTCCGCACTTGCATAGCCTGTCGAAAGTCCTGGTCTTGAGCCCGCGCAGCACTTCAGCATTCGCCCTCTCCGCTTGACCGTTACTTCTTGGATGAGCAACAGAAGCGAAGCAGACCTTGGCGCCAAGATCTTAGACGTACTGCATGAAGGTGCGGCTCGTGAATTGCGTGCCGTTGTCGGTGATGATCCTGTTAGGGATCCCGAAGCAGCAAACAATCGACCTGAAGAACTTGACTGCTGACTGTGCTGTCACCTTCCTCACTGCTTCCACTTCCGGCCACTTTGTGAACTTGTCGATTGCAACGTACAAGTACTCAAAGCCCCCGACAGCTCGGGGAAAGGGGCCGAGGATGTCGAGCCCCCAGACCGAAAATGGCCAGGATAAAGGGATTGTCTGGAGAGCTTGAGCTGGCTGGTGTATCTGCTTGGAATGGAACTGGCACGCTTCACACTTGGTTACTTGTGCAGTTGCATCCTGGAGGGCTGTCGGCCAAAAGAAACCTTGCCGGAACACTTTGTCGGCAAGTGCTCTTGCGCCAATGTGGTGACCACATATGCCTCCATGTATCTCTGTCAACAGCTTTTGTCCTTCTTCCCGGTGAATACACTTCAATTTCACGCCGTTGAGTCTTCTTCTGTACAGTGTGTTGTCGACAAACTGGTACATACTTGACTGTCGGGCTACTCTTTCCGCTTCTTCTTGCTCTTCGGGAAGTTCTCCTGTCTGAAGGAAACGGACAATCTGCTGTGCCCATGCTGGAGCTTGCGGCTCGACAACAAGGACTAAAGGCACATCTGCTGCTGCGGGAACATCCGCTTCTACAGCGAGAACCTGCGGCTCAGCCGGAGCTTGACGTTCCCCGGCAAGCTTGCCGGAGCAAAACATGTCGGGAGCGTCTGCTTCAACGGAACAAACCCTAGGGCTTGCCGGAGCAGACTGCTCCTCAGCACCCTTGGTGTTGATCTTGAGGACCTTCTTGGCGGTGGCTTCGGGGAGCTCTGCCGGAAAATAGTCACCAGAAATCAACTTCCTCTTCTTGCTCTGTCCAGTTGATGGCGTTACAGACGATTGAGTCAGTTTGAGCACAAAGATCCCTGGTTCCATAGGTAACTTAAGTGCGGCGCACTTCGACAGGCCATCGGCAATGTTGTTCTGAGCTCTTGGAACATGTTCCATCTGTAGGCCGTCAAAGTGCTCTTCTAGCTTTCTCACTTCATCAACGTAAGCTTCCATCAACAGACTCTGATAATTCTTGTTCACTTGGCGGACGACAAGCTGTGAGTCACCCCTGACAATGAGCTTCTTGATCCCAAGGTCTGCTGCGATCCTGAGACCGGCAAGCAAATCTTCATACTCTGCGGTATTGTTTGTTGCTTGCTCCTTGGGAAAGTGCATCTGGACTACGTACTTGAGGTGATCTCCGGTGGGTGCAACAAGTAGCATGCCCGCACCGGTGCCTTGCAGCGAGAAGGCACCATCAAAGTACATCAGCCACTCTTTGCTTGCTTCCTTGATGGGGATGCTCATTTCTGGAATTTCTTCATCTTGTGTTGGCGTCCATTCTGCTATGAAATCCGCCAATGCTCTGCTTTGGATAGTTGAAGTGCTCTCAAACTTGAGGCCAAAGCTTGACAGTTCCAGTGCCCACTCGACAATCCTGCCTGTTGCTTCTGGATTTTGCAGTATCCTCTTCAGCGGAAAACGAGTGACGGCTGTGATCTCATGTGCTTGGAAGTAATGGCGCAGCTTTCTCGAGGCCATGAGAAGGCCGAAAAGCAATTTCTGCACACCAGAGTACCTTGACCTAGCCCCCTGCAGAAGGGAGCTGACAAAGTAAACTGGGCGCTGCACCATTCTTTTCTACATCTTCTCACGCGCCTGCGCAGATCCATCTTTGTCGGGACCAGAGCTTGCCGGTGAAGTCCCCTGCTTGTCGCTAGATGCACCTGCCGTGATTGCTGGCTCATCATCCGCCTCCCTCTCCGCTACTAACGCAGCACTAACCACTTGATTGGTTGCCGCTATATATAGCAGCAACTTCTCTTGTGGCTTAGGTGCGACAAGTGTCGGAGTGGAGGACAGGTATCTCTTTAAGTCCTGCAGTGCAGCCTCCGCTTCCGGAGTCCATTTCATTGGACCTGCCTTTTTCAATATTTTGAAAAATGGCAGGGCGCGCTCAGCAGACCTAGAGATAAACCTGCTGAGAGCAGCTACGCAACCGGCAAGTCTTCATACATCCTTGACGCGCTTTGGTGCTTCAATCTGCTCAATGGCCTTGATCTTGTCGGGATTGGCTTCAATTCCCCGCTGAGACACGAAGAGCCCGAGAAGCTTGCCGGAGGGGACTCCAAACACACACTTCTCGGGGTTAAGCTTGAGGTTGATCTTGCGCAGATTTGCAAAGGTTTCATCTAAATCTTGAATCAGAGTCGCCTTGTCCTTGCTTTTGACCACTATGTCATCCATGTAGGCTTCCAAATTTCTGTGTATTTGCGGCTTAAAAGCATCATGGACTACCCTTGCAAATATTGAACCAGCATTCTTTAAACTGAAAGGCATCCATACGAAACAGTATGTGCCACATGGGGTGATGAATGCGGTCTTCTCCTCATCCTCTTCTGCCATGAAGATCTGATGGTATCCTGAGTATGCATCAAGAAATGAAAGCAAGTCACATCCGGCCGTGGAGTCAACAATCTGGTCGATGCGCGGCAAGGGAAATGGGTCTTTAGGACAAGCTTTATTGACATCGGTAAAGTCGATACAAAGCCTCCATTTCCCGTTTGCCTTGCGCACGACTACAGGGTTGGCCAACCACGTAGGATGGAGCACTCCTCTGACAAGGCCTGCTGCTTCCAATTTCTTGATTTCTTCTGCGATGAATTCTTGGCGCTCTACTGCCTGTTTCTTGACTTTCTGCTTGACGGGCCGTGCATGAGGACAGACGGCAAGATGGTGCTCGATTACTTTCCTGGGAACACCGGGGATGTCAGACAGTTGCCACGCAAAAACGTCGATGTTCGCCCGCAGGAAAGCAATGAGCGCGCTTTCCTATTTAGGGTCGAGAGTGGCACTGATGGTGAAAGTACCACCAGTGCCATCCTCCTTGGCGGACACCTTCTTGGTCTCTGGTGGAGCTGCCATTGTCTTCTTACACTTGCTGGTGGAGCTCGATGGTGCGTCCTCGACGGTAGCGCAGCACTCCGAAGAGGTGCGCTTGCCGGAGTGGGCATCAGAACTCTTGCCGGACTTGGTCTTCTTCTTCGCCCCGGGAGCTTCAACGGCAAGTGACTTGCGATCTGTTGCGGCTGCTGCTTCCCGATAGATCTTGTCGGCGCAGATAAGAGCATCCTTCTTGTCGCCAGGGACAGAGATGACACTTATCGGGCCTGGCATCTTCAGCATGTTGTACGCATAGTGAGAGGCTGCCATGAATTTGGCGAGTGCTGGACGGCCGAGTATCCCATTGTAAGACAATGGGAAGTCAGCAACGTCAAAAGTGACCCTCTCAGTCCTGAAGTTCAACTCGTTGCCAAATGTCACCGGCAACGTGATCTTTCCCTTCGGCTTGCTCCTTCCCGGATTGATTCCTTGGAATGTGCCGGTCTCTTCGAGCTCGCCATCAGAGATCTGGAGTTTCTGGAGTACCGTGGAGGAGATCGGGTTCAAGCCGGCCCCGCCGTCAACTAGCATCTTAGTGACCTTGAGGTTGCGGATAGTTGGTGAAACCAACATTGGCAAGCACCCGACCGCAGTTATGCGATCAGGGTGGTCCTCAATATCAAAGATGATAGGCGTGCTGGACCATTTCAGAGGCTTGCGTGACTCGACGGGTGGTTCTGCCGCATTGACTTCCCGCTACCACTGCTTGAGCTGGCGGTATGAAGTATGTAGAGAAGCACCGCCGTCAACGCACAGGACCTCTGTGGCTTTCTGGAACTCCTGTTCATCGGTCTCGTCATCATCCATATCTTCATCGTCGTCGTCGTCTTCATCTTTGTCGCGGCCGCGGGGAGGTTTGTCTCCTTGCCGCTGCTTGGCCTTGCCGTGGCGTCCCCCTCGGCTGGGGCGTTTCTTGCCGGCTCCTCTAGCACCTTCCTGGGCCTTCTCCTTGTCGCGTCGCTCGTATTCAGCCTTTTGCTGCTCGACAAGCTGCTCGACCTTCTTGCAGCTCTGGAGGTCATGGCCCTTGGTGCGGTGGATCTTGCAGTACTGCTTGTTGGTGCCGTCCTGCTTGTCGGCGACCGCCACAGCCTGGTAGTTGGTGCCTGCAGCAATCTCTTCGCCGGAGCTACGAGCTTTGGCTTTCTTGGCGCCACCTCCTTTGCCGGACTGCTCAACGACTAACACATCTTTGCCTTTCTTCTTCCTATTGTTCCGCCGCCGGTTTTTCTTTGCCGGGGAAGCCTCCTCACTATCAGATCCTCCTGCTTCTGTATTCTCTCCAGGGAGTTTCCTCCCTTCCTCAGCACGTGCACACTTGTCGGCCAGGGCATATAGCTCACTGACGTCTCTAATCTTGCACATCGCCATCTCCTCCCGCATCCTGTGGTTTCGCATGTTCTGATGGAACGCGCTGATTACCGCGGCAGGGTGGACATCTGGGATGTTGTGCTGTACGCGGCTGAATCTCTGAATGTACTTGCGCAGGGGCTCTCCCTCCTTCTGGGCGAGCAGATGAAGGTCGCTCTCTTGGCCATGAGGCTTGTGGCCGCCTGTAAAGGCACCGACAAACTGATGGCATAGGTCTGCCCAGGAGGATATGGAGTTGTCCGGCAAGTGCATGAGCCAGGATCTGACATTGGGCTTGAGCACCAGCGGGAAGTAGTTGGCCAGGATCTTGTCGTCCCGCCCCTCGCCAGCTTGCACCGCGATGGTGTAGATGCTGAGGAACTCCGACGGATGCGACTTGCGGTCGTACTTCTCTGGTACATCTGGCTTGAAATTCTTCGTGCTGGGCCACTGGACTTGCCGCAGCTCATGAGTGAACGGAGGGCAACCTACCGCGTACGGCAAGTCGCCTAGTTCCCCTGGCGCATGCATGTCGACAGAGGGCCCAGCGCGCTGGTCCGATTGACGCCGCGCTTCTCTTCGGCGCTCGATGCGAGTACGAGCGTCTTCTTGCTGGCGTTCGTGAAGAACTTGGCGCTGATCGCGATGAGCTCGTGGATCTGATGATGCGGTGGAGTCGCTGTCGAGGTGGATCCGGCGAGTCGGCGATCTTGGCCTTCGGGGTGGAGAGTGCATGGTGGTTGCACCCCCACCGGTTTCGTCGCCATCGGCTCGTGCCTGGTAGTCCTGCCGCGGCAGCGATGTACTCGGCTACCGCGGAGTGTCACCGTTGGCGAAGCCGATGAGACTCTGAATGGTGGCCCTCCATCCATCGATCTTGTCTGCCATTGGAGGGTAATCCAGGAGCAGTTGAGCTCGCGCCAAAGCTTCTGCTGGAGTGGTGGGCGGCAGTGGCGAACGGTGCGAGGAGCGGGATATGCTCGGACTTCTAACTATGTTAGAAGGAGCAGTATCCCGTCCAGGCGACCGTGTCTCGCTCATGCCAGCATGTTGGCGTGCATGCTGGTCTTGAACACCCCGAGATCCACCAGCTCGATCTTGGTCCAACAAACGTATGGCACTGCGAATACCATGACGCTGTCGGTCCTGCACTTCCTGAGATGGGCGCTGTGCATGTACGGATGCCGAGGTGTGCGCAGCCTTGTCCTTGGACCTGGCAGCACCATGGGCTTCCTCGTCGATGTCCGTTCTTCCGTCGGCGTCTACCCCACCACCCGTTTGCTTCGGTGGTGGTGGGACCAACGTGGACGGAACAGCTGCCGCTGAAGCCTTCTTCTTCGGTGGCATGTCGATGAAGAAGATGAAGATCTAGCTCGTGTGAACGCCGGATCAGGTTCACACAACCTTGACGCCCCCTACCTGGCGCGCCAAAGAATGTCGGGGAAACTGATCCACGAACACCTATGGGACCAGCGGACCGAGCCCCTTTCGGTTCGGCGGGGGGCGGAGATCGCACGAAGAGCGGATCGAGGCGAAGCACACGAGCCGTTTACCCAGCTTCGGAGCTCTCCGGAGAGATAACACTCCTACTGCTGCATGTCTGAGTGTATTGAGTTCTTGCTCGGGAGCGCTGAGTGCTACAGTACACACTAGCTGCTAACGAGACCGAGCCCGAGTGTTTTTCTGCCTTCCCCTTCCCCCCTACGTTGCGCATGGGCCTCCTTTTATATGCTAAAGGGGTCTCCGACAGGTGGCAACGTAGACAAGGGTAAAAATGGAAAAGGAATTGCGGTTGGTACAACTACCTGTATAGTGTATCATACCTAACCCTGACGGTAGGGGAAAAAGGCATTAAATGCCCGTCTACGTCACCCAAATAGTGCAAAAAGGGACCGTCAGGGACTCCACCGCTCCCCACGATGGCAGTCTTGTCAGTGTCGCTTGCCACCGCGCACCGCTGGCTGCACAGCCTCTTGCCACGCGCGCCTGAAAAGGCCCCAGGGCGACACGTTGGTGGATGTGCTGGAGCGCGGGTACAGAGTGGTAGCTTGCCGCGGCAAGCGCCTTGCCGCGATCGTTGTCTTGTTGCGTCCGGAAGCTTGTCGCTCACCGGGCCTTGCCGGGACGCGTGGCGCGTCGCGGCAAGTTCCTTGAGATGCCTTGGTTGGCCTTCCCGGCAAGCTCCTCTTGCCGGGGCCTTGTCTCCTTGGCTTGAATACTTTGTTCTTGAATGGCTCCAAAGGAACCACGGAGGATCTTGGCGGTCACCCGGCAAGCCTTGCCGCGGGGTGCTGCGACTGCCCGTGCACAAGTTCGGGATACTAGGGTACCCCTACTCTAGTACACCGACAGGATAAGCATATGAAACATATATAATTTCAGATTTATGACATTCAACTCATTCAAGCATTTACTCATAGGATATAAGTGAAGCACACGAGTAAATGACAAACTACTCCAAAAGGATATAAGTGAAGATCAATGAGTAGCTAAATAATTGTGTAACTATGTGAAGACTCTCTCTCATTTAAGAATTTCAGATCTTGGTATTTTATTCAAACATCAAGCCAAGCAAAATAAAATGGCATTGCAAGGATAGCATGACTCATGTGAATAAGCAAAAACTTAGGCTCAACCGATACTAACCGATAATTGTTGAAGAAGAAAGGTGGGACGCCTACCAAGGCATCCCCAAGCTTGGATGCTTGAGACTTCTTGAAATATTATCTTGGGGTGCCTTGGGCATCCCCAAGCTTGAGCTTTTGTGTCTCCTTAATTCCTTTTATATCTCGGTTTCCTAAATCTCAAAAGCTTCATCCACACCAAACTCAACAAGAACTCGTGAGATAGGTTAGTATAAGCCAATGCAAAACCTTATCATTCTCTACTGTAGCAAATCAATAAAATTATTATTAACCATTGCATACTAAATTTCTCTGCATATTTAATACTCCTATCCTCAAATAGAATCATTAAACAAGCAAACATATGCAAACAATGCAAACATAGCAGCAATCTGCCAAAACAGTATAGTCTGTAAAGAATGCAAGATTCATCATACTTACCTAACTCCAAAAATTATGAGAAAAATACTAAGTTGTAGAAGATTCATCAGAGCTCAAAATGCAAAAAGTTTCAACATTATATCTTTCTCTGACTTTTCTAGGGAATTTTTGCAACAGCGGTAAACTTTCTGTTTTCAAACAGCAACATGTATACTAGCAAAATAAGCATGGTAAAGGCTATCCTTGACATTTTTATTGAAAATATAGATGCAAAACATTATTATAAATAACATCAAGCAAATACTAACAAAATAAAATGACGCTCCAAGCAACACACATATCACGTGGTCAATAAAAATATAGCTCCAAGTAAAGTTACCGATGAACGAAGACGAAAGAGGGGATGCCATCCGGGGCATCCCCAAGCTTAGGCTTTTGGCTATTCTTCAATATCTTGGGGTGCCATGGGAATCCCCAAGCTTAGGCTCTTGCCACTCCTTATTCCATAGTCCATCAAATCTTTACCCGAAACTTGAAAACTTCACAACACAAAACTCAACACAAAACTCGTAAGCTCCGTTAGTATAAGAAAATAAATCACCACTTAGGTACTGTTGTGAACTCATTCTAAATTAATATGGGTGTAATATCTACTGTATTCCAACTTCTCTATGGTTCATACCCTCTGATACTACTCACGGATTCATCAAAATAAGCAAACAACACATAGAAAACAGAATATGTCAAAAACAGAACCGTCTGTAGTAATCTGTATCAAACGTATAATTATGGAACTCCAAAAATCCTACCAAATTAGGAAGTCCTAAGAAATTTGTGTACCAATCCATAGCAAGAAGAATCAGAACATAAGCACGTTTATGTAAATTAACAAAACTAATTTACTGGGTGCAAAAGTTTCTGATTTTCAGCAGGATCAACACAACTATCACCGGAAGCTACCCTAAAGGTCTTACTTGGCACTTTATTGAAACAAAAGCTATAAAACATGATCACTACAGTAGCATAATCATGTGAACACAAAAAACAGTAAGGGAAAGTATTGGGTTGTCTCCCAACAAGCGCTTTTCTTTAATGCCTTTCTAGCTAGGCATGATGATGGCAATGATGCTCACATAAAAGATAAGGATTGAAACATAATGGGAGCATCATGAAGCATATTACTAGCACATTTAAGTCTAACCCACTTCCTAAGCATAGGGATTTTGTGAGAAAACAACTTATGGGCACGATAATCAACTAGCATAGGAAGGCAAAACAAGCATAACTTCAAGATTTTAAGCACATAGAGAGGAAACTTGATATTATTGAAATTCCTACAAGCATATATTCCTCCCTCATAATAATTTTCAGTAGCATCATGAATGAATTCAACAATGTAACCAGCACCTAAAGCATTCTTTTCATGATCTACAAGCATAGAAAATTTACTACTCTCCACATAAGCAAAATTCTTCTCATTCGGAATGGTGGGAGTATCATAAGAGACTTGAATACTATAGATTGTTTCCACATTAAAAGAGTAATGTTCAGAAAAAGGGTAATCATAATCATGAAAAGTTTTATAAATATAATCGTCACTACTTTTTATAGCATAAGTTTCATCACAATAATCATCATAAGTAGCAACTTTGTTCTCATCATAATCGATTGAAACCTCTTCCAAGATAGTGGAATCATCACTAAATAAAGTTGACACTCTTCCAAATCCACTTTCATATTCATCACAATAAGATTCAACATCTTCCAAAATAGTGGGATCACTACTTCCTAAAGTTGACACTCTTCCAAACCCACTTTCATCAATATAATTATCATAGGTAAGAGGCATGCTATCATAACAACTTTGCATATCAAAACTTGGGAGGCTAAAAATATCATCTTCATTAAAGTAGCATCCCCAAGCTTGGGACAAACATTAATTTCAGCAAATATATTCTCAAATATGTCATTCTCATCAAACATAGTTTCCCCAAGCTTTGGCCTTTTCATATCATAAGCATAATCACTCTCATCATTAATAGTATGGATAGCACCAATAGTATAACAATTATCATCATCACAATGAGTAGTAGGAGCAACATCATTTGGGAGGGATACCTTTTTACCTTTGTTGCTCCTTCTTTTCTTTTTCTTCTTCACATTATGTGTGGGTTCAACTTTCTTCTTTGAGCTCCTTATTGATGAGATTGGTTGAATAGAAAGCTCCTCCTCGTTACCTGATTCATCATAAAAAATAATAGGAGGAGATTGGGAAGTCTCTTCCCTTTCATTAGTATTCTCATAATCTTTTATTTGCTTTCTTTTCTTTATGTAATTGGCAATATAAGGATTTTCAATGCAATTCACCGCACAATACATATAAATTTCCTCTAGATCAAACTCAAGAAGTTTATAACGGGCAAATTCTGGAAGAAATTTAGTTAAACGTTTCATTTCTTCGTAACCCATAAGCAAACTAAGTTCATTATAATGTGCAAGGGAGATCAAATCATCACAATTTTTGGACACGATTCGATCATGAAACAATTTGCATCGGAGATGTAAATGACCACTTTCATTGCAAAGTTCACAAGTACGGCGAAGGAAATATAAATTTTCAGCACTCACCCTTAGCCTTTCTTGCAACAATTTATTTTCTACATGCTTATGCCTCTTGCAATATCTATCTTATCTATTTGGTGTAACTATGCAAACTCAATGCTCTCCACAAAAATTGACATGCTTATAAGAGACATTTTCATCATAACTAGTGCAATCATCATTAGTACTATGGATATTCAAGGAGTTCATACTAACAACATTGCAATCATGCTCATCATTCAAAGATTTAGTATCAAACATTTTATAGACTTCTTCTTCTAGCACTTGAGCACAATTTTCCTTTTCATCATACTTATGAAAGATATTAAAAAGATGAAGCGTATGAGACAAACTCAATTCCATTTTTTTGTAGTTTTCTTTTATAAACTAAACTAGTGATAAAACAAGAAACAAAAAGATTTGATTGCAAGATCTAAAGATATACCTTCAAGCACTCACCTCCCCGGCAACGGCGCCAAAAAAGAGCTTGATGTCTAATACACAACCTTCTTCTTGTAGATGTTGTTTGGCCTCCAAGTGCAGAGGTTTGTAGGACAGTAGCAAATTTCCCTCAAGTGGATGACCTAAGATTTATCAATCCGTGGGAGGCGTAGGATGAAGATGGTCTCTCTCAACCAACCCTGCAACCAAATAACAAAGAGTCTCTTGTGTCCCCAACACACCCAATACAATGGTAAATTGTATAGGTGCACTAGTTCGGCGAAGAGATGGTGATACAAGTGCAATATGGATGGTAGATATAGGTTTTTGTAATCTGAAAATATAAAAACAGCAAGGTAACTAATGATAAAAGTGAGCGTAAACGGTATTGCAATGGTAGGAAACAAGGCCTAGGGTTCATACTTTCACTAGTGCAAGTTCTCTCAACAATAATAACATAATTGGATCATATAACTATCCCTCAACATGCAACAAAGAGTCACTCCGAAGCCACTAATAGTGGAGAACAAACGAAGAGATTATGGTAGGGTACGAAACCACCTCAAAGTTATCCTTTCTGTTCTATCTATTCAAGAGTCTGTAGTAAAATAACATGCAACTATTATTTCCGTTCGCTCTATCATAGAGTTCATACTAGAATAAAACCTTAAGACACAAATCAACCAAAACCCTAATGTCACCTAGATACTCCAATGTCACCTCATGTATCCGTGGGCATGATTATACGATATGCATCACACAATCTCAGATTCATCTATTCAACCAACACAAAGTACTTCAAAGAGTGCCCCAAAGTTTCTACCAGAGAGTCAAGACAAAAACGTGTGCCAACCCCTATGCATAGGTTCATGGGCGAAACCCGCAAGTTGATCACCAAAACATACATCAAGTAGATCACGTGAATATCCCATTGTCACCACAGATAAGCACGGCAAGACATACATCAAGTGTTCTCAAATCCTTAAAGACTCAATCCGATAAGATAACTTCAAAGGGAAAACTCAATCCATTACAGGAGAGTAGAGGGGGAGAAACATCATAAGATCCAACTATAATAGCAAAGCTCGTGATACATCAAGATCGTGCCATAGAGAGAACACGAGAGAGAGAGAGAGATCAAACACATAGCTACTGGTACATACCCTCAGTCCCGAGGTGAACTACTCCCTCCTCGTCATGGAGAGCGCCGGGATGATGAAGATGGCCACCGGTGAGGGATTCCCCCTCCGGTAGGGTGCCAGAACGGGATCCCGAGAGGTCTTTGGTGGCTACAGAGGCTTGCGGCGGTGGAACTCCCGATCTATTCTTGTCTTCGATGTTTTTAGGGTATATGGGAATATATAGGTGAAAGAAGTCGGTCAGGGGAGCCACGAGGGGCCCACGAGGGTGGAGGGCGCGCCCAGGGGGTGGGCGCGCCCCCTTTCCTCGTGGCCTCCTCGAAGCTTCCCTGACTTGCACTCCAAGTCCCCTAGATTTCTTCCATTCCAAAAATAACGCTCCCGAAGGTTTTATTCCGTTTGGACTCCGTTTGATATTCCTTTTCTTCGAAACACTGAAATAGGCAAGAAAACAGCAATATGGGCTGGGCCTCCGGTTAATAGGTTAGTCCCAAAAATAATATAAAAGTGTATAATAAAGCCCATAAACATCCAAAACAGATAATAATATAGCATGAATGCTTCATAAATTATAGATACGTTGGAGACGTATCACTGCACTTTCGTTTTAGATGTAAATGCAGACCTATAAGGAAAAAGAAAGAATGACACCTTTAAGTATCAGACCATGTGGGAAAGGGTTGCTTCCCTAATACCTAAAGTACATAATTTGAGGGGAATGGATGGTTTAGCTCGGTCCTTGGTTGATATTGGCTCAGATCTAAACTCTATGGAACATGACTTGAAGGGATGGTCGACTCATGACTTTGGTTCGGTTGCCAAACAAACTGCAGAAATTAGAGGTAGACTGAGTAAAACATGGAAGCTTCCTCCTTCGACTGAGAGACAAAAGAGGATCAGTAAATTATCTAAGGACCTTGATGAGTTGCTCCTTCGAGAGGAAATGATTTGGAGATAGAGGTCTAGGGCCACTTGGTTGAAAGAGGGTGACAATAATATGAGATATTTTCAGTGTAGGGAAACATGGAGAAAGAATAAAAATTAAATTGATCCACTAAAGAAAGATAACAAGAGGTGAGTGGAGAAGAAAGAAATATCTGGAACATTATGACGGATTTTTTTAAACTGCTCTATGACAAAGATGAAGGGGTTGCACCATATGATCTCTTGGATACCTTTGAGAAGAAAACCATCCCGAAGATGAATGTTGAGTTGAGTAAACCATTCACTCAAAAAGATATTGGGGATGCTCTATTCCAAATTGGCACCTTAAAGGCCCCTGGCCCGTTTCTTCCAAAAGAACTAAGAGTGCTAGAAGTGGGGGTCATGAACATGGTCTAACACCTCGGACACACCCACCGGTTACTGGTCGTTACTCCTGGCGGAATCTAGACTGGCTCCACATGTCAGCACTAGTCTTTCCTGCGTGCTTTGTCCTTACTCGTGCGCACCTCGGACTAACTTCCTAGTCAGTCACCCATCCTGAAATTTCTCCAAGCTGAGCACACTTAACTTTGGAGTTCTTTCTGAGTGGGCTCCTAGAAAAGAAGGAATTCCTTGTTGATATGAGTTGTCCATCATCCCTATTAATCCAGGCTCTCACATACCCCCCCCCCAATTCAAAGGAACTGATGTCCTCTTCGGCCACAGGAATGTTCCCTCTTGGCACACATCTGTGTGTCCAGTCTGGCACATGTGCCATGCCGTGTGCCACGATGGGTCACAAATGTCATTGATATGTCCCCATCGCATCTACTTTTCCAAACTCTTTTGCCCTTGACTCTAATTTTCATGATTTGAATGGAACTAACCCGGACTGACGCTGTTTTCAGCAGAATTGCCTTGGTGTTATTTTTTTGCAGAAATAAAAGTTCTCGGAATGGCCTGAAAATTTACGGGGAATATTTTTGTAATATATAAAAAATATTGGCCAAAGAATCAACCAGAGGGGACCTACCAGCTGTCCACAAGGGTGGAGGGTGCTCCCCCTAGGGCGCGCCACTGCCTTATGGGTCCCCTGTACCTCCTCCGACCCTAGCTCCAACTCTATATATTCACGTTCGGGGAGAAAAAATCTGAGAGAAGGATTCATCGCGTTTTATGATACGGAGCCGCCGCCACCTCCTATTCTTCATTGGGAGGTCAGATGTGGAGTCCGTTCGGGGCTCCGGAGAGGGGAAATCGACGACATCATCATCATCAACCATCCTCCATCACCTATTTCATGATGCTCACCGCCGTGCATGAGTAATTCCATTGTAGGCTTGCTGGGGTGATGGGTTGGATGAGATTTATCACGTAATAGAGTTAGTTTTGTTAGGGTTTGATCCCTAGTATCCACTATGTTCTGAGACTGATGTTTCTATGGCTTTGTTATGCTTAATGCTTACCTACTACGAGGGGAGGTAAGGAACTGCCATCTAGCTCTGCACTTGATTCACCTTCCATTTTGAGTAAGCTTGCGACACCTACACCTGCTATTGATCCTGATATGTCTCAAGTAATTGATGATGCCACTTCTACTATGCATGATGCTTATGATGATACTACTGCCTTGCTTGATAATAATGTGCCACTAGGTGAATTTCTTGATGAACAACTTGCTAGGGTTAGAGAGAATGAAATTACTGAAACCGATGATATTATTGAAACTGAAGATTATGACTCTCCCCTAGATATGAATTGTCTAAGGTACCTGAGGTTATATTATGGATGAAGAAACTGCTAGAGACTTTTTTGCTTGCAATGATAGAGATTATCTTAAGAAATTGTTAGCTTAGCTGAAAGAAAAATCTTTGAATGTTAGAATGCGATATAATCCTAAGTTTGCTACTTCACCTATCTTTGTTACTGATAAGGATTATGAATTCTCTGTCGGTCCTGAGTTAATTACTTTGGTTGAATCTGATCCTTTCCATGGTTATGAATCTGGAACTGTTGTGGCACATCTTACTAGATTGAATGATATAGCCACCCTATTTGCTCATGAGGAAAAATTCGCTATTACTATACTCTTAAGTTATTTCCTTTCTCATTAAAGGGTGATGCTAAGTTATGGTTTAACTATCTTGCTCCTGGTTGTGTGCGTAGTCCCCACAATATGATATATTACTTCTCTGGAAAAAATTCCCTGCTCATAAGAAACAAGCTGCCTTACAGGAAATGTTTAACTTTGTGCAAAGTGAAGAAGAGAGTCTCCCGCAAGCTTGGGGAGGCTTCTCCAATTACTTAATGCTTTGCCTGATCATCCTCTCAAGAAAAATGAAATACTTGATATCTTTTATAATGGACTAACCGATGCTTCTAGGTACCACCTACATAGTTGTGTTTGTTGTGTTTTCAGGAAACAAACTGCTGAGCAAGCTGAATTGTTATTGAATAATATATTGAGCAATGATAATGATTGGACTCTTCTCGAACCACTGATGACCCACAAGTATATGGGGTCAATTGTAGCCTTTTAGATAAGAGTGTCGAACCCAATGAGGAGCAGAAGGAAACGACAAGTGGTTTTCAGCAAGGTAATGTCTGCAAGTGCTAAAATTATAAGTAACAGAGTAGTTTGATAGCAAGATAATTTGTAACGAGCAAGTAACGGTAGTAGTAACAAATATGCAGCAAGGTAGCCCAATCCTTTTGATGCAAAGGACAGGCCAAAACGGTCTCTTATGATAAGCAAAGTGTTCTTGAGGGTACACGGGAATTTCATCTAGTCACTTTCATCATGTTGGCTTAATTCGTGTTCGCTACTTTGATAATCTGGTATGTGGGTGGACCGGTGCTTAGGTGTTGTTCTTACTTGAACAAACCTCCTACTTATGATTAACCCCCTCGCAAGCATCCACAACTACAAGAAAAGTATTAAGAATAAATTCTAACCATAGCATTAAACTTTTGGATCCATTTGGTCCCTTACGGAATAGTGCATAAACTAGGGTTTAAGCTTCTCTCACTCTCGCAACCCATCATCTAATAACTACTCCACAATGCATTCCCTTAGGCCCAAATATGGTGAAGTGTCATGCAGTCGACGTTCACATGACACCACTAAGGGAATCACAACATACATATCATCAAAATATCGAGCACATATCAAGTTCACATGATTTCTCCCGTGACGTCAAGAACAAAAGTAACTACTCACAAATGATAAACATGCTCAAGATCAAAGGGGTATTAAATAGCATAATGGATCTGAACATATAATCTTCCACCAAATAAACCATATAGTAATCAACTACAAGATGTAATCAACACTACTAGTCACCCACAAGCACCAATCTATAGTTCCGGTACAAAGATTGAACACAAGAGATGAACTAGGGTTTGAGAGAAGTTGGTGTTGTTGAAGATGTTGATGGAGATAGCCCTCCCTAAGATGGGAGAGTTGTTGGTGATGATGATGACGATGATTCCCCCTCCGGGAGGGAAGTTCCCCCGGCAGAATCGCTCCATCGAAGGGCAAAAGTGCTCCTGCCCAGGTTCTGCCTCGAGATGGCGGCGCTTCATCCCTAAATCCCTCTCCTTATTTTTTTTTCTAGGTCAAAATGACTTATGTACCAGAAGGGGGGCACCGGAGGTGGGCCTGGGTTAGCACAATCCACCAGGGCGTGCCTGGGCTCCCTCGTGCGTCCAGGTGGGTTGTGACCACCTGGTGGGCCCCTCTGGTGCTTATTAACTCCAAAAACTTATTTATTCATAAAAAATCCTCATAAAGTTTCAGCTCATTTGAAGTTGTGCAGAATAGGTCGCCTGACGTAGCTTTTTCAGGTCCAGATTTCCAGCTGCCAGAATTCTACCCCTTTGTGCATACCTTGCATGTTATGAGAGAAAATGCATTACAATTACTCCAAAAAGCATTGTTATGCAACAAAACAACATAAATAACAATAGGTAAACATGATGCAAAATGGACGTATCAAGCACCTCCTAAGCCAGCTCCAAAGAAAAGAGGTATTCTATTTCTTAGTCCTGAAGATATGCAAGAGGCAAAGAAATCTATGAAAGAAAAAGGTACTAAGCTGAAGATGTTTAGAATTTACCACCTATTGAAGAAATACATGGTCTTGATGCTCCGACACAGGTAGTAGAGGTAAATCTATAGATTTGATGAAGGTGATATTCCTTATAATAAGTCTGCTGGTCAATGCTTGGATGAATTTGATAAATTTATTGTTAAACAAAACTTGAATGCTTATGTTAGTAGACAATTGAAACATAATGCTTATATGCTTGAACGCTTGGGTGATTATATGTGTAGAACTGTTAATGATCTTAAGCTTATTAGTAAACATGCTTCTGTGGTAAAAACTCAAGTAGAACAAGTACTTAAGGCACAAGATGATTTGCTGAATGAAATGAATATTAAGAATAATGATCATGTTGTTAGAGTTATGACTAGAGGTGGTAAAATGACTCAGGAACCTTTGTACCCTGAAGGCCATCCTAAGAGAATTGAGCAAGATTATCAGAGAACTAATACAGATGCACCTAGTCCTAGTAATAGAAAGAAAAAGAATGATGATAGGACTTTGCATGCTTCTAGTGAACTTGTTATAGACACACCCGGTCCAAGTGATATTTCTACTTCTGATGTTGAGACACAATCTGGTGATGAACATGAACCTAGTGATAATGTTAATGATAATGTTCATGTTGATGCTCAACCTAGCAATGATAACGATGTGGAGATTGAACATGTTGTTGATCTTGATAACCCACAACCCAAGAATAAACATTACGATAAGAGAGACTTTGTTACTAGGAAGCATGGTAAAGAAAGAGAACCATGGGTTTAGAAACGCATGCCCTTTCCTCCTAAACCATCCAAGAAAAAGGATGATGAGGATTTTGAGCGCTTTGTTGAAATGCTTAGACCTGTCTTTTTACGTACGCGTTTGACTGATATTCTGAAAATGTCTCCTTATGCTAAGTATATGGAAGATAGTGTCACTAATAAAAGAAAGATACTGGAAGCTGAAATTTGCACCATGCTTTCCAATTATACTTTTAAGGGTGGAATACGAAAGGAACTAGGAGACACATGAATACCAACTATACCATGCTCCATTAAAAGAAACTATGTAAAAACTGCTTTATGTGATCTGGGAGCCGGTGTTAGTGTTATGCATTTCTCTTTGTATCATAGACTTGAATTGAATAAGTTGAAACCTACTGAAATCTCTTTGCAAATGGTTGATAAATCAACTGCTATACCCATCAGTATTTGTGAGGATGTGCCTGTTGTGGATGCAAACGTTACTATCCTAACGGACTTTGTTTTTCTTGATTTTCCAAAGGACGATAGTATGTCGATCATCCATGGTAGACCCTTTTTGAATACTGCAGGAGCTGTTATTGATTGCAACAAAGGCAATGTCACTTTTCATGTTAATGGTAATGAACATATGGTACACTTTTCGAAGAAACAACCACAAGTGAATAGCATCAATTCTATTGGAAAATTTTCAACTATTGCTATTGGAGGTTTTGAATTCCCTCATCCTATTGTCAAAAAGAAATATGATATCCTTATTGTTGGGGATGTGCATATAACCGTTGAGGTAACCTAGTGTTATTTGAAAATTCTCCGGTTTCATGTCAGTCGGAAGAAGTTTGTTAATAAGACTTGATCAACCTTGTTAATGGATTCCTTTTGATGGGCATGAGATGGATGAATTTAGAAAGCACAACTTCCTGTACACACTTTTTACTTTCTGATATTTAGAAAAAATAAAGCAAAAATAGTATTATATGTCTATTTTATGAATTATCCGTGCAATAAAAAATGTCCCAAAAATAAAAGTTCTCCAAATGCCCTGAAAATTTAGTATGATTTTTTATAGAATATTTGAGAATTTCTAGCACTAAGAATGCACCAGGAGGATGCACCAGTGGACCACAAGGGTGGAGGGCCCGCCCCCTGCCTTGTGGATCCCACGTGGGTCCCCCTCACTTATTCCAGCACCCATCCACTTTGTCTTCCTCCAGAAAAAAATTCATCCCGTTTCTCAAACCCGTGTTCTAGCTCATCTTGCTGCCATTTTTGATATCCTTGTGCAAAGCTCCATTTGCAAAACTATTTGGGGGGATTGTTCTTTGGTATGTGACTCCTTCAATGGTCCAATTAGTTTTTGTTCAAGTGCTTATATATTGCAAATTTTTGCTGCTGTGGTGACCCAGTTCTTGAGCTTGCATCTCAAATTTATATGGTCCAAAGTAGTTTTGGTGCATGGTATAGCCTCTAGACACTTGTAGGAGTAGTTGCTATCAATCTTGTTGAGTTTGGTTCAATTTTACTTTGAACCACTAAAAATTTCAGAAATTTTCAGACAAAAGAAATGATGAAAAGATGGTTGAGAGGCTCTTCAAGCCATGGTTCAAAGGAAAATGAAAATGAAGAAAAGAAGAAGCCAAAGTACAACCTTCCTCGCACCATGAAGGTTCGTCTGTGTGAATGGCCAAGTGATGCATTCTTGAGGGCGGCCGGAATTTATGAGGATTTTTATAATTTGGCTGAGAATGCAGGCATCACCGACTTCCTCCATGATCAGTGTGATCAATACCTCCTACTCACCAATACCTTCGTGCAAAATTTTCACTTTCATGCTAGGAAATCAACACCCATGGTAGAGTTTTATTTATATGATGAGCATAAGGAGATGACGCTTTATGAATTTTGCGAGGTTTGCAAATTACCTTATGAGGGCAGCGTCAGTGAACCACGTCCTAGAGATGTGGAAGATTTTATCGATGAAAGTTACCATAGGGGAAGAGAGAGGGGTGTCGGAAGCGATAGTGGCTAGTTTGCATTTTCCTGTTCTGCGTTATTACTCATTATTTGGTGGGAGGTGTTTAATTGGTCATGGGGAGCGCTGAGGCCTTAGTGCCCCGGACCTTGTTGTTTTGCGCCATGCTTTACTTCATGATAGAACTTTTAGTTTGGGCGCTATGGTTGCTCGACGGTTGAGTCTAAACCGTTCGAGAGATCCTGTTTTCGGAGGTACCTATGCCTCCCGCCTTGCTAGACGCTTCGAGATACCACTTAGGCATGATGAGGAAGAGGAGATGTTGTTGCCCACTAGGTACTTAGACTATAATAGTATGGTAGCACATGATTTTATTAGTGATGATAAGGACGAGAGACTCATCTATGACCCGGTATTCAGCCAGAAGACTTGTCAGATTATTACTTTGCCTGCACCTTCTTTGTTCGATATTCAATCAGGCAGGTACCTCATCATGCCCGAGGACACTTATTCATACTGCGAGCGGATGCGATCCCCAGTTCCTGAGCTAGAACCATCACATGATTCGTATGAGGAGTATGTTTATCAGTGGGAGCCACAGGAGCTCGCTAACCAGTGGAACCATCAGGATCCTCCTCGGTACCCAGGAGAGGGTTACTTTGATCCATGGGCATAGACCAGCTTAGGCTAAAAGCCTAAGCTTAGGGGAGTACATATTTCTCACCGACATTACATTCATGTTCACACACTCATTCCAGTTGTCGGTGTTCATACTTTTTCATTGTATTATCCATGTTAGTTTATTTCTTTTTCTCACTTTCTTCTTGTGTGTTTGAAAAACTTTGAGAAAATCCAAAAAAAATAGTTGTAGCTTCTTTTTAGTTTTTCTTTCCATCCTTGTTTAGTAGTAGTATTAAAGAAAACCCAAAAGGATTTCTCGTTCTTCTTTTGCTTGTTGGGAGCTTTCCCGTGTAAATATTTGTTCTCGTTCTTGTTTTACTCTCTTCAGAAAAACAAAAAATCCAAAAATATTTTAGTGTGTTTCTTTGAAATTCTTTTCTTTTCTTTGGGTCGAGAGGAGAAGACCACGATGAAAATGTTGAGTGGCTCTCATATGCATTATTGTTGATCTAACAGAGAGCCCATATTACTTTGTCTTTGCCACCTCTTGAGCTTGCGTTGGTTTTTCCCTTGAAGAGGAAAGGGTGATGCAGCAAAGTAGAGTAAGTATTTCAATCAGTTTGAGAACCAAGGTATCAATACAGTAGGAGACAACGCACAAGTCACCGAATACCTGCACCAAAAATCAAACAAACTTGCACCCAACGCAACAAAGGGGTTGTCAATCCCTTCATGGTTACTTGCAAAAGTGAGATCTTATAGAGATAGATAAACGGTAAAGTAAATATTTTTGGTATTTTTGGTTTATAGATCAGAAAGTAAAATATTGCTAAATAGTAGATCGGAAACTAATATGATGGAAAATAGAACCTATATGATGGAAAAGAGATTTAATATGATGGAAAAGAGACCCGGGGGCCATAGGTTTCACTAGTGGCTTCTCTCAAGATAGAAAATAATACCGTGGGTGAACAAATTACTATCGAGCAATTGATAGAAGAGCGCATAATTATGATGATACCTAAGGAAATGATCATGAACATAGGCATCACGTCCGTGTCAAGTAGACCGAAATGATTCTGCATCTACTACTATTACTCCACGCATCGACCGACTCCTGCCTACATCTAGAGTATTAAGTTCATAAAGAATGGAGTAACGCATTAAGTAAGATGACATGATGTAGAAGAATTAACTCAAGCAATATGATTAAAACCCCATCTTTTTATCCTCGATGGCAACAATACAATACGTGCCTTGCTTCCCCTACTGTCACTGGGAAAGGACACCGCAAGATTGAACCCAAAGCTAAGCACTTCTCCCATTGCAAGAAAAACCAATCTAGTAGGCCAAACTAAACCGATAATTCGAAGAGACTTGCAAAGATATCAAATCATGCATATAAGAATTCAGAGAAGATTGAAATAATATTGATAGATAATCTGATCATAAATCCACAATTCATCAGATCTCGGCAAACACACCGCAAAAGAGTATTACATCGAATAGATCTCCAATAACAACAAGGAGAACATGGTATTGAGAATCAAAGAGAGAGAAGAAGCCATCTATCTACTACCTATGGACCCATAGGTCTATGGTAAACTACTCACACTTCATCGGAAGGGCAATGGTGTTGATGTAGAAGCCCTCCATGATCGAATCCCCCTCCGGCAAGATGCCGGAAAAGGTCCCTAGATGGGATCTCACGGGTACAAAAGGTTACGGTGGTGGAAAAGTGTTTTCGTGGCTCCCCCTGATGGTTTCGGGGTATAAGAGTATACATGAGGGAAAGAATTAGGTCAGGACACCCTCAAGGGGCCCACGAGGTAGGGGGCGCGCCCTCCGCCCTCGTGGCCACCTTGTTGCTTCTCCGACTTCATCTCCAAGTCTCCTGGTTTGCTTCTGGTCCAAGAAAGATCATCGCGAAAGTTTTATTCCGTTTGGACTCCGTTTGGTATTCCTTTTCTGTGAAACTCTAAAACAGGCAAAAAACAGAAACTGGCACTGGGCTCTAGGTTAATAGGTTAGTCCTAAAAATAATATAAAATAGCATATTAATGCATATAAAATATCCAAAATAGATAATATAATAGCATGGAACAATAAAAAATTATAGATACGTTGGAGACATATCAGTCTTCTCCTTCGAAAATATGTTTGCAGGTTCCAGCTTAGTCCAATGCACGTGCACTATTATTATTATCCACACTGTTTGGTTGTGCAGGTGAAAGGCAATAATGAAGATATATGATGAAATGATTGAGATGGAGAAAAGTTGGTATGACTCGACCTATTTTGTTTTTGTAAATATGATTAGCTCATCATTTTTGATTCAGCTCATTATGAATGAAAAACGTTTTCAATGACAATTAGAGATTATAGTTACTCATGCCATGCTTAATTAGCTAGGAGTTTATAACGATTTACCTTGCATGCCAACATGCTTTTAAAATGGTTGCGATGTAGTATGATAGGATGGTATCCTCATTTGAATGATTCGATGGCTTGACTTGGCACATGTTCACGCATGTAGTTGAAACAAAATCAACATAGCCTCCACGATATTTATGACTGTTGTCGCTCTCTAGTTGGTTGCTCCTCAATCTTTTGCTAGCCTTCACTTGTACTAAGCGGGGATACCGCTTGTGCATCCACTTCCATAAGCCCAAATCTGTTCCATATTAATCCACCATACCTACCTATACGCGGTATTTACCTGCCGTTCCAAGTAAATTTGCATGTGCCAAACTCTAAACCTTCAAATAATAATTTTTTTGTATGCCCGAATCGCTCATGTAGCGACCGGGGGCTGTCAATATCTACCATACTAGGTGGGTTATTGTCATGATGAGTGTTGATTCACTTGTCATTCACGAGAAAGTGGATGGTAATCAGGATGCCCAGTTCCATGCTCAAATCAAATCAAAATATAATATCAAACAAAACTCCCCCAGGATTGCTGTTGGTATGGACGGTACCCATTGTTTCGGACCAGCCATGGAGTGTGCTTGTCGGTGGAGGGGGAGTAAAAACTTTACCATTCTGTTTGGGAACTGCCTATAATGTATCTAGTATGGAAGATGCTGAGATCTCTTGGTTGTTATGTTGACAATGAAAGCATACCGCTCAAAATTATATTCATCTATGTTTTAAAAGCTCGAGCTCTGGCACCTCTGCAAATCCCTGCTTCCCTCTGCGAAGGGACAATCTATTTAATTTTATTGTTTAGTCATCATCCTCTTATAAAAAGCACCAGTTAGAGAGCACCACTGTCATTTGTATGCATTGTGATTAATTGGTATTGAGTATGACTGTGACTGGATCTCTTTTACCATGAATTACAATGTCTAGTCAGTCCTTGATCTTCAGGAGTGCTCTGCATTTATGTTTTGCGGTCTCAGAAAGGGCTAGCGAGATACCATTTTGTCATATTATATCATGATTGTTTTGAAAAAGTGTTGTCATCTGAGATTCATTATTATTGCTCGCTAGTTGATTATGGCATTGATATGAGTAAATGTGAAACCTAAGTGTTATTGTGAATATGGTTAGTTTATGATATTTGCTGAAAACCTGAATGTTGGCTATACATATCTGCAACAACAAGATCAGACAGAGTTTGTAGAAGTTTTTCTTTATCACTTTCAGTTTTTCAAATGAATTGCTTGACAAGCAATGGGTTAAGCTTGGGGGAGTTGATACGTCTCCATCGTATCTACTTTTCCAAACTCTTTTGCCCTTGTTTTGGACTATAATTTGCATGATTTGAATGGAACTAACCCGGACTGACTCTATTTTCAGCAGAATTGCCTTGGTGTTATTTTTTTGCAAAAATAGTTCTCGGAATGACCTGAAAATTTACGGAGAATATTTTTGGAATATATAAAAAATATTGGTGAAAGAATCAACCATACGGGACCCACCAGTTGTCCACAAGGGTGGAGGCCCCCCTAGGGCGCGCCCCCTACCTTGTGGGTCCTCTGGACCTCCTCCGACCCTAACCCCAACTCTATATATTCACGTTCGGGGAGATAAAAATCTGAGAGAAGGATTCATCACATTTTACGACACGGAGCCGCCGCCACCTCCTGTTCTTCATCGGGAGGGCATATCTGGAGTCCGTTCGGGGCTCCAAAGAGGGAAAATTGATGTCATCATCATCATCAACCATCCTCCATCGCCAATTTCATGATGCTCACCGCCGTGCGTGAGTAATTCCATCATAGGCTTGCTGGATGGTGATGGGTTGGATGAGATTTATCATGTAATCGAGTTAGTTTTGTTAGGTTTTGATCCCTAGTATCCAATGTATTCTGAGATTGATGTTGCTATGACTTTGCTATGCTTAATGCTTGTAACTAGGGCCCGAGTGCCGTGAATTCAAATCTGAACCTATTATGTTTTCATGAATATATTTGTGTTCTTGATCCGATCTTGCAAGTTGTAGACACCTATTACGAGTTATGGCCCGCATACCCCAAGGTGACAATAATTGGGATTCTTTCCGGTGATTACCGTAGTTTGAGGAGTTCATGTATTCACTAAGTGCTAATGCTTTGTTCCATTCTGTGTTAAAAGGAGGCCTTAATATCCCTTAGTTTCCATTAGGACCTCGTTGCCACGGGAGGGTAGGACAAAAGATGTCATGCAAGTTCTTTCCATAAGCACGTATGACTATATTCGGCATACATGCCTACATTATGTTGATGAACTGGAGCTAGTTCTGTGTCACCCTAGGTTATAACTATTGCATGATGAATGCCATCCAACATAATTATCCATCAGTGATCCATTGACTACGAGCTTTTCACGTATTGATCTTTGCTTTGTTACTTTGCCGTTACCACTGTTACAATTGCTACAAAACTGCTATTGTTTCTTTTGCCACTGTTACCGTTACTTCCATACTACTTTACTACTAAATACTTTGCTACAGATATTAAGTCTTTTAGGTGTGGTTGAATTGACAACTCATCTACTAATATAGTAATACTTGAGAATATTCTTTGGCTCCCCTTGTGTCGAATCAATAAATTTGGGTTGAATACTCTACCCTTGAAAACTGTGGGTTATCAGTCATGCACAACATGACCGCACATCTAACATGCAAAACATCCGTGTAATCGCGAGGGTCGACTCTGATACCAACTTGTAACGCCCCGGACACACCCGCTGGTTACTGACCGTTACTCCTGGTCGAATCTAGATTGGCCCCATAGATCAACACTAGTCTTCATGTGCACTTTTTCCTCACTCATGCGCACCTGGGACCAACTTCCAAGTCGGTCACCCATCCTGAAATTGCTACAGGACGAGCACACTTAACTTTGGAGTTCTTTCCGAATGGGCTCCCAAAAAAGAAGGAATTCCTTGTTGATATGAGTAGTCTATTGATGACCCACAAGTATAGGGGATCTATCGTAGTCCTTTCGATAAGTAAGAGTGTGGAACCCAACAAGGAGCAGAAGGAAATGACAAGCGGTTTTTAGCAAGGTATTCTCTGCAAGCACTGAAATTATCGGTAACAAAGAGTTTTGTGATAAGATAATTGGTAACGGGTAACAAGTAACAATGTAACAAAGGTGTAGCAAGGTGGCCCAATCCTTTTTGTAGCAAAGGACAAGTCTGGACGGACTCTTATATAAAACAAAGCGCTCCCGAGGTCACATGGGAATTATTGTCAATCTAGTTTTCACATGCTCATATGATTCGCGTTCCTTACTTTGATAATTTGTGGACCGGTGCTTGGATGTTGTCCTTACTTGGACAAGCCTCCGACTTATGATTAACCTCTCTCGCAAGCGTCCACGACAACGAAAGAAGAATTAAGATAAATCTAACCATAGCATGAAACATCTGGATCCAAATCAGCCCCTTACGAAGCAACACATAAACTTGGATTTAAGCTTCTATCACTCTAGCAACCCATCATCTACTTATTACATCCCAATGTCTTCCCCTAGGAGCGAACAATGGTGAAGTGTCATGTAGTCGACGCTCACATAACACCACTAGAGGAAAGATAACATACATCTCATCAAATATCGAACAAATACCATATTCACATGATTACTTATAACAAGACTTCTCCCATGTCCTTAGGAACAAATGTAACTACTCACAAAGCATAATCATGTTCATAATCATAGGAGTAATAATGATCATTAAGGATCTGAACATATGACCTTCCACCGAATAAACCAACTAGCATCAACTACAAAGAGTAATCAACACTACTAGCAACCCACAGGTACCAATCTGAGGTTTTGAGACAAAGATCAGATACAAGAGATGAACTAGGGTTTGAGAGGAGATGGTGCTGGTGAAGATGTTGATGGAGATTGACCCCCTCTCGATGAGAGGATCGTTGGTGATGACGATGGCTTCGATTTCCCCCTCCGGGAGGGAAGTTTCCCCGGCAAAACAGCTCTGCCGGAGCCCTAGATTGGTTATGCCCAAGTTCTGCCTCGAGACGGCTGTGCTTCATCCCAAAAGCTCTCTTCTCTTTTTTTCCAAGTCAAAACACATCATATAGCAGAAGGTGGGCACCGAAGGCCTGCCAGGGGGCCCACAAGCCAGGGGGCGCGACCCCCACCCTTGTGGCTACCTGGTGGGTCCCCTCTGGTACTTTCTTCGCCCAATATTTTTTTATATGTATACCAAAATAATTCTCCGTAAGTTTTCAGGACTTTTGGAATTGTGTAGAATAGATCTCTCAGATTTGCTCCTTTTCAAGTCCAGAATTCCAGCTGCCGGTATTTTCCCTCTTCATGTAAACCTTGTAAAATAAGAGAAAATGGCATAAGTATTGTACTGAAATATGTAATAACAGCCCATAATGCAATAAATATCAATATAAAAGTATGATGCAAAATGGACGTACCATCTATCATCCCTATTAAGCCAGGCTCTCACACATGGTGATTAAGTTTATTGATGATGGTATAATGGTGCGGGCAAAAATGACACATACATCATTTTCATCTTGAAAGGTAACAATCCCATATGCTTAACGAATTATTGAACCATCAGTTCATGCAATGTCATATATAAGGTGATCTCGAAATGTCTTGTCAGCCGACTAAGGCCCTTTCTTGATGAGATAATTCAGAAATCCAGAGTGCTTCTATTCCTGGGAGGATAATCACTAACAATGCAATGATCCCGTTTGAATGCTTCCACAAAATCTAACATGGCAGGAATTCTCAAAACACCTAGTGTGAGTAAGCTTGACCTCGCCAAAGCCTATGACGTGGTCTATTAGAGTTTCCTCGAATGGGCCCTCCGCGAGTTAGGCTTTGGCGCGACTTGGATAAGTGGTGATGAAATGTGTCAGATAGCTGAGATACTCGGTGAGATGTAATGGAGAACTCCTCTTAGTCCCTCGATACTACTTCACCAAGGAGACCCATTGAGCCCTTACCTATTCATGTTTGTAACAGGTGGGCTTGCTAAAATCCTTTATAGAGTGGTGGTGAGTGGGAGGTTAACTCCATCAAAGTGACATGAAACAACCCAGTATCACTTATCTGTTGTGTCGTTGATGATAGTATAGTTTTCTTTAAAGCTACACTGGTGAAGCGGAGGTGGTGAAACAAGATCTTTGTGAGTTCCAAAGATGTACGGGACCAACTCCTTAGCCCCAACGAATGCTCTATCATGTTTAGCCTTGTCTGTCCAGCTGATACCCAACAAGAGATAAAAGAGGACCTCAGTGTCGTTGCTACCACATTCGAGAGTAAGTACTTGGGGCTCCCCACCCTGGAAGGTAGAATGAAAGAAGAAAATTTCAGGTCATCATAGAGAGATTTACCAAAAAATACAACAGTCGGTGAAAAAGGTATATGTGGCATGCAGCTAAGGAAGTGCACATAAAGTCAGTTATTCAAGCTCTCCCTACTTTCTCTATGGGGATGTTTAAATGAATGTTGGCTTCTGTGAGAAATATGAGAAAATTATTAGAGTTTTTTAGTGGGGAGATGAAGAGGGGCATCACAAGGTACATTGGGTGGCTTGGAACCGTATGACAATGCCAAAGAGGGTTGGCGGCATATGATTCAGGGACATGCACCTCTTTAACCAAGCGTTGTCGATACGACAAGGATGGAGATTAATCTAATATCTAGATAGCATGTGCGCATGTGTACTAAAATCTAAATAGTACCCAAACTCTGACCTCCTTGACACATTTTTTGCATTAGACGCTTCCCTATTTTGGAGAGGTGTGGAGTTTGGCCTTGAACTCCTAAAAAAGGAATAAGTTTGGCATGTTGAAATGGAAAAATATAAAAATTCATAGAGATCAATGGATCCCTTGAAAATAAGGTTTGATGGCGGCAAAATTTGTGAGGATATCCAAACTTCTCTAGGTAAACCAACTCATGCTCCCAGAGCAGAAGAGTGGAATGTAAATATTATCTGGCAAATTTTCCACTTCTTTCGTGCTGGTAATATCTGCAAGATCAAAATCCATGCAAGTAATGTTGACGGCCAAGTGGCATGGCATCCAGAGAAGGATAGTGTATTATCTGTGAGAAGCGCCTATAGACTAGCTTTTATGAGCAAAGCCACGAACCAGTCGTCATGCTCATCAGCTGATTACGATAATAAAACTATTTGGGACCTAATTTGGAAGATTAAGGGTCAGAGAAAATCCAGATTTTCCGCTAGAGGGCTGCAACTAACACACTTGCGACGACACAGAACAAATGCAAACACACCATTGTGCATGACAATTTCTATGAGATTTGTGGCCATGCTACGGAGGATGAATTTCACAGGGTTATCTCTAGTACAAAAAGTAGGGCCTTAAGGCGGTCTCCAAGGGGGAAATGGGCACTGCCAGATGAAGATAAATTTAGGTTTATTGGAAACGATTGCCTGCAACCCCTCTAAGGATCGGTGGACGTGAAATCCATGTCAAAATCATGTTGCTCCTCTGGCGAGCTTGGTTCTTGCACGATGACATAATCCATGGGAAAGGCAAATAATCTATCGAGGCCAACGGGTTTCCTCGATTTGAGGAGGAGGTTGGAGATGGGAGCGTGGGTGCTGTGTTTGAAAAGGGGAGGGAAAAGTTGGAGATCCGTGCAAATCCATGCTTGGAGAATGTCATTCTCATGGTTCAATGGAGGCCTCCCACTCAGGGACTGTTAAATTGCATTATGATGCTTCAGTTGTTCTAACTATTGGACAAGCCACTATTTGTGTGATTGCAAGAAATCATAAGGGGAAACCTTGTTTCTACATGTGTCAATGCACCAGACCGTGCAACTCAATCGAGGAGGCCGAAGCGTGTGCTGCCTTGGTATGTTTATCCATCCTGTCTGCATACTACATTGGTCCGATTATCCTAGAAGTCGAGTGTGAGCTAGCCAAAAAGGTACAACGGGGATGCTTAATTGCCCTGCATGCTTTCCGTTGATCGGGACATCAGAACAATTTCGTGTCCAGCTAAATTATTTTGGTCAAGCGGAAGGCGCATGCTTTGGCGGCTGAAGCTAGAATAATTGGTGACAAGACCCTCACCGATGTTCCTAGTAATCTTCGTAGTATTTTGTTGGCTGGTTGTAAGGGCATCTCCAACATTATGTACTAAATCAGACACACAAATTGTATCCAACCGTATGCATCAAATAGGCATCAAATCGGATAGCAACGTGGGTCAATTTTTAGTGTACCCCTTTGAATGACAGAAAATGTTTGGACCGCGCAGTCCAAATATTTAGGGACGGTTTGGTGCACGACACTGGAGATGCCCAGGTCATGGATCGGCAGGTTTCCTCTTGCGCCAGAATCGGATGGACGCGCACCCTCGTGCAAGGAAGGGTTGAAGGCTTCAGAGGCATCCAAAGCACGTGTGGTTAGTAAATCCACCTTGCTTTGTCAAAGGAAATTCACTACGGCGCTCGGTTGTAGAGTGCCCAACCTCACACTTGCACAGTCAAATCAAGTGCGCTCCAAGCAGTTGCAACCTCACGCCCTTTTGCTTTTCCTATAATCAATTCAAGTGCGTTCCAAGCAACTGAGACCTCGCACGTTTTTTGGAGTAATTTCCTTGCAGTTATCATTTCCTCTAGTAGCATGCGGCTAAAATGCCCCCAAGCAGTCAGATTGCTGCAGGCTCCATCATGCAGGGTACGGTGAGTTTGACAGGCAAGGTCGGGCAGCTCGTTTGATGCTCCCCTCTGTTGGGGCCTCGTGCTGGTTGATTCCTTGCAAAGCTCGCTTTTAATTTACCTTTCACGGGTGGATCGATCGATCTCATCTAAGTACGTGCAGTGCAGCATCTTGGCGCTAGCTTAGCTAGCAAGGTCTGTCTGGATCGATCGGATCCCGGTGGCTAGCTAGCGAGTTTCTTCAGATCCGGGGGTTCTCTACTTCTCTGCTCACACGGCCACCGCAACGCCTTTTCCGAACCGAATCGACCGTTCACCTGTTACGAGATGATGAAAGAACAAACACCTACTATGATAATTGCATACATGAACTTCTGCGAGGCACGGGAATGGAAGAATTCTTTCGCGATGGAGCACCAATCAGCTAGCGGTTTCTAGAGATAATCAGAGGCATTTCGGATCAGGCGAACCTAGTACACTACTCTAGCCACACAGCTAGGAAGTCCAAGTCACGAGTAGTTTGGTGTGCTTCAACGCACAGACGACCGACGCGGACGAACAGTCACGACGGCCGCCGGGGCAGGTAGGCCGCGCCGCATTAGTGAGCGGCGACCCGATCAGCCGCGCCGACGCCACCATCCACGATCCGGGCCGGGTGGTGAGTGGGCTTGTCCCAGACCCCGACCCCGACCCAACTTGTCTGTTGTCCCGCGGGACCAGGGTCCATCCAGGCGGCCCTACGCTCCACCGACACCGCGCGGGGAAGTGGATCACGCAGCGCGCGCGGGCGGGGCCCGGGGCACCGTACGTGGTGGACGCGATGCCCTGTGCCTGGTTCCGTGGACCAGCGGAGTGGGATATGGGGCTGCGGGCCCGCGTGTCGGTCGGTGTGGCGCAGTGGGCGAGGTGCGTGGTGGGTGGCTCTCGCGGGGCGGAGGGGTTTGCGCAGTCGGCTCCCGCTCACGCGTTCGGCCCCATTTCCCGCGGGGTGTGCCGAGAGGAACGCGGCTGATGTTTTTTACATTCCACCCCACCGAAGAAAAAGGTCCATTCATTCCGCATTTTCGTGCACGATACTTCCCTCATACTCCCTGCGCACTTTCAGTAATTCTCAAAATTGTGAGCTTGACATTCTCCCAAAAAAGAAAAAGAAAAGAAGTACCCATCTCCTCTCAAGTTTGGAATCGACATGTTTAGGGATACACTTAGCAAAACGAGTCGTGCACTTGGAGAGCATGCTCCTAGAGAAACTAAGTATGTTGCCCATGATTTAGGCAAATTAGTTAGAAGCACTGGAAAAAATAGTGTGTTTTAGCGTCGCTAATAGCACGCTATAGCGTGTAGATAATTATGTCGTTAAATTGATCAGTGTGCAATATTTCGCTAATAGCATATTTTCATTTTCGCAAAAAAATAATAATAGCATTTTTTCATGGGTGACGCTATTTTGTATAGCGCGCTATTTTTTTTCATTGGTTAGAAGTAAGGTGTGTGCGGGGTGGATGAGACATCCAACCTTAGAGATTGTTGATACTCTTGTAAAAGGAAATATCATGATCACCTTGCAATAAAAGAGTACTTTGATGAAAAAAAAGAGGCAAACATTTAGGAATCTCATAACGCATGAACGTCGGGTCAAAGTGCATGGGAAATCGAATATTTTCGATAGCAAGTTTAATGACACAAGGATGCCAGCTTTAGTTGGCAAGCATGTCAATTTCGTGTTTTTTTAAAAAAATTAACAGAAAATTATTGTGTGTCTCAAGTAACTTGTCATTCTTGCGTCACTAGAATTGCCATAGAAAATATTCGATTTACCATGTGCTCGTACCTGACATCAGGTACTTATCATTTGGGAACATTCATGGCTTGATGAAGTAGGCTATATGCAAGTAATTTTTTATGCTCAATAGAGCTCGCGGTTTGCTATCATAATTGGGAGGAAAACAAATGTCTCAAAGATCAGCATCACCTTCCTCCCACTCTCCCACAAGTTGCCTTGGAGATCGGCATCACCTTTCTCCCACTCTCCCACAAGTCAAGGTGACAAATAGTAACCATTACCCGCATCCCTGTGGGTAATTATTGTATTATGAGTCAAGAATGAGCCAATTTTAATGCCCGCCGAGATGCTATTGGGTCAAATACCTTACGTAGCATGTAAGATGAGGACGAGGACATGACAGACTTATATATGAGCCCTAAAATTAGTAGACTTCAGGTAATTCCAGGAGATACCCACCTCAGGTAATTCAAAATTTCTATTGTCCATGCTATTTGCCCCCCCCCCCTTAAAAATGATAAGAAAACCATAACCTAGCCACGACACATGCCCCCAAAAGCCTTACATGTTCCTTATTGCGCAATAACATTTTTCTGCTAATGCTACTGAATATTTATGTGGATTGTGGGTATGGGTTCCCCCGTAGGGATGAAAACCCAAAAAAGACGAAGATAAATTTCTTTTATCCCCGCAGGTGGGGATAGAGACGAAGATAGGCATGGGAGGCCGTCACAGGGACTAGGATGGGAGAACAATACCAGCCAGGACGATCCCCATTGCCAGCTTGACCCACAAGACTGCAAACAATGGGAATGACAACTATGGTGAGACCTTCTCTTTGGCGCACTGTCCAAGATGGTGTGCATCTATGCGGGTGTGATGCTGCCCTTCCATAAACAGCGGCCAGGATGCAATAGCATGCATTCTTTGTCTAGGAGTAGCGTTTTCAATTGTTCGGTGACATTGCCGGTGAATTATGGTTCATGATCATCTCATTTGTAATGGGATTGTGGATGAAGATACTAATGTGAGGCACATTCAATATGGACAACCTTAGGTTTTCTTTTCTTTTCTTATTAAGGGCCTCTTTGATTCAAAGGATTTCCATAGGATTTTTGAAGGACTACAATCCTTAGGAAACTTTCCTGCGGTGATCGTTTGATTCACAGGATTGAATCTCATAGGATTTTTTTCCTATGGATTTGTTTGTACTACATTTCATAGGAATTCTAGCATCCACTCCAACCTCTTGGAAGAAATCCTTTTGTTTTTTCCTGTGCTACAATCAAACAAATTCAAATCCTATAGGAATCCAATGGGCATGTCATTTCAATCCTACGTTTTTCTATTCCTGTGTTTTTGCAATCCTGCGAATCAAAGAGGCCCTAAGCTGATTTGTTGGTATTATCAAATAACATAGTACTCTCACAGCCTCAAAATACAAGACGTTTTTTAAACAATCTCATAGAGTAATTAATAGAGTAACATATATGAACGTGCGTGCCCTGGGATATACTACTCATTTTTAAAGAAAAAAACACGGAATATTTTTGGAGTAGATTGATTTTTTTTCATGGTAATACATGTCTCATTTATATCATAAAGATTAAAGTACAAGTCACGTAAGGACCGACATGACAAAACTGAAAAGATAGCAGAACATCTTTGAGCTTGACACAAACGCCTATCACATGCCTCCGGCACCACGACAGTAGCCACCGAAGAAAAGAATGATGGATCACCTCATCACCCGAGCTCGATGCGGCTCCATCGCTGATATGCAGCTTTGCGGACCTTCAAAGTGGCTCACCAAAAGTGAAGCCCTTACCGTTGAACGAATCAGACCGGGTCAACACCCCGGACACGCCATCAAACTCCAGATCTGGCACCCCACCGCGACTAAGACGTCGCAGAAGGAAACCATACCCGCCATCCATGAACCACAAACCCAGCACATGTTCCGTCTTCCAGATGTCGTCGATGCAGACCACAATCTGCATCCGCTCCTGGACTACCTCCCAAGCTCGGCGCCGACGCCGGAGCAAACGTCGTCGCAACGGCGAAGCCCGAGGACACAGGTCCACCACGAGGATGTCGTCACCGCCACGCCATCCTTACTTGAACAGACTGGTTTCCAAATCCATCCTCAATCGTAGGACTGACGGCCTTGTTAAGAAAGGATCCGAAGAATCTTTATTCAGCGCTATTATCGTCACCGCCAAACAAAGATGATGAACAGCCTAAAATCTAAACTACGAGGAAATTAAAAACGATCCACACGTGTGGATCCGACGACCCTCCTCACCACCGACGACCGAGGTCACCGGCGGAGGAGAGTCGTCGAAGGACGGCGCTGGAAGATTGGGTCTCCTGGCGGCGGCTAGGGTTCCAGCCGCCAGGGACAGGAGGAGTTTACCGGGACTGGCGTAGATTGATTGATATAGTTATTTTTGCACAACGAGTCGGAGCGTGAGTACATAAAAGTACACATACCGGCTGGTTACAATAATGCGAGCCCGAGAGGGCAAATCTGCAAAAGATGGCAGCCCATGAGAATCCCACATTTTTAGTCAAGATTCTCGCACTAATTTAACCCGTGCGTACGGCTTAATGCCATCGCCACTGCCCCCATCCATCTCCTTCGCTCACTCGCACTGTCACACACACGACACACTCTACTGCCCTCGCTCCTCCCCCTCCCCCTCCCGCACGCTAGCTGGAGGCGTTCCCAGCCTTTATAACGCGGCGAGGCCGCACTGCGGATCCAAGCACGCCTCGCCTCCTCGATCCCCTCGCCCCCTCCTCGAGATCCGCTCGGACCGACGCGCCCCAGCTCCCCGGCCGGCGAGGTACGAACCCGCCGCCTCCGCATTGCCCGCCTCCCCCTCTCTTCCTCTCCCCGTCCGCCGGAGCGGATCTAGCTCCAGCTCGTCCGTTCGGCCGATTGGCCAGTGGTTTAGGTCGCTGCTTTGCTATGGCGCCCGCTATTGTCTTAGACTGCGTCTGTACGTGTACCCTGCTCGGAGTCAGCTCCGCCCACAGATCCGATTGCGATTTGGGGGCAGGAATGGGGATTTGCCAGATTTTCCCTTCATTAATGCACGCGCCTTGTAGTTCTGTTTGCGTGCTTGCCGATAGAAGGATAGTATTTGCTTGCCTTTTTCATGGCTTTCCTCTTGGGAAGCGTTGGCTTGGTAGTAGGAAACAAGATACGGAAACAACGCTTTTCTGGGACTTATTATTGAGTTTTATAATGCTCTGCGGATCCGGCGCTTCCTTCTTCAGATCTGGTGGTTTGGTTGGTCCAGCAGTATAAATTTCTACTGCTCTGGGTTCTAACGATGTAGTTTAATTTGCTCTAGGTGCACGCGGTGTGTGGCAGAAAGCAGCAAAGCTCTGCAACCTCTGATATAAACAAGCCGCGTGCATCGGGGGTGGTCCTGTACATGTGCTAGTGGGACTGATGGCATTTGGCCGAGGCGCGAAGATGGACGGCAGGCGGCCCTCGTCGCCGTCCTCGTCGATGTGCACGACGACCACCGTCGTCGTGTTTGTGGCGCTCTGCCTGGTGGGCGCCTGGATGATGACATCCACCACCGTCTTCCCGGTAGAGCCTACTTCAAACAAGAAGTCGGAGCCGATAGAGGTATCAACATCGAATAAGAAGACGGAGGTCAAGGATCAGCGCGCAGAAGTTGGCTTTGGTGAAACCGACGAGGCGGCGAAATCCGGCAGTGTTAGCTCGGAGAAATTCGAGGACACTGACAATAATGACAATGTTCCAGATGAGTCGCATAGTAACAGGGATGCTCCTGAGGAAGAGAAGTTCCCTGAGAACACAATGGAGAAGCCTGTGGAGATGGCTGAAGAAAAGGAACCACCAAAAGAGAAGGAGGACAGTAAGGATTCCTTTGATGATGCAAATGGAAAATCAGAAGGACAGAGTGCTAAGGAGGGTGGGGAGACTGGGCAATCTGGCGATGAGGAGGAGAAGAGCACAACTGACAATGATGTTGAAAAATCCGATGGGGAGAAGAAGGAAGATCAAGAAGGAAAGTCTGAGGACGATGCAACTGAACAGCCTCAAATCGAGGAGAAAGTGGAAGAAAGTGGAGAGAAGGAACCGGCTGCAAAAGCTAATGAGGTATTTCCTGATGGAGCTCAGTCTGAACTTCTCAAGGAGTCGAATACCGAGAATGGGTCATTCCCTACACAGGCTGCAGAGTCAAAGAATGAGAAGGAAGCTCAAGCAGCATCGAAATCTTCAGGTGATGAAATCACCTATAGCTGGAAATTATGTAATAGCAGTGCCGTGACAGATTACATACCTTGCCTTGACAATGAGAAGGCTATCAAGAAACTTCATTCTACCAAGCATTATGAACACCGTGAGAGGCATTGCCCTGCGGAGCCTCCGACTTGCCTTGTTCCACTTCCGGAAGGATATAAGCACCCCATCGAGTGGCCCAAGAGCAGGGACAAGGTACTTCTGTCTTTTCATGATGTTTCCACAACACTGAGTAATCTTCGGTTGATCAACTTCTCCTTTTGCTTATTAGAAATGCACTATGTTTGCAGGTATGGTACAGCAACGTCCCTCACACCAAGCTTGCAGAGTACAAGGGCCATCAGAACTGGGTTAAAGTTTCTGGTGATCATCTTCTGTTTCCTGGGGGCGGGACTCAGTTCAAGAATGGCGCACTCCACTACATCGATACTATTCAGCAGGTTTATTACCATTGCCCCAATTATGACTCATACTTCCACACACGAACAATTGATTAATACTATTACACATATCTAAGTCTTGAGGTAACTGTTGCCATCACTCCCTTGAAGGAAATTGCACATGTTCCAGGACTGTGGATGATGAAATTTGCATGTTCTTTCTTTGAAACCTGTATTATCACCTATTATGTTTGTCAAAAATCTATGCGTTTACATGCTTATCAAACTACCGTGTGCAGGCTCTACCTGATATTGCATGGGGTAAACGAAGCCGTGTGATTCTAGATGTTGGTTGTGGAGTTGCTAGCTTTGGTGGCTACATGTTTGACAGAGATGTGCTTACCATGTCATTTGCTCCAAAAGACGAGCATGAAGCTCAAGTACAGTTTGCGCTCGAGAGGGGAATTCCAGCAATATCAGCTGTAATGGGCACCAAGAGACTTCCATATCCTAGCAGGGTTTTTGATGTCATTCACTGTGCTCGCTGCAGGGTCCCTTGGCACATTGAAGGTTTGTCTTGTTGGTGGCATGTTTTAATTTTTGATTTCTCCTGCTAACTAGTAACTACTATGTACTGTATAGTATGAATACAGTTTATGACAACTGGTTACTTTCAGGTGGCAAGCTTTTGCTGGAATTGAACCGACTATTACGTCCTGGTGGTTACTTCGTCTGGTCTGCCACTCCTGTTTACCAAAAGCTCCCTGAAGATGTTGAAATTTGGAATGGTATTGTACCAAACTCCTCTTTCAATATCACTCGTACCGTTATACAGAACGTTGCTGCAATATCAATGAACCATGTCAAAACCGTTATTTTCCTCTGTTTCTTTAGAACAGTTCAAATAGCTGTTCACTTGCTTTGGTGATCAGAAATAAATGTTGCTGCCTCTGAATGGCCACACCTGATTTTCTATCGAACACTGCACCACAACCCACATATAGAGAAGCACACGTTGCTTGTAACAGAAGTTCAATTGTTATAAACTCTCTTTAATTATTCTTTTTCACAACGGCTGATAGCACAAGTTGTGCTTATTATCACAAATACTATGAACTATTGGTTAGCACTAGATGTGCCCAACTTCATGAATAGACTAGACCTGTTTAATAAAATAGTAAAATCATGCCACAAACCAACTGCAAAGTTTTTTCATCTATCATCCAGGTGAACCAGATCTAACACTCAGTGGCTTACTTTTTTCAGCCATGTCTTCTCTGACAAAGTCCATGTGCTGGAAAATGGTTAAGAAAACAAAGGATACATTAAATCAAGTTGGTATGGCCATATATCAGAAGCCAATGGACAACAATTGCTACGAGAAAAGATCTGAAGACAGCCCACCGCTATGCAAGGAAACGGACGATGCAGATGCTGCATGGTATGGTTAAGGCTCTTTTGCTACCTTAATATTTAAATATCTGAACTACTCTGCCTTTTCTTAAACAATCTTGTGTTATGCAGGAATGTACCTTTACAAGCGTGCATACCCAAATTGCCGATTGGTCCATCAGTAAGAGGATCAAAATGGCCAGAGATGTGGCCTCAAAGGCTTGAGAAGACTCCCTTCTGGATTGATGGTTCTCGTGTTGGAGTTTATGGAAAACCAGCGAATGAAGACTTCGAGGCAGACTATGCGCACTGGAAACGTGTTGTAAGTAAGTCGTATGTGAATGGCATGGGGATTGACTGGTCTAAAGTGAGAAATGTCATGGACATGAGAGCCGTGTATGGAGGGTAAGTGAATGGCTTGCTTTAGATCTCTCGATGATGCATTTTTTATTTTGAATCCCACTCATTTCACAAAATGTCTCATTCAAGAACACTCATAATGAGAATGTATTCACACCTCCCTTTAGTTATTTCTCTTGGCTAATGTTGTACATTTGTTGCTTTGCAGTTTTGCTGCAGCACTGAGGGACCAAAAAGTCTGGGTTATGAATATCGTGCCAATCGATTCACCTGACACACTGCCAATTGTTTATGAGCGTGGCTTGTTTGGAATGTATCATGACTGGTGCGAATCTTTCAGCACTTACCCGAGAACATATGATCTCCTACATGCAGACCATCTGTTCTCAAAGCTCAAAAAGAGGTCTGTAATTTATTGTCTCGGTTGCAGTTTCTTCATACTTGCTAGTAGTTTTGATTTGAACAATGAGTGAGAAGGATTTATTTGCTTGACGTTAGACTTGGATATTTTACTTTTACCGACTGATTATTAGTAGTATATTCTTCTAGAAATACATGTGTAATTGGAGCAGTTTACTGAAGCCAAACTGACGGTTGTAAATAGTTCAGCTAAAAATAGGGCATATTTGAATCCTGTAAAGAATTTTCGCTATGATGTCCTTCCGACTGCAGAGATGACCCTAAAACAAAACATTTTCTTGAATTATTCCTGCAGTGCATCCAAACACCACTCTGTGCAATTTCTGCATTTTCAATTCCTTTAGAAATCCACGGCACATGCCACTCAATTCATGCATCCGAATGGGTCTTGAGTATATGTGCCGACAGCATGTTGCGTGCTATACCGGTTGCATAACTGAATTGTCTCAAGCAATTGCTTTGTTTGCTCGCAGATGTAAATTGTTGGGAGTGTTTGCCGAGGTTGACCGGATATTGCGGCCAGAAGGCAAACTGATCGTGAGGGACAACGCGGAGACAATAAGCGAGCTCGAAGGCATGGCGAAGTCCCTGCAGTGGGAGGTGCGCATGACCTACGCCAAGGACAAGGAAGGGCTGCTCTGCGTCCAAAAGACCACGTGGCGGCCCAAGGAGATCGAAGCAAGCATGTAGTGAAATATACATTCGACGCAAAACTGTTCCCGGTTAGTGGGCACGTATTACACTAGACTGAATTTTGGCTCTAGATATAAGCATATGATTCTTGTTGATGCTGAAAAAGGCAAAAGCATTGTGCAGCTGTAGAATCATGTATGTGTTTTTTTTTCCGCGCCAAGCGAGGGCGGCCTTGCATTCTTTCTTTTGCTTGGACAACATTTGTTGTAAAATGAATGTAATGCTGTACTGGAAGCCAATAGGTAGAACCACGGCACGGAGGGTGGTATCTGTTCTTAAGGAAAACCTCACTTCTGGTAATGCTATAGCAGTCGAGTATCCTTGAATTCATGATGTCCCAACAGAAGAAAAAAAAACTTGAATTATTTTCACAAGTCGTTGCCCTGAACTCAGCAGTGTTCATCAGTTCATGTTGCCAACTGCATCTGTCACTGAGTTTAGTGGAGCAGCTGAGAAAAAGCCAGACCTGCATGAACACTGGGAGGAAAGGAAAAATGTTACGATCCTACCAGGAGATTCAGAGAAGCATCACCTCTTATGCTTCTGATACATATTGTAAGCAGTAGAGCCGTAGAGGAAGAGAACGGGACAGGAGGAAGCTGCTGGGAAATGCCGGGAAATGGATGAACTGGGGACAGCTTGCACACACTTACAGTTGTGGCCCACTATCAGCATTTGTTCCATTCAATGCCGACGCATCGCATGGAAGGGGCTGGTGGTCTCCCTGACTTTGCGGGGCCCGCCACCTTGCTCACTCTCATCGGATACAGTGGCCTTCCCCGCACAAGACACGCCTGCACAGTTTCTTCAGTTTCGTCAGTTAACATCTTCAGTCCGCTCTCATCTTCTTCTCGTTCCGCCGCTGCACGCTCAGCCAAGGCATGGGTCTCGTCGCTTCTCCGAGCGGCGCTGCATCCATCCGGAGCGTCACAGAGAGCTACTCTACATACGCCTGCGATATTCAGGACTCGGCGTGGCCGGAAGCCGTCGAAGCAGCAGATCGCTCGGATCGCGATTGCACCCGCGGAACCAAACAACGGCGCCCATTCCCATCCGGCTGGGTTCGCCTTGGCCGGCATCGGCACGCATGCCGACGCTCCGTTCCAAAAATGGCAGCTCCGACGAAGATAAGCGCGAACCATATACAAACAACTTCCGATTTCCCGCCGCATACAGGACACGGAAAGAAACGGGACCACGTCGAGCCGACCCACGAGAAGAGGAGAGATGCTCCACGGTGGCCTCCGCGTGGCGCAACCCAACAAAAGCCGGCGATTCTCTTCTCCAACTTGATACTTACCAAGCCGCAGCGTTTTGTGAGAGGGAAGAAACCAAAGCCCTGATGGCGTCCGTCCAGAATGGAAATTTCGGGAGGTCCTATTTACGTGCAAGCGTCCATCCGTCCTAGTATTTCTTGGAAGAATGTGTACAATGATTCATAAAACAATCTTATCTTTGACATGCAACATAATTCAATGAATTATCTCTTACTATTGTCTCTAATCTAATAACTATCTCTCTGTTTCTAAATATAAGTCTTTTTGAAGATTTCAATATGAACTATATACAGATGTATGGACGTATTTTAGAGTGTAGATTTAACTCATTTTACTTCGTATGTAGTCCATATTAAAATCTCCAAAAAGACATATATTTAGAAACGGCGGGAGTAGAAATCTCTAAATATGTGCTAAGACCATTGTTGCAACGAGGTTATCTCTTACTCCCTCCGTTCCAATTTACTCATCGTGGTTTTAGTTCACATTAAAAGAAGGTAAGCATTTGTTTTATGTTTTCTCTCTCCGCCATCTCAACATTTATCCTATGGTGAAACTCTTAAGATAGAGCTGTCGTACCTGGCCTAAGGCGGAGGCGGAAAAAGAAGAAGAAAGCAAAGGCAGGAAATGCGTTTATATATATTATATATATTCCATGATTTCCATGGTATGTACACTAGGTGAGGTGAGGAGGGGGCATGCATATGGCGAGTCGTGACAAACAAGGCTAGGAGGGGGGGACGCGAGCCAGCGTCCAAAAATGGAAGGTGGTGTGGGGCCGGAAATCCACGTGGGCACCACTCCGCGCCGGGCCACCGCACCTGAGAAGGGGGGCGCGCGCACGTGGGCTGGTCCCGACAAAAATTCGTGTCGCGATCCTCGGGTCGAATCAGCCCGTGGATCGATCGGTAGCAGCAGAATCAGGCCGCCTCCTGGGCCGAGGAGGAGGAGGAGGAGGAGGAGGAGGAGAACCACTGGGTGAAGGCGTCGAGGGTGCGCGTGTCGGCGCGGTAGTGGCGCTGCGTGAAGCGCATGAGGTCGGCCCAGGTGAAGTCCGGGTACTGCCGCGGGCTCCTCAGCCCCGGCGGCGGCCGCACCACGCGGGCCTCGCGCGGGCACAGGAAGAAGGCCAGCGACCGCCGCTCCTGCCGCCGGTTCACCACCGCGCGGTGCAGGCAGCTCTTGTACCGCCCGTTCGACAGAGCCTGCATGCATGCAAACACAAGCAACAACGTGTTAGACCCATTCCATTTTGACGGCTAATCATTTTCGAGGCGCAAGCAAAGATTGACGCGCGAGACAAGGACGCATCTCATGGCGGCCGTCCCTGGCTCCTAAAAAAGCAACATGACATGAAATGCAGTGTAACATGAGCTGTAAATAAAACTGACTATGAAGGCAGGAAGGGCCACGCGACGAGCGGCAGCGCCCACGTGAAACCCGTCCGACGGGGCGGCGACCGGGAGCACGGCGCACGTGCATGACCGTCGTCGTCGCCGAGTCAGGAGGGGCGGAAAATCAACAGCGACAGACGAAGTGGGGATGCGTCGAAACCAACAGGCCCGCCAATGGCGAGGGGCGGAACGATACAGTGCCGTGGGGAAACCTTGTACCGCGCCGTATCTTAGATCAACTGGCCGAGGCCGACGGGCGACGGGCCAAAAACCAGGGCCGGAGATCAACTTGACAACTCCATCACCCGGCGGCAGGATTCACCGGCAGGCAAGCCCACCCCCCTCGCCATGGGCGTAGGAGCAGATTCAGAGGGGAAAACGACGAGCGCGCGCGCGCGCGCGCCTGCACCTGGGTTGGCCCGCCACCGAAAGCGGCGCCACCTCACCGTCACCGCCGCTACTGTACAAAGCCACCCGCCTACCGTAACGCTCCAAACCTGCCGCAAAACGGCAGCATACACCCCTCCTACATCTACATCTACATCTACGTCTACATGGCTTGCTACCCCCCTATCTTTTCTCGCGCTCTAATTGGCTCCGACCCTAGTGCTCGCAGCCTTTTTGGACGGGATGGATAGATCGATAGATGGAACGGAATAAAACCCTACTTTTCGAGACCACTAGAAATGGATACGTTGATCCATGTACGTCTTCATCACTAGTACTGCAGAATTGACGAGTCTAAAAGTGATGGCAATTACCACCGCTCCCTAACAGTGTGTGTTGGACGCAAGTTCCTTGAGGCATCGTCCTAGGAAGCAACGAATGGCCGATGATCAGGACTGCTAATGTCTGTCGCTAGGTCAGTTCGGAGAACGTGACCCGTTTGTAGCTACTAACTACTCCCTGTTAATTCAACCTGTCCAGTCTAATAATATCTACTAGTAATAATAATCGTTGATTGGAGCTGAGAAAGAAATGAAAAAAAAATCACGTCATCTCAGCAGCTTTACGGTGATAGCCCTACCAGCGGCTCGCTTGTTAGGAAGCAGAGTGCAATCACGTCGTGTCAGTAGGCTCCCACGGTCCCTTTCCTCTTTGTTCCAAGACAGCAAGGCAGTTTTTATGGGCCGGTTCGCTCGTTAGGAAGCAGAGCACAGCGGAACAGAGCATGGGTAGTTGACTACTGTATAACCAATTAATCAGCGAAAGCAACGTTAAGGCAAGGAAGGTGACCCAATTAATTACCATGAAGGTGTCGCCGATGTTGATGACCATGGCGCCGGGGACGGGGCGGACGGGGCGCCAGTCGCCGTCGACGAGGACCTCCAGCCCGCCCACGTCGTCCTGCAGCAGGATGGTGAGCGCCGTGGGGTCGCAGTGCGGGCCCGTGCCCAGCGTGCGCTCCGGCTCCGGGCACGGCGGGTAGTAGTTGCACCGCATGATGGAGCTGCTGTCCGCGAAGAACTCCCGGTAGTACCCGCGCTTCTCCACGCCCAGGCTCAGCTCCAGCAGCTCCATGATCGTCAGCGACAGCTCCTTCATCTTCCCGCAGTACTCCTGGTACACCCTCCTGCAACCATCATACGCACGCACGTGTTCCGTTGTCAGTACTCAGCACGTACGGCGGGTTTCAAGTACTGCTACTGCGTACGTACGTACGTGGGCGACGATCGAACGTACGATCGCGCGGAAACAAAAAAAATGCAGTGGCGGGGATTGATTCGCAGCTGTAGCTGGATAGGGGTCTGGGCGAGTGGATATATTACCCCATTGGCTCGTAGTCCGGCCCGAGGGTGCTGGTGAAGTAGTCCACCACGACGGGCGCGGCGCCGGCGCGGTCGTGGAAGCCGAAGGAGAGGGTCTCCTTCCAGGGGAGCTTGGAGGCGAACCGGTCGGCGTGCGCGCTCGTGTACCCGGACACGGTCCCCGGGATGCGGCGCGCGCGCTGCTTCTCGGCCAGCGGCAGCCGGAAGAAGCCACACGCGCCGTCCAGCGCCGCGCGCGCCAGGGTGTCGTCCACGCCGTGCCCGGACACCTGGAAGAACCCGTGCGTGGCGCACGCCGCGGCCACCTGCGCCACGGCGCGGCGGAGCCCCGCGGCGTCGCCATTGCGCAGCACGCTCACGTCCACCACCGGCATGGCCAGCTCCTCGGCCGTGGTGGGGCGCACCTCGGCGTGCGGCCACACGAACGGGGCAGGGATCTTCGGCTCCCTCCGGAGGTCGTACACCGCGGTAGCCGCGCCGCCGTTCTTGTTGACGGCCGCCTTGGCGGCGAACGGGTCAATGCTGGGAGCGGGAGGCTGGAGGAGCAGGGGAGTCGTGGGGCTGGTGTCCATGGCCGCCGGCGAGCGCGCGCTGGCGACGCTGCAGTGAGGTGGACGCGTCAGGGATGGCTCTTGCTGAGCGGTCTGGAGCACCATGAGATGAGAGGTGTGTGAGCTAGCTGCGAGTGAGTGTGCGGGAGAGCTGTCTGGCACGGTGGGGTATTTGTAATCGGGGGAGTGAGGGAGAAGACAGTGAAGGAGGGGAGGAATATATTTGGAGGGAGGCGCACCGGGCCCCGGAGACAAGAGACAAGAAGGTGGATACCACCAATCCTCCACGAAGAGAATGGGATAAAAGCTTTTCCGGGTCTGATCCCTACAGGGCACTATCTCCATCACCGTCCGATCATACTTTGAGATTCGTGAGATCACAACTGGACGGTGATCATGATAAATAAACACGCGCTCACGCCTCCTCTCTCTCTGGGAAATATATACGTTGCACCAGACACTCAAAATGTGCTGTAAAAGTGTTTTAAAAAAATTATGTTTTTTATTCAGCACGTAGACATGATGTGAATACTCCCTCCGTTCCAAAATTCTTGTCTTAAATTTTCTACATACGGATGTCTTTATTCACGTTTTAGTGTTAAATACATCCGTATAGATAAATCTAAGACAAGAATTTTGGGACGGAGGGAGTACATGATATGGTGAAAATTCAAACCCAAACTTGAAACCTAGTTCACAAACATAAATGACAAATTTGCTGTCAATAGTGATAATTGGGCCAAAAATTAAGGCCCAGCTTCGCACTAGGTCGTCAATTTTGTCCATTCATTGCTATCGACTTGTGTAAAAAAAATGATTTGAATTTTTGAGACATGTTATATATCAGCGCTACCTACGTCCTGTGTTTTTAAATAACCTTTTGAAAACTTTCAAAAGCATCAAAAGGTTTTGGGTGCACCGGATACCCCCCCCCCCCCTCCCCGGTCCTAAAATATTTTAACATTAATAGAAATTATAAGCTTAAAAGAAAGGGGCATTCAACTAAGAGGATTTGCAAGCTTTCAGCCCAGAGCGACAAAAGAGTTTCGTTGAACAATTTTGACTTTATTAATTTAAAGCTAACATTAATACAAGTCATGCTCTAAGAGTGAGAACAAAGATGTTAACTTTAATTTTAGGGTAAAAGATTTGTTCCTAGGGAAAATAACTTTTTATTAATTTAAATGTACCATCAAGACAATACAGCCACAAAGAAAGTACATACCCGATCTCTCCCTAATAGGCGCTACACAAGCCCTTATACATTTTTAAATCCTAATTTTCAAGCCACACATAATGGCAAAAAGAAAAAGAAAAATCTTCGATGTTAGCATATATGGTAGAAAGACGATAGGTCAAGCCATGATGTATGAACAATACATTCAAGTAATAAGTTGAGGTCTTACAGAAGAAGCGAAAGTGCATGTGAGGACGATCATATCAACAATGAAATTGTCCGCCAACACTGCTACGGCTGGCACGCTTTATCCTATTTGGTCTTTTGTTTTGTGTGAATTGCATACTTTGATGTTTGAACACACGTTTATAAATGATTATTCTTCCTGCAAAACATAAATTATATTATTATTCTGATTTTCTTTTGCGACATGAAGACTGTATACATCTACCAACCACAAAGTTTCAAATCTAAATACAGATCACAAGTCCAGAAATAAAAACAACCAATTCAGTTGTGAACTTGTGATAATGTTAATGCTCAGGTCATACGATAGGATGATTTGCCTTTTTACAAATTTAATTTTAAATTTTGAGACAAGTGGTTATTTTTCTTAGATGACTTTCTCAAATTTTGCGCGGGTGATTTTTGCTCAGTTAGCTATGTGCAGAGGCCAGGTGGCAGCTTCCTCTTTGATTTTTTTTAACATGATTTTCTCACTTATTTAAGGTTTTATATTGACCGTTTTTAGCTAATGTTTTCTTTTACTGTGGGTGCACTACAGATTAAGACACGTGCACCAGACCAGATACATCCTCCGGCCACAAAATAGCTCACATATCTCTACAGTAGAATGATGTGGAGAGCATATATAGCGGTTGGGTGAACCATAGGTTAGTGGAAGTACCATGCATGGCGCACATCACCAACAAGAACAGTAGCGTTCGCTTGCAGCATAATGACCAGCGATCAAAGTCGGTCGGTCTCCTGCAACCCGCTGTGTGGCTAAGGTTTTGGTATGGGTGATCGACCCCTCATCGCGCATAAAACCGCTGCATGTCCAGACAGTGCTGCACTTCCATCGTCTTTCTTTTCGGTTCTTCATCGCATCATGCATTTCCAGAGCGTTCCCTAGCTAATTTTGTCGCCAACTAGAGGACAAAAAAAAGTCGGGCATGCATGCATGCATGCGTGGTGAACAGTCAGCACTAAGCTCGCATGCACTGTTAACAGTCAACACTAACGTCACATGCACTGTTAACAGTCAACACTAAGCTCAGCGCTCGAGCTTTACAACTAGCAATGGAATCATGGGCGTTAATTCCTACTCCCTCCGTCCGAAAATATTTGTCATCAAAATGGATAAAAAGGGATGAATCTACAACTAAAATACATCTAGATACACCCTTTTTTGTTCATTTTAATGACAAGTATTTCCGGACGGAGGGAGTACTTTGGTGGGTGTTAATCCCTACTTTTAAGTTGTAGCTATGGCCTGCAGCCTTATATGCCCAAGCAGCCATTGCATCGGACGTCGGCACTTTGACTCGTCAACACGCGCGCGTTTTCTGTTGCATGCATGCATGCCATCCATGAGACAGACGCTGCACGCTGGAGCTGGGGCCTAGCATGCCATCCATGGCGTTTCCGTTGGCGTCTAGCAGCACGTAGTAGATTAGTGTACATAGGAATAGTACATGTCAGGGCCGTACATGCAAATGCGTACGTTTGCAGGATTCGGGAGCTGATCGTCACCGCGAGGCGGCCGACACGTCTGCTAGAAAACACCGCGCGCGCTGCATGCCCACGGGTACAAAAGATGCGCGCAGGCATCGTCTGTGCGTGTGGTCATGAGTCATGTCTCTCATGTGTACTCTTGGCCTCTTGGGAGGTGGAACCGTACGTGGAAGAGCACACGGGCCGGGTAGCCGTCGGTCGGTGTGGTGTGGGTGCCGGCTATGGGCACCCGCCGCAAGCTCTCGTAGTGGGCGGGCACCCGGCGATTTTTGGCACACTGGACCGGCTACCGCCTCCTTGGCCATTTTCCTCGCGTCCGCGTGTTGCCCCCGCATGCCAACACCTGCTCGCGTCTAAAACAGCATAACCAACCCGGGGGACACATCGTTGAAACAACACGCCAGCATTGGAGAGGTCGAAGATCACGCAGTTGGGAATCTTGCTGGCTCATAATATTTGAGCCGATACGTGTGCTCTTTGCTCTAACTTTACCACATGTGGCTGTCTTTGCCGCTCGCTACTACGTAGGAGTATATCTCTACTGTGTATAGTAGGTTGGTGGCTGGCGCTTCGAGGGCGGATCGTCATGTCCCATTCGGTTTCCCTGCCCGGCAGAGGGGGCTTTTCTTTGTCCTCGCTCGGGTCGGATCACTTTCTACCCATTTCCCATTTCTCCTTTTGTCTTCATCTTTTCCCGCTTTCCTTATCCCAATCATGCGCCCTGGGGTTCTCCTGTGTTCCCGAATTCACACTCCTACTAAAATAGAGGTTTCTGGCGTTTTTGCAGCTCTATTTCTTGTCACTTGGGGTGTGTTTGGTAGAATGTATGGACCTAGCCTAGTTGTTCTCTTCTCATATATGCTGAGTGTAGACATGCTGAGTCTATGCAGTTGCTGTTGTTTGGCAGCGATGTATGCGCTGAGACATGCTGAGCTGAGACTTTGTTTGGCAGCCTGCATATGTTTAGACATGCTGAACAATTTCAAATTCTATTTTTTTGAATGATGAACAAAATCGAAAAAATATGAACACAAATTTAAACATATTTTGAAAATTTACATTTTTTTTGAATTTCTTTTTTTTGAAAAACTAAAATAAAATTTGAAATTCTGAACTTTTTTTGAAAATTTGAACATATTTGAAATTCCAAGCTTTTTTGAAAATTTAAACAAAATCTGAAAATTTGAATATTTTATAAAAATTTAAATAAATTTGAAATTCTGGTTTTTTCAAAATTCAAACAATTTTTTATTTTATTTTGAAATTCCAAACATTGTTGATTTTTAAAAAAATATTGAAATTATGAACATTTTTGAAAATTTAAACAATTTTGAAATCCTAATTTTTTTCAAAAATTTAAAGAAATTTCGAAATTCTAAACTTTTCGAAAATTTAAACAAATTTTAAAATTCTGAACATTTTTTGAAAATATAAACATATTTGGACATGGTCTGGTGGGTGGGGACGATTGTCAGTGCCAGCATAGCTGCCTTCATGCACCCTGTGTGGGGTGCATGAGATGAGCATAGCTAAGTGTTGGGGAACGTAGTAATTTCAAAAAATTTCCTACGCACACGCAAGATCATGGTGATGCATAGCAACGAGGGGAGAGTATGATCTACGTACCCTTGTAGATCGCAACGGAAGCGTTGACACAACGTAGAGGAAGTAGTCGTACGTCTTCTTCCCGATCCGACCGATCCAAGCACCGTTACTCCGGCACCTCCGAGTTCTTAGCACACGTACAGCTCGATGACGATCCCCGGGCTCCGATCCAGCAAAGCTTCGGGGAGGAGTTTCGTCAGCACGACGGCGTGGTGACGATCTTGATGTTCTACCGTCGCAGGGCTTCGCCTAAGCACCGCTACGATATGACCGAGGTGGAATATGATGGAGGGGGGCACCGCACACGGCTAAGGAACGATCACGAAGATCAACTTGTGTGTCTAGAGGTGCCCCCTGCCTCCGTATATAAAGGAGCCAAGGGGGAGAGGTGCGCCGGCCAGGAGGAGGGCGCAGGAGGAGTCCTACTCCTACCGGGAGTAGGACTCCCCCCCCCCCCAATCCTATTCCAACTAGGATTCCCAAGGGGGAAAGAGGGAGAGGGGTGGCCGGCCACCTCTCCTAGTCCTAATAGGACTAGGGGAGGGGGGAGGCGCGCAGCCCTTATGGCAGCCCTTTCACCTTTCCACTAAGGCCCAATAAGGCCCATATGACTCTCGGGGGGTTCCCGTAACCTCCCGGTAATCCGGTAAAATCCTGATTTCACCCGAAACACTTCCGATGTCCAAACATAGGCTTCCAATATATCAATCTTTATGTCTCGACCATTTCAAGACTCCCCGTCATGTCCATGATCACATCCGGGACTCCAACAACCTTCGGTACATCAAAATGCATAAACTCATAATAGCTGTCATCGTAACGTTAAGCGTGCGGACCCTACGGTTCGAGAACAATGTAGACATGACCGAGACACATCTCCGGTCAATAACCAATAGCGGGACCTGGATGCCCATATTGGCTCCTACATATTCTACGAAGATCTTTATCGGTCAGACCGCATAACAACATACGTTGTTCCCTTTGTCATTGGTATGTTACTTGCCCGAGATTCGATCGTCGGTATCCAATACCTAGTTCAATCTCGTTACCGGCAAGTCTCTTTACTCGTTCCGTAATACATCATCTCACAACTACCATATTAGTTGTAATGCTTGCAAGGCTTATGTGATGTGTATTACCGAGAGGGCCCAGAGATACCTCTCCGACAATCGGAGTGACAAAACCTAATCTCGAAATACGCCAACCCAACATGTACCATTGGAGACACCTGTAGTACTCCTTTATAATCACCCAGTTATGTTGTGACGTTTGGTAGTACCCAAAGTGTTCCTCCGGTAAATGGGAGTTGCATAATCTCATAGTTATAGGGACATGTATATGTCATGAAGAAAGCAATAGCAACATACTAAACGATCGGGTGCTAAGCTAATGGAATGGGTCATGTCAATCAGATCATTCAACTAATGATGTGACCTCGTTAATCAAATAACAACTCATTGTTCATGGTTAGGAAACATAACCATCTTTGATTAACGAGCTAGTCAAGTAGAGGCATACTAGTGACACTTTGTTTGTCTATTTATTCACACATGTATTATGTTTCCGGTTAATACAATTCTAGCATGAATAATAAACATTTATCATGATTATAAGGAAATAAATAATAACTTTATTATTGCCTCTAGGGCATATTTCCTTCAGTCTCCCACTTGCACTAGAGTCAATAATCTAGATTACACTGTAATGATTCTAACACCCATGGAGCCTTGGTGCTGATCATGTTTTGCTCGTGGAAGAGGCTTAGTCAACGGGTCTGCAACATTCAGATCCGTATGTATCTTGCAAATCTCTATGTCTCCCACCTGGACTAGATCCCGGATGGAGTTGACGCGTCTCTTGATGTGCTTGGTCCTTTTGTGAAATCTGGATTCCTTTGCCAAGGCAATTGCACCAGTATTGTCACAAAAGATTTTCATTGGACCCGATGCACTAGGTATGACACCTAGATCGGATATGAACTCCTTCATCCAGACTCCTTCGTTTGCTACTTCCGAAGCAGCTATGTACTCCGCTTCACATGTAGATCCCGCTACGACGCTTTGTTTAGAACTGCACCAACTGACAGCTCCACCATTCAATGTAAACACGTATCCGGTTTGCGATTTAGAATTGTCCGGATCAGTATCAAAGCTTGCATCAACGTAACCTTTTATGGTGAGCTCTTTGTCACCTCCATATACGAGAAACATATCCTTAGTCCTTTTCAGGTATTTCAGGATGTTCTTGACCGTTGTCCAGTGATCCACTCCTGGATTACTTTGGTACCTCCCTGCTAAACTTATAGCAAGGCACACATCAGGTCTGGTACACAGCATTGCATACATGATAGAGCCTATGGCTGAACCATAGGGAACATCTTTCATTTTCTCTCTATCTTCTGCAGTGGTCGGGCATTGAGTCTGACTCAACTTCACACCTTGTAACACAGGCAAGAACCCTTTCTTTGCTTGATCCATTTTGAACCTTTTCAAAATCTTGTCAAGGTATGTGCTTTGTGAAAGTCCAATTAAGCATCTTGATCTATCTCTATAGATCTTTATGCCTAATATGTAAGCAGCTGCACCGAGGTCTTTCATTGAAAAACTCTTATTCAAGTATCCCTTTATGCTATCCAGAAATTCTATATCATTTCCAATCAATAATATGTCATCCACATATAATATCAGAAATGCTACAGAGCTCCCACTCACTTTCTTGTAAATACAGGCTTCTCCGAAAGTCTGTATAAACCCAAATGCTTTAATCACACTATCAAAGTGTTTATTCCAACTCCGAGAGGTTTGCACCAGTCCATAAATGGATCGCTGGAGCTTGCACACTTTGTTAGCTCCCTTTGGATCAACAAAACCTTCTGGTTGCATCATATACAACTCTTATTCCAGAAATCCATTCAGGAATGCAGTTTTGACATCCATCTGCCAAATTTCATAATTATAAAATGCGGCAATTGCTAACATGATTCGGACAGACTTAAGCATCGCTACGTGTGAGAAGGTCTCATCGTAGTCAACCCCTTGAACTTGTCGAAAACCTTTTGCGACAAGTCGAGCTTTATAGACAGTAACATTACCGTCAGCGTCAGTCTTTTTCTTGAAGATCCATTTATTCTCAATTGCTTGCCGATCATCGGGCAAGTCAACCAAAGTCCATACTTTGTTCTCATACATGGATCCCATCTCAGATTTCATGGCTTCAAGCCACTTTGCGGAATCTGGGCTCACCATCGCTTCTTCATAGTTCGTAGGTTCATCATGATCTAGTAGCATGACTTCCAGAACTGGATTACCGTACCAATCTGGTGCGGATCTTACTCTGGTTGATCTACGAGGTTCAGTAGTATCTTGTTCTGAAGTTTCATGATCATTATCATTAACTTCCTCACTTATTGGTGTAGGTGTCGCAGAAACAGTTTTCTGTGATGTACTATTTTCCAACAAGGGAGCAGGTACAGTTACCTCGTCAAGTTCTACTTTCCTCCCACTCACTTCTTTCGAGAGAAACTCCTTCTCAAGAAAGTTTCCGAATTTAGCAACAAAAGTCTTGCCTTCGGATCTGTGATAGAAGGTGTATCCAATAGTTTCCTTTGGATATCCTATGAAGACACATTTCTCCGATTTGGGTTCGAGCTTATCAGGTTGAAGCTTTTTCACATAAGCATCGCAGCCCCAAACTTTCAGAAACGACAACTTTGGTTTCTTGCCAAACCATAGTTCATAAGGCGTCGTCTCAACGGATTTTGATGGTGCCCCGTTTAACGTGAATGCGGCCATCTCTAGAGCGTATCCCCAAAATGATAGCGGTAAATCAGTAAGAGACATCATAGATCGCACCATATCTAGTAAAGTACGATTACGACGTTCGGACACACCATTATGCTGTGGTGTTCCGGGTGGCGTGAGTTGCGAAATTATTCCACAATTTTTCAAATGTACACCAAACTCGTAACTCAAATATTCTCCTCCACGATCAGATCGTAGAAACTTTATTTTCTTGTTACAATGATTTTCCACTTCACTCTGAAATTCTTTGAACTTTTCAAATGTTTCAGACTTATGTTTCATTAAGTAGATATAACCATATCTGCTTAAATCATCTGTGAAGGTGAGAAAATAACGATATCCGCCACGAGCTTCAATATTCATCAGACCACATACATCTGTATGTATGATTTCCAACAAATCTGTTGCTCTCTCCATAGTACCGGAGAACGGTGTTTTAGTCATCTTGCCCATGAGGCACGGTTCGCAAGTACCAAGTGATTCATAATCAAGTGGTTCCAAAAGTCCATCAGTATGGAGTTTCTTCATGCGCTTTACACCGATATGACCTAAACGGCAGTGCCACAAATAAGTTGCACCATCATTATCAACTCTGCATCTTTTGGCTTCAACATTATGAATATGTGTATCACTACTCTCGAGATTCAATAAGAATAGACCACTCTTCAAGGGTGCGTGACCATAAAAGATATTACTCATATAAATAGAACAACCATTATTCTCTGATTTAAATGAATAACCGTCTCGCATCAAACAAGATCCAGATATAATGTTCATGCTTAATGCTGGCACTAAATAACAATTATTTAGGTCTAATACTAATCCCGAAGGTAGATGTAGAGGTAGCGTGCCAACCGCGATCACATCGACTTTGGAACCGTTTCCCACGCGCATCGTCACCTCGTCCTTAGCCAATCTTCGCTTAATCCGTAGCCCCTGTTTCGAGTTGCAAATATTAGCAACAGAACCAGTATCAAATACCCAGGTGCTACTGCGAGCATTAGTAAGGTACACATCAATAACATGTATATCATATATACCTTTGTTCACCTTGTCATCCTTCTTATCCGCCAAATACTTTGGGCAGTTCCGCTTCCAGTGACCAGTCTGCTTGCAGTAGAAGCACTCAGTTTCAGGCTTAGGTCCATACTTGGGTTTCTTCTCTTGAGCAGCAACTTGCTTGCCGTTCTTCTTGAAGTTCCCCTTCTTCTTCCCTTTGTCCTTTTTCTTGAAACTAGTGGTTTTGTTAACCATCAACACTTGATGCTCCTTTTTGATTTCTACCTCTGCAGCTTTTAGCATTGCGAAGAGCTCGGAAATAGTCTTGTTCATCCCTTGCATATTATAGTTCATCACGAAGCTCTTGTAGCTTGGTGGCAGTGATTGGAGAATTCTGTCAATGACGCAATCATCTGGAAGATTAACTCCTAATTGAATCAAGTGATTATTATACCCAGACATTTTGAGTATATGCTCACTGACAGAACTGTTCTCTTCCATCTTGCAGCTATAGAACTTATTGGAGACTTCATATCTCTCAATCCGGGCATTTTCTTGAAATATTAACTTCAACTCCTGAAACATCTCATATGCTCCATGACGTTCAAAACGTCGTTGAAGTCCCGATTCTAAGCCGTAAAGCATGGCACACTGAACTATCGAGTAGTCATCAGCTTTGCTCTGCCAGATGTTCATAACATCTGGTGTTGCTCCAGCAGCAGGCCTGGCACCCAGCGGTGCTTCCAGGACGTAATTCTTCTGTGCAGCAATGAGGATAATCCTCAAGTTACGGACCCAGTCCGTGTAATTGCTACCATCATCTTTCAACTTTGCTTTCTCAAGGAACGCATTAAAATTCAACGGAACAACAACATGAGCCATCTATCTACAATCAACATAAACAAGCAAGATACTATCAGGTACTAAGTTCATGATAAATTTAAGTTCAATTAATCATATTACTTAAGAACTCCCACTTAGATAGACATCCCTCTAATCCCCTAAGTGATCACGTGATCCAAATCAACTAAACCATGTCCGATCATCACGTGAGATGGAGTAGTTTCATCGGTGAACATCATTATGTTGATCATATCTACTATATGATTCACGCTCGACCTTTCAGTCTCCGTGTTCCGAGGCCATATCTGTATATGCTTGGCTCGTCAAGTATAACCTGAGTATTCCGCGTGTGCAACTGTTTTGCACCCGTTGTATTTGAACGTAGAGCCTATCACACCCGATCATCACGTGGTGTCTCAGCACGAAGAACTTTCGCAACCGTGCATACTCAGGGAGAACACTTCTTGATAATTTCGTGAGAGATCATCTTATAGTGCTACCGTCAATCAAAGCAAGATAAGATGCATAAAAGATAAACATCACATGCAATCAATATAAGTGATATGATATGGCCATCATCATCTTGTGCCTGTGATCTCCATCTCCGAAGCACCGTCATGATCACCATCATCACCGGCGCGACACCTTGATCTCCATCATAGCATCATTGTCGTCTCGCCAATCTTATGCTTCCACGACTATCGCTACCGCTTAGTGATAAAGTAAAGCATTACATCGCGATTGCATTGCATACAATAAAGCGACAACCATATGGCTCCTGCCAGTTGCCGATAACTCAGTTACAAAACATGATCATCTCATACAATAAAATTCAACATCCTGTCTTGACCATATCACATCACAACATGCCCTGCAAAAACAAGTTAGACGTCCTCTACTTTGTTGTTGCAAGTTTTACGTGGCTGCTACGGGCTTAAGCAAGAACCAATCTCACCTACGCATCAAAACCACAATGATAGTTTGTCAAATAGACTCCGTTTTAACCTTCGCAAGGACCGGGCGTAGCCATACTCAGTTCAACTAAAGTTGGAGAGACAGTCGCCCGCAAGCCATCTATGTGCAAAGCACGTCGAGGGAACCGGTCTCGCGTAAGCGTACGCGTAAGGTTGGTCCGGGTCGTCTCGTCCAACAATACCGCCGAACCAAAGTATGACATGCTGGTAGGCAGTATGACTTGTATCATCCACAACTCACTTGTGTTCTACTCGTGCAAATAACATCAAACCATAAAACCTAGGCTCTGATACCACTGTTGGGGAACGTAGTAATTTCAAAAAATTTCCTACGCACACGCAAGATCATGGTGATGCATAGCAACGAGGGGAGAGTATGATCTACGTACCCTTGTAGATCGCAACGGAAGCGTTGACACAACATAGAGGAAGTAGTCGTACGTCTTCTTCCCGATCCGACCGATCCAAGCACCGTTACTCCGGCACCTCCGAGTTCTTAGCACACGTACAGCTCGATGACGATCCCCGGGCTCCGATCCAGCAAAGCTTCGGGGAGGAGTTTCGTCAGCACGACGGCGTGGTGACGATCTTGATGTTCTACCGTCGCAGGGCTTCGCCTAAGCACCGCTACGATATGACCGAGGTGGAATATGGTGGAGGGGGGCACCACACACGGCTAAGGAACTATCACGAAGATCAAGTTGTGTGTCTAGAGGTGCCCCCTGCCTCCGTATATAAAGAAGCCAAGGGGGAGAGGTGCGCCGGCCAGGAGGAGGGCGCAGGAGGAGTCCTACTCCTACCGGGAGTAGGACTCCCCCCCAATCCTATTCCAACTAGGATTCCCAAGGGGGAAAGAGGGAGAGGGGTGGCCGGCCACCTCTCCTAGTCCTAATAGGACTAGGGGAGGGGGGGAGGCGCGCAGCCCTTATGGCAGCCCTTTCACCTTTCCACTAAGGCCCAATAAGGCCCATATGACTCCCGGGGGGTTCCGGTAACCTCCCGGTAATCCGGTAAAATCCTGATTTCACCCGGAACACTTCCGATGTCCAAACATAGGCTTCCAATATATCAATCTTTATGTCTCGACCATTTCGAGACTCCTCGTCATGTCCGTGATCACATCCGGGACTCCGAACAACCTTCGGTACATCAAAATGCATAAACTCATAATAGCTGTCATCGTAACGTTAAGCGTGTGGACCCTACGGTTCGAGAACAATGTAGACATGACCGAGACACGTCTCCGGTCAATAACCAATAGCGGGACCTGGATGCCCATATTGGCTCCTACATATTCTACGAAGATCTTTATCGGTCAGACCGCATAACAACATACGTTGTTCCCTTTGTCATTGGTATGTTACTTGCCCGAGATTCGATCGTCGGTATCCAATACCTAGTTCAATCTCGTTACCGGCAAGTCTCTTTACTCGTTCCGTAATACATCATCTCACAACTACCATATTAGTTGTAATGCTTGCAAGGCTTATGTGATGTGTATTACCGAGAGGGCCCAGAGATATTTCTGTAGGTGTCAACTTATTCAATTCAAGTCTATGATATAAAGAGAGAGGCATAACACTAACACCGGCTCCAAGATCACATAAAGCAGTTTTGACATAGTTTCTTTTAATGGAGCATGGTATAGTTGGTACTCCTGGATCTCCTAGTTTCTTAGGTATTCCACCTTTGAAAGTATAATTAGCAAGCATGGTGGAAATTTCAGCTTCCGGTATCTTTCTTTTATTTGTAATGATATCCTTCATATATTTAGCATAAGGATTTACTTTAAGCATATCAGTTAAGCGCATACGTAAGAAGATAGGTCTAATCATTTCAGCAAAGCGCTCAAAATTCTCATCATCCTTTGTCTTGGATGGTTTAGGAGGAAAAGGCATGGGTTTCTGAACCCATGGTTCTCTTTCTCTACCGTGCTTCCTAGCAACAAAATCTCTTTTATCATAACGTTGATTCTTTGATTGTGGGTTATCAAGATCAACAACAGGTTCAATCTCTACATCATTATTATTGCTAGGTTGAGCATCAACATGAACATTATCATTAACATTATTACTAGGTTCATGTTCATCACCTGATTGTGTTTCAGCATCAGAAATAGAAATATCATTGGGATTCTCAGGTGTGTCTACAACAGGTTCACTAGAAGCATGCAAAGTCCTATCATTTTTCTTTTTCTTCCTTTTACAAGGACTGGGTGCATCTAAATTATTTCTCTGAGGGTGGCCTTCAGGATACAAAGGTTCCTGAGTCATTCTACCAGTTCTAGTAGCCACTCTAACAGCAAAATCTTGTTTATTATTTAATTCATCGAGCAAATCATTTTGAGCTTTAAGTACTTGCTCTGCTTGAGTGGTAACCATAGAAGCATATTTGCTAATGAGTTTAAGTTCACCTTTAACTCTAGCTATATAATCACTCAAGCATCCTATCATGAAAGCATTACTCTTTAATTCTCTACCAACATAAGCATTAAAACTTTCTTGCCTAGCCATAAAGTCATCAAATTCATCTAAGCATTGGCTATGAAATTTTGTAGACGGGATTTCAACCTTATCATATCTATAGAGAGAATTTACCTTTACTACATGTGTCGGGTTATCAAGACAATGTGTTTATTCAATGGGCGGTATATTAAGACCATGTATTTCTTCAATAGGAGGTAAATTCTTAACATCTTCAGCTTTAATACCTTTTTCTTTCATTGATTTCTTTGCCTCTTGCATATCTTCAGAACTGAGAAATAGAACACCCCTCTTCTTCGGAGTTGGTTTAAGAATAGGTTCAGGAGCTGGCTCAGTTGGCTCAGGAATTACCTCAGGAAGAGTCCAATTATTTTCATTAGTCAACATATTATTCAATAACAATTCAGCTTGGTCGACTGTTCTTTCCCTGAAAACACAACCAGCACAACTATCCAAGTGGTCTTTGGAAGCATCAGTTCGTCCATTATAAAAGATATCAAGTATTTCATTTTTCTTAAGAGGATGATCAGGCAAATCATTAAGTAATCGGAGAAGACTCCCCCAAGCTTGTGGGAGACTCTCTTCTTCGATTTGCACAAAATTATATATTTCCTGCAAGGCAGCTTGTTTCTTATGAGCAGGGAAATATTTAGCAGGGAAGTAATAAATCATATCCTGGGGACTACGCACACAACCAGGATCAAGAGAATTAAACCAAGTTTTAGCATCACCCTTTAATGAGAATGGAAATATCTTAAGGATATAATAATAACAAGACTTCTCATCATTAGTAAACAGGGTGGCTATATCATTTAACTTGGTAAGATGTGCCACAACAGTTTCAGGTTCATAGCCATAAAAAGGATCAGATTCAACAAAAGTAATTATTTCAGGATCAACAGAGAATTCATAATCCTTATCAGTAACAAAGATAAGTGAAGTAGCAAAAGCAGGGTCATATTTCATTCTAGCATTCCGAGTTTTCTGTTTAAGTTTAGCTAGTAACTTCTTAAGATCAGATCTATCATTGCAAGCAAAAAGATCTGTAGCAGTTTCTTCATCCATAACATAACCCTCAGGAACAACAGGCAATTCATACTTAGGGGGAGAACCTTCATCATCACTATCATCAATAATTTCATTCTCTCTAACCCTAGCAAGTTGTTCATCAAGATATTCACCTAATGGCACAGTAGTATCAAGCATAGAAGTAGTTTCATCATAAGTGTCATGCATAGCAGAAGTGGCATCATCAATAACATGCGACATATCAGAATTCATAGCAGTAGCAGGTTTAGGTGTCGCAAGCTTACTCAACACGGAAGGAGAATCTAGTGCAGAGCTAGATGGCAGTTCCTTACCCCCCCTCGTAGTTGAGGGAAAAATCTTAGTTCTTTCGTCTTTCAAGTTCCTCATAGTGATCAGCAGATATAAATCCCAAGTGACTCAAAGAGTAAAGCTATGCTCCCCGGCAACGGCGCCAGAAAATAGTCTTGATAACCCACAAGTATAGGGGATCGCAACAGTTTTCGAGGGTAGAGTATTCAACCCAAATTTATTGATTCGACACAAGGGGAGCCAAAGAATATTCTCAAGTATTAGCAGTTGAGTTGTCAATTCAACCACACCTGGATAACTTAGTATCTGCATCAAAGTATTTAGTAGCAAAGTAGTATGATAGTAATGGTAACAGTGATAAAAGTAACGATAGCAGTTTTGTAGTAATTGTAACAGTAGCAACGGAAAAGTAAATAAGCGAAGCACAATATGTGAAAAGCTCATAGGCATTGGCTCAGTGATGGATAATTATGTCGGATGTGATTCCTCATGTAATAGCTATAACATAGGGTGACACAGAACTAGCTCCAGTTCATCAATGTAATGTAGGCATGTATTCCGAATATAGTCATACGTGCTTATGGAAAAGAACTTGCATGGCATCTTTTGTCCTACCCTCCCGTGGCAGCCAGGTCCTAATGGAAACTAAGGATAGTAAGGCCTCCTTTTAATAGAGAATCGGACCAAAGCATTAGCACTTAGTGCATACATGAACTCCTCAAACTACAGTCATCACCGAGAAGTATTCCGATTATTGTCACTTCGGGGTTGTCGGATCATAACACATAATAGGTGACTATAGACTTGCAAGATAAGATCAAGAACTCACATATATTCATGAAAACATAATAGGTTCAGATCTGAAATCATGGCACTCGGGCCCTAGTGACAAGCATTAATCATAGCAAAGTCACAACAACATCAATCTCAGAACATAGTGGATACTAGGGATCAAACCCTAACAAAACTAACTTGATTACATGGTAAATCTCATCCAACCCATCACCATCCAGCAAGCCTATGATGGAATTACTCACGCACGGCGGTGAGCATCATGAAATTGGTGACGGAGGATGGTTGATGATGACGACGGTGACGAATCCCCCTCTCCGGAGCCCCGAACGGACTCCAGATCAGCCCTCGTGAGAGAGATTAGGGCTTGGCGGCGGCTCCGTATCATAAAACGCGATGAAACTTTCTCTCTGATTTTTTTCTCCGTGAAACGAAATATATAGAGTTGGAGTTGAGGTCGGTGGAGCATCAGGGGGCCTACGAGACAGGGGGGCATGCCCAGGGGAGGGCGCGCGCCCCCACCCTCATGGACAGGGTGTGGGCCCCCTGGCCTTGATTCTTTCGCCAGTATTTTTTTTATTTTCCAAAAGTTATCTCCGTGGATTTTGAGGTCATTCTGAGAACTTTTGTTTTCTGCACAATAAACAACACCATGGCAGTTCTGCTGAAAACAGTGTCAGTCCGGGTTAGTTTCATTTAAATCATGCAAGTTAGAGTCCAAAACAAGGGCAAAAGTGTTTGGAAAAGTACATACGTTGGAGACGTATCAGGCATGTGTCATCGGAACCTCGGATTCGTCTCTGGCCATAGGTTCCGAACCGTGTGCATCCGCGCCCATCAAACTTGTTCAGGCACCGATCGTCAACTTTAGCTCCGCGGACATCTTCCGGCACTCACCTTTAGGCGATGTGCTAAACTCATTAAAATCCCTCTCCTTATCAGGAGACTTCCAGCCGAACTATATCCGGCTTCGATTGGAAGCTGATGATGGAGAATTCCGCTTCCCACCCACCACCCACTTCATAGCTACTGTCGAAGTCTTAACCGACATGCTCAGTTACGGCTCCGAAGACATCGACGGTATGGACGATGATGCCGGAGAGGAGCAGACACAAAAACCACCGCTTACAGGGCGCTGGACAGCCACCTCGTCGCATGACGTATACATGGTGGATACACCCAAAGAGAACAACAGCGACAATGAAAAGGATCCAGTCAAGGATAATACTCATGAGATACAACCAAAGCACCGACGTCAGCGGTGTCGCTCTAAACCACGCCGCGGAAAAAACAACAATACCGGCACAGGAGAAAATAATACTCCGGACGATGCCGAAGACAACGAAGACCCCGTTGAGCCAACCTCTGAAGGACGAACGGGAAGAGGGGCGAGTTAGCCCTGATGAACAAGCCATGAACGAAGACCCGGAGTACAGTGACTACCTTCCGCTCTCCAAGGACGAGGTGAGCCTCAGAAACGAGGACTTTATCGTGCTTGAGGAACCTCTCGAGCAGGAGCGCTTTGAGTGCCAGCTAATAGCCACTACAAGGAGCCTGAAAAGGAAGCAACAACAGCTTCAAGCTGATCGAGATCTGCTCAACGATAGATGGACTAATGTCCTAGCAGCCGAAGAATACGGCCTCGAGCGCCTAACCAAAAGTTACCCGAAATGCAAATTGTTACCCTAATTCGATGACGAGGCGCTGGAGCCCGTCCTACCAGCGCGTAATGCGGCTGACAGACCACCACGTGGCAGGGACAAAGCGGCAACTCAAGCCGAACACCAGACCGCACTACCTCGCCGTAAAAACATAGGCACAACAGCTCGGGATTATACATATGACATGCGGAAATATCTAGACAACAGAGCAGGTCAGACCAGATCGATCTACAGATCACGGGGATGTGCCCGGATGTGCAAAGACAACCATCTAGCCAGACATGCCAAACACAATAACGCCCAGGCCGAGCACCAAAGACGGACTCCATCTGAGCTACGTCGCGACGTGTCCCGACATAGAGGCGCCGCACACCCCCTTTGCTTCACTAATGAAGTAATGGAACACAAATTCCCGAAAGGGTTTAAACCCATGAATATCGAATCATACGATGGAACAACAGACCCCGCAGTATGGATTGAAGATTTCCTCATCCATATCCACTTGTCCCGCGGTGATGACATCCACGCCATCAAATACCTCCCACTAAAACTAAAGGGGCTAGCGCGGCACTGGCTGAACAACCTCCCTGAGAACTCCATCGGCAGCTGGGAAGACTTGGAAGGCGCCTTCCGCAATAACTTCCAAGGTACATATATTTGGCCTCCAGACGCCGATGACCTAAGTCACATTATCTAGCAGCCCAGGGAGTCTGCCAGAAAGCTCAGGACTAGGTTCTTGATCAAAAAGAACCAAATTGTTGACTGTCCGGACGCCGAAGCCCTCGCGGCCTTTAAACATAGCGTCCGAGATGAGTGGCTCGCCCGCCACCTCGGTCAAGAAAAACCAAGATCCATGGTTGCCCTTACCACTCTGATGACCCGTTTTTGCGCGGGAGAAGATAGCTGGCTCGCTCGTAGAAACATAAACACCGATGATCCGGGTACTTCCGAAGTTCGAGATGGCAACGGCAAGCCACGACACAATAAACACAAACGTTGCAATAACACTGAAGGAACGCAAGACACGGCGGTCAACACCGGATTCAGTGGTTCCAAACCCGGTTAACGAAAAAGCCATTCAAGGCAAACAGAGATAGACCATCCAATTCAGACAAGATACTGGATTGGCCCTGCTAGATTCATGGAACCCCCGTTAAACCAGCCAATCACACCAACAGGAGCTGATGGGTTTTTAAACAAGTCGGCAAGCTTAATGCCGAACACAAGGCGAAGGGGCCACCTAGTGACAACGATGACGAAGAGACTCGCCAACCGAACACCGAGGGTCAGAAGCAACCCCCCCCCCAAAGTTAAGACAGTGAACATGGTATACGTGACGCGCACCCCTATAGGGGGCTGCAAGCGCGCGCTATGGAACATCGGCGACATAGAGCCAGCCACCCCAAAATTAAGCCAATGGGCGGCCCACCCGATCACTTTTGCTCGCAAGGACCACCCAGCCAGTATCCTTCACGAAGGTCCGACAGCTCTCATCCTCGATCCAATTATCGATGGGTTCCATCTCACGAAAGTCCTTATGGACAGTGACAGTAGCCTTAATCTACTCTACCAAGACACTATCCGCAAAATGGGCATTGATCCTTCAAGAATCAGGGCCACAACAACTACCTTCATCGGAACAGTATCCGGCGTAGAAGCTCATTGCACGGGCTCGATTACATTGGAAGTCGTTTTCGGCTCGCCGGACAACTTTTGAACTGAAGGCTTGACCTTCAATATTGTCCCGCTCCGCAGTAGCTACCATGCACTACTTGGGAGTACCGCATTTGCTCGCTTTAATACGGTCCCACATTACTCCTATCTCCAACTTAAGATGCCCGGTCCACGTGGCACCATCACGATAAACAGAAATATGGAATGCTCCCTCCGTACAGAGGAAAACACTATGACTACTGCGACCGAAGTACAAAGCGGCCTTATCAAGCCGCACATTTCGTCGGCCATCAAGCCGTCGGTCCCTATTAGACAAGACCAATCAATCTCAGAGCTGAATTAATAGTTCGGCCTCCGCCGTCCACCCCATATAGCCGAAAGTCTGTCCCGCACACATAATTATACACTTAAAATACCCTGCTCACCGGCGGAGGCACAATGCAGACAGACTTATAACACTATCCACACTCTCATAGTCTTTTTTTCCTTTTCTAACCATTTTTTTATCTTTTACCATAGGTGACTATATTTGCTGAGAAGTCCTTTAACCAAGGCAAGGCAGCGCAGACGTGCGACAGGAGGTCCAAATGTTTTTTGTAGACCGCACTCTTTTCAAACCTGTAAAGTGCCCTTTTTTCTCAGCTTTTGACCCCCGGCATGTTAAATAGCCTTGGTAGTAGCCTTATAATCTGTAAAGATCGCGCTTGACGTATCAATCAGATGCTAGTCAACATAACCCGTATTCAGTATTTACTTTTGTAAAAGAACTGAATTTTGCTTCTGTGGTTATTTCACAAACGCACCTCGGCATATATATTGCCAAGGGATCGATTATGGCAACATATGAGTTGCCTACAAGTCCGAATAGCTTTAAAGCACACTTCAGCGTCACGAGTTTGGCGTTATATGCATCAGATCCGAATCATGTCTTTGGTTAATAGTTGGGTTGCCCGGCTCCTGTGCTTACTAACTTACGTTCCGCTCTATCGGCTAGGGTAGTAAAGGGAGAACTACTGCGATTGTGTCCTGGTTGTCCGGATGAGCACCTCAGTAGAGAAAGCCGAAAACTGATTGTCACGATGCGGCGAGAGCTGGTCAACCACTCGATGACTCATCGGAATCTTTGCGATTCCTTCCGTATTACACGAAGGACCGTTCTTCCGGTCACGTATGTAAACGCACCGTATTCGGATAACCACGTGCATACCAGGGGCTATATCGTAGACCGACCGTCAAACTTCTTTGGCTAAGTGAAAGTGTGAAATCCCTATAGTCCGATTGCCTGGTTCGCTGCATTGACACCTCCTTAATGGACCAAGACATTGGGTCAAGAGTGATCACGTGCTTTTCCAAACACCCCGCGTTGTATGCGAGGGGGCCGAAGCTGACGACTCGTAAACTTTCAGATTATACAAAAAACGGCCGCACAAGAGGCACCAAAAACCTTTTAGGCAAAAGTATAAAAACATAGCCCTATTATATCATAATATTGTTTTTACAATTTTGGTACACTTCACTCGAATATAATATCTTTCGAGCACGGACCCTCTATCAAGCGGGGACCATCTAGGACATCCTCGAAATAATGCTCTGACGTGTGATGGTCCTTGCCCTTGGGTGGACTTTTCGCTGCAATATCGGTGGCCTTCACATGCGCCCAGAACGTCTTGACGTGGGCAAGGGCCATCCGTGCACCTTCTATGCACGTTGACCACTTAACAGCGTCGATACGCGGCACCACATCAACAAGTCGCTGCAGCAAACTGAAATAACTATTCAGAATTGGCTCAGTCGGCCACAACCGGACCACAACGTCCTTCATGGCAGATCCAGATATCTTGTGGAGCTCGGCCCACTGGGCCATTTGTTCGTTCAGCAACAGCGGACGCTTTGGCATGCTGAATTGCGACCAGAAAAGCTTTTCTGTCGCATGTACTTCTTGCGCTTGGAAAAACTGTGTCACATTTGAGACACTCTTCGGCAAGTCAAAAAAGGCGTCTGGAGAACTCCACATTTGATTAAGTGGGGCATACTTCAGATCGCCGAATTTAGTTTGTAATAAGAAGGGCTTACCAGCCGTGATCTCCCCAGCTTGTCGGATCTCCTCCCGAGCCGCTCTAGACTCTGACCGTGCTTCCCTCGCCTCTTGTAAGGCCATGTCAAGATTGGCCGCTCTGGTTTCGTTATCTTTCTTGAGAAATTCACATCGGCTAGCGGCATCCTTTAGCTCAAGCGCCATAGTAGATATTCTCTCCTTGCACTGGCGCCGAGCAGCCTGCTCGGCCTTTAATTCACTAGTTGCCTTTTCGGCAGACGCATTACTCATCCTGGCTTGCTCCTTGACCCGGGCAAGCTCAGCCCAAAGGGTCTCCACTGCGGCGGCGCTATCTGCAGTTATGCATATATTAGTATACAATTCTCAACGGCATGCTCATATTATAGTACTTGCATATACTGACTGCCCCAAAAACATACCTTGTGCCTCATCGAACCGCTTGTTAATAAGCGTGATGTCATTGATACGTCTCCAACGTATCTATAATTTTTGATTGTTCCATGCTATTATATTACCTGTTTTGGATGTTTATGGGCTTTACTATACACGTTTATATCATTTTTTGGGACTAACCTATTAACCGGAGGCCCACCCCATATTGCTGTTTTTTTGCCTATTTCAGTGTTTCGCAGAAAAGGAATATCAAACGGAGTCCAAACGGAATGAAACCATCGGGAGAGTTATTTTTGGAACGGAAGCAATCCATGAGACTTGGAGTAGACGTCAGGGAAGCAACGAGGAAGCCACAAGGCAAGGAGGCGCGCCCTACCCTCCTGGGCGCCCCCACCCTTGTGGGCCCCTCGTGGCTCCCCTGACCAACTTCTTACGCCTATATATGTCCATATACCCCGAAAACATCCAGGAGCACCATAGATCAGGAGTTCTGCCGCCATAAGCCTCTGTAGCCACCAAAATCAACCGGGACCCTGTTCCGGCACCCTGCCGGAGGGGGGATCCCCCACCGATGGCCATCTTCATCATCCCGATGCTCTCCATGATGAGGAGGGAGTAGTTCACCCTCGGGGCTGAGGGTATATACCAGTAGCTATGTGTTTGATCTCTCTCTCGTGTTCTTGATTTGGCATGATCTTGATGTACCGCGAGCTTTGCTACTATAGTTGGACCTTATGATGTTTCTCCCCCTCTACTCTCTTGTGATGAATTAAGTTTTCCCCTTGAAGTTGTCTTGTCGGATTGAGTCTTTAAGGATTTGAGAACACTTGATGTATATCTTGCCATGATTATCTATGGTGAAAATGGGATATTCACGTGATCTACTTGATGTATGTTTTGGTGATCAATTTGCGGGTTCAATGAACTTATGCATATGGGTTGACACACGTTTTCGTCTTGACTCTCCGGTAGAAACTTTGGGGAACTCTTTGAAGTACTTTGTGTTGGTTGAATAGATGAATCTGAGATTGTGTGATGCATATCGTATAATCATGCCCACCGATACTTGAGGTAACGTTGGAGTATCTAGGTGACATTAGGGTTTTGGTTGATTTGTGTCTTAAGGTTTTATTCTAGTATGAACTCTATGATAGATCGAACGGAAAGAATAGCTTCGTGTTATTTTACTACGGACTCTTGAATAGATCGATCAGAAAGGATAACTTTGAGGTGGTTTCGTACCCTACCATAATCTTTTTGTTTGTTCTCCGCTATTAGTGACTTTGGAGTGACTCTTTGTTGCATGTTGAGGAATAGTTATATGATCCAATTATGTTATTATTGTTGAGAGAACTTGCACTAGTGAAAGTATGAACCCTAGGCCTTGTTTCCTAGCATTGCAATAACGTTTACGCTCACTTTTATCATTAGTTACCTTGCTGTTTTTATATTTTCAGATTACAAAAACCTATATCTACCATCCATATTGCACTTGTATCACCATCTCTTCGCTGAACTAGTGCACCTATACAATTTGCCATTGTATTGGGTGTGTTGGGGACACAATAGACTCTTTGTTATTTGGTTGGAGGGTTGTTTGAGAGAGACCATCTTCATCCTACGCCTCCCATGGATTGATAAACCTTAGGTCATCCACTTGAGGGAAATTTGCTACTGTCCTACAAACCTCTGCACTTGGAGGCCCAACAACGTCTACAAGAAGAAGGTTGCGTAGTAGACATCAAGCTTTTTTCTGGCGCCGTTGCTGGGGAGGTGAGTGCTTGAAGGTATATCTTTAGATCTTGCAATCGAATCTTTTAGTTTCTTGTTTTATCACTATTTTAGTCTATAAAAGAAAACTACAAAAAAATGGAATTAAGGGTGCCTCATATGCTTCATCTTTTTAATGTCTTTCATGAAAATGATGGGAAGGAAAATTGTGCTCAAGTACTAGAAGAAGAATTACATAGAATGCTTGGCATAAAATATGTGAATGATGAGCATGATTGCAATGTTGTTAGTATGAATTCTTTTAATACCTATGATGCTAATGATATGCAAAGCCACAAGCTTGGGGATGCATGTTTGATGAAGATGATATTTTTTGTTCCCCAAGTTTTGATGAGCAAATATATTATGATGATAGCATGCCTCCTATTTATGATGATTATTATGATGAAATTTATGCTATAAAGAGTAATGACAACCATGAAACTTGTCATCATGATTTTAATTTTCAATTGGATTATGCTTCACATGATAGTTATTTTGTTGAGTTTTCTCCACTACGATTCATGAGAAGAAATTTGCTTAGGTGGAGAATAATAGAAGTTGTATGCTTGTAGATCATGAAAAGAATGATTTATGTGATAGTTATATGCTTGAACTCATTCATGATGCTACTGAAAATTATTATGAGGGAGGAATATATGCTTGTAGGAATTGCAATAATATCAAGTTTCCTCTCTATGTGCTTAAAATCTTGAAGTTATGCTTGTTTTGCTTTCCTATGCTAGTTGATTCTTGTCCCCATAAGTTGTTTGCTCACAAAATCCCTATGCATAGGAACTGGGTTAGGCTTAAATGTGTTAGTTATATTCTTCATGATGCTCTCTTTATGTTTCAATTCTCATCTTTTATGTGAGCATCATTGAATTCATCATGTCTAGCTAAAAAGGCATTAAAGAAAAGCGCTTGTTGGGAGACAACCTGTCGTGGAATTGTCATGATAGATGTCCTAGTGAAAGGACTTAGTCGTGGAGCCATCGCAACTAGGAAGCTTGAAGGGGTTAATCGGGACAAAGGACACGAGGTTTATACTGGTTCGGGCCCTTACGGTGAAGGTAAAAGCCTACGGTCCAGTTTCGAGTGGGATTGCTTATGTCTCGATAACCAGGGAGCGAATCGCTGACCTAGCTCTTGAGTTGATGTTACTTACCCTGAACCGCCGCCGGGTCGTCCCTTTATATAGAGAGGCCAATGCCCAGCGGCTCTACAGAGTCCCGGCCAGCTCATAAACAGTGTCCGGCTCGGTCTCTTAACTAATCTTGCCTTACAATACAAGTCACGCATACATCGCGGTTTATCACGGGCTTTAAGTCGCCTCTGGGCCATGGGCCTTTAACTAAACCGCCATCCATAACCTGGGTCTTGGGCTTCACGAGTATTTGCATGTATGACCCGGCCCCTCCTGGGCGGGTCATACCAATAGTTATGTCCCCAACATTAGGCCCCAGATTGATTTGAACCGGTTCATGTCAATCTTTGACACTTAAGGAAAAAATCTTCTGCCTTTGTGAAATTTTTGTAACCCGCCATGACGTCATCTTCTGGATTTGTGGTAACCCACCATGACATCACCTGTCATAAAAGTGCATTTTATCCAGTATATCCCAATGAATCTTTGTCTTGATGACAATCATGAAAATTGAGGCGTCCTTGCAGTTGAATAACTCTTGTTTTCGGCCTCCTCGTTTTTTGCGCTCTTTAGTGACCCCTCCTTATAAATAGACCCGACTAGGTATTCCTTCATTCTTCCAGTTCCACATCTTCTTCCTCTCGCCCCCAACTGTTACTGGATCTCCACCGCCGTCGCCACAGCGCACCTCGTCTTCGTCGAGCTTGGCCGCTGCATCGACCTGACCTTGACCAGAGAACGACATCATCCTTCCTTTGTAGATCGTCCGCAGTAAGTGTTTCCCCTTTCCGTGCCATAGATCTACACTAGGGCTAGCATGTTCCTCTGTACCATGCGCAGTTCATCCGAGTTCTTGTGTTCCGCCTGCTATGGCTTCTTTCAATCCAAAAACCCCATAGATATTATGCGGTACGTGTTCCGCATCCATTTTGGGTACCAGTATATCTCCTTTCCTTGTAAGAAAACCCCATTATAGCGCATGAACTCCTCTGCGCCCTGATTTTAGGTCTAGTAAATTTTCTTGTCTGAACATCCGTTTGATCCAAAATAATAGCTGCAAATTGTGAAACCTGTTTGTACAACACTTAGGAAAAATCTACACTTGTTAGATTTATCGAGTCATGGCGACTCTGATCGCCGGCTTTAAGGAGGCAATGCTCGATTAATAACTTGAACCACACTCGGCGGTTTAAATAGTCTTGACGGCTTATAGAGCTTATGGCGGCTTAACTAACCAGGACATAATTATCCTTATACCATTAGGCCCCTTCGTAAGCCGCCATTTTGAATATGCACAATAATATTTTTGTCCTGCTCGGCTTAAGTTTGAACCGACACTTTTTACTTTGTCTTAGGCTTTCAATCAGAAATGGCACCCAAGGCACCTACCTCCTGCAACTGGGTTAAATCCATTGTCACTGACAGCACCTTGGATGACTTTGTGAAGACCGGCTATCTGCCGAAAAAAGAAGTCATGCCTTATCGTGCTCCTAACCCGGATGAAGAATTTCCTCAACCCAAAGACGGAGAGGTTGTTGTTTTCATAGATCATATGAACCGGGGATTTACTCCTCCCGGCTCAAAATTCTTCAGGGATGTACTGCATTTCTTTGACCTTCACCTACAAGACATCGGACCCAATTCCGTGTCTAATATTTGCAACTTCCAAGTATTCAACGAAGTATACCTTGGTGAAGAACCCAATTTGTTGCTTTTCAGAGAACTGTTCTATTTGAACCACCAGACTGAATGTGCCAGTGGCCAGAGCTTAGAACTTGGCGGAGTCTCGATCCAGCGCCGCAGGGATGTGATCTTTCCTTATGCTAACTCGCCAAGCCACCCCAAAGATTGGAATATGACATGGTTTTCCTGCAAAGATACCCCTCCGGTTGATGAAAATCCTCTGTCTGGCTTTCGTGCCCTTCGTCTTGGGACCAACCATCCTCTGCCTGGCAAGATTACAGCCACGAAACGTAAATCACTTGCTCCCACTTTGGCCAAGATCAAGGCTCTGCTGGGGAACGGGCTGACAGGCATTGACCTGGTCCGGGTTTGGCTCGCGTGGCGGGTTATTCCATTGAGCCGCCGCACCGGTTTGATGTGCGAATACACTGGCGCCAAGAATGATCCTGTGCGTCACAGCCCTGACGAGTTGCCTGACGATGTCATTGACGACATGACCAAGTCTCTTCTGAATGAGAGTCTGGCGGATTGCGGCAAGGTGGGCCTAGCTCCCTTCTGCAAAGCTAACCCGGCTCCAAAGGTAAACCGCCCATGTGAAATGGCTACTTCAATTTCTTAATGTTTCACCCATACTCATGTATATGCTAATCTTGCAGGCAGGTGATAAATTTTGGAAAGTCAAATATGATCATGAAGCCACCAAGAAGGCTAGAAAAGAAAAGAAAGCTGCCAGGAAAGAAGCTGTCAAAAGGAAGGGCAAGAATGCCACCACTTCTGACCTGCTTCGGCTAGCGGACTCTTCTGAGTCGGAGGTAGCCCTTGATTCCCTTGGCTCATTTTTTAACCATCTTATTGACACTGATTATCAGCAGGAGGACACAGGAGCAAGCCGTAACAAGGCTGATGAGGTAACTATCCTTTCCTCCCACTCCGAGCCTTTGTCAAGACGGAAAATCCGTAGAGTGACCCAGAAAGTAAGGTTTTCTCATCCTTTAGCTCATCACGATCCTCAATTTCTTTTGAAGCGGCAAATTCATGAGAGCCAGAAGCAGACTCGGACCAGCAAGGACGTGGACCTCTCCTCCGACTTACCAAACACTCCAAGGAAGCGCCTAAATGAGGTCACTTCTGTTTTAAATAGATTTTACCCCTTGGCGGGTCTCTTTCGTCAACCGCTCAACTCTTATGACTCGGATTATCAGGATACTTCCCCTTCTCCGGCAAGTCACTACAGTCCAACCTGCCAGCTTTCAAGACTGCACCAGGGTATGATGACCCGCTCATCTTGCATTTATTTTAATCCCTTGCATCTGTATTAACCTTTATTTTGATGCAGTGGTCAAGCCAAACCCAACAAACGGGTTAGGAAAATAAACCAGCTGAAGATACAATTGCGACTAAGCCAGTTCTTGAAACACCCGTGCTGGACTCGACCACTCATGAGCCGCCATTTGAGCCAGCTCAAGACTTACCAACTCCTGCTGCTGACCTGCCCACTGATTAAGCTGTCGATGAGTCAGAGAATCCAAAGGTTCCTAGACCGGTCCGGACTGATGACCCTTCAAATGCTGATGTAGAGATCACCACAACCAGCTACGTTGAGCCGGGAAGGCCGACTGTACTGGCCAAGTGCCCCGCCAAATAAGAACTTATGGACCACCGCCGGTTCAAGATGGATGTTGCCAACTATGCTCATATGAGTATTGGAGACATCTTTTCTGGCTATATGAGCCAAGTGCACAGCAGCCGGAACCTCGAGATTGATATGGTGAAGCAGATGCACCAAAAATTCGAGGTATAACCCGTTCTCTTTTGTTCATTAATCTTTACTATGCTAGCCCCTAAGTCTACTGCTTATGATGCTTATGCTGTAGACTTTGAAACAAACTTAGCAACATAAATGAAAGAAATATATAAAAGTTCCGGCTTACCATGTAGTCCCCAAGGGGCGGCTTAACCAATATGGTTGAGCTGGTCCTTATATAAAGAATTCTTGTGGGTACTCGAACAACAATATGCATTAGCCCCCAAGTGCCAAGTATTATTGCTTGCAAAATGCTTGGGACTTACTCTTATAAATCGCCATCTTATGAACCGCCATTGAAAATAAAACTCTTTGGTAACATTAGCCCCCAAGTGCCAAGTTTTGTTGCTGGCAAAATGCTTGGGACTTTAGTATTGCATAAACAATTGGCTTGATTTTGACTCTGTACTTGTATATGCCACCACGAGCCAACTCGTATCCGAGGTGACGAATCTGAAGAGCCGCCTTGAGACCCAAGAGACGAAAATTGAAAAGGCCGACACCAAGTTCAAATTCAGCGTTTTTGAACAAGAAAAACTGAAGAAAGAATTTGAGGCTGAAAAGAAAGCCTGGGCTGATGAAAAGATCACACTAATTAACCGGGCTAAAAAAGCAGAGGCAACTCTGGAAGAAGTCACTGGTGAATTAGCTGGTTTAAAGCGCCATGTCTCTCAAATGGTCTCAGCCATCTTTGGTAAGTCGCCCGGCAAGTGTTTAAATATCTAAGCCTTTCAATTGACCATAAGACTGGAATTAACTCACTTGATCACGTTTATGCAGGCCCCAGAAGCTCAAACTTGAACCAAGACATGCTGATCAAACTGAAGGTAGTGTACACTTTGGTGGAACAATTGTACACTGGGTCTCAACGTGCATTAGCCACGGTGGCTCTGTCGAATGAAGTGCCAACCCTCCTGGTAGAGGTCTTGAAGAAGCTTTCCGTTCTCCCTCAACGGTTCAATGAACTGAGGCGGTCAGCTGCAAGAGCCGGAGCGGTAAACGCTTTAAGCCAGGCCAAGGCTTGGTTACCAGAATTAGACCCGGCTGACTTTGCCACCGGCTGCCCAAGCCTGAAGGAAGATGGCAGCCCTTTTGAAGATGCCGACTTTCTCGCTTGTGCCAAAGAGATACGCCCCGTGGCTACTCTAATAGAAAATGAAGTGGATCTTACCAAGTACCAGGCGGGTTATGATGAAGAGAAGCAGAGAATTCCAACACCTCACTATGAAGTGACCAGTCTGATCCCCCACTCCGTAAGCACACCTTTGCTCCTGAAGTTGACCCGGTCGGCCTTGTTGATGCTCAAGCTGAATTTGAAGCCTTGAACAACATTGACTGGTCATCGTCAACCTTCCAGGAAAGGGAGCAGAGCGAAAGCGCGGAGAGGGCTAACCCGGACGCTTCAGGCCAATGATGAAGGTGAACCTGCCGTGGCGGCTCCTACCTGGGATGTACGGAAAAACAATGTGAATTATTTGGACTCAGGGAGTCCTGTAATAGGATAGAAATAACTTTATTTTGGCCGTGCCATCATGCACGTTTTAATGCTTAACGCTTTTAAACCGCCGTGTTGTATCCATCCATGTTACTTTTCATCTGCTTACCTTATGCTTGATAACACTTTGTAAACTGTCCTGCTTATGAAAACAGACTGCAAAATCCCTTGACAGCTTAACACCAGGCGGGTCAAAAAGGACTTTTAAAAGAGTCATAGATTAGCTTGTTGTAAAAAACACAACTATGATCCTATGCTTGTGACTTCTTAGATTTGCACCACTGGTTTATATGACCCGGTCGGTAAGGGTGATAACCCAGTCTTTGGAAACCCAAAATTTCAAAGGTATAATGATGCTTATGTATCGGCGACTCATCAATCGATATTGAGCCAGGTCAAAAGCAACCATACTTAAACTTGTAAGTCTCAGAAAAAGTCTCAAGTCAAATAAAGGGTGTTTCCAAAGAAAACTTTAAACCGAGATAGAATAAAAAATTTCAAGGTTGCTGATTCGAATACGATCAGTAAACCGTTCCAGAGGGGTTTAAGCTACAATTCGAATACGATCATGTAGCCCCCAATGGCTTTGGCGTTGCGCCGATCAAGAGGGTACCGACAACTATGTTCTCTTTGGTTCGAATACGACCTATGTTTGAACAGGAAGCCCCCTAATGACCTTGAGAGTTTTTTAACGACTCTGGTTCGAATACGATCAAAGTCGGTTCCCAAAAGGAGTTAAGCTATGATTTGAATACGATCAAGAAGGACCCCCAGTGAGCTCGGTAGTGTGCCAATCAAAAGGGTACCGACAGCTGTGTTCTCTTTGGTTTGAATATGACCTATGTTTGAACAGGAAGCCCCCTAGTGATTAGAATTTTTAACGGCTAGATTCGAATACGATCGTAAGCCGGATCAAGTGGGTTAAGCCAGATCAAATGTGATCAGCCACCAAGTGATCATGTGAGAAAATAATGAGAATAATAATGACAAATTTACCTTGGGGGAAGGAAAAAAAGGACAGAGGTCCTGCTTTATTATTTATCATAATATATACATTGGCAAAATATGTACATGAGGAGAGCCCATGGCTCAAGTGTAGTAGGGCCGAATATGAGTGATATTCCACGGCCGGCGGGTCTCTTCCTCCGACTTACGTGAGTCTTTGCGCTCTCGAACATCGATAAGGTAATATGACCCGTTGTTCAAGTTCTTGCTGACCACAAAGGGCCCTTCCCAAGGTGGGGATAGCTTGTGCGCATCAGTTTGATCCTGGATGAGCCGGAGCACCAAATCACCTTCGTGAAAGGCTCTGGACTTAAGCCGACGGCTGTGATATCGGCGCAAGTCTTGCTGATAAATCGCCGAGTGAGCTGCTGCCGAGTCCCGCTGTTCATCTAACAGGTCAAGAGCATCCTGACGCGCCTGTTCATTGCCCGCTTCAACATAAGCTGCCACGCGAGGCGAGTCATGACGGATGTCGCTAGGGAGAACTTCCTCAGTTCTATAAACCATGAAGAAAGGTGTATAACCCGTAGATCTGTTAGGAGTAGTGTTAATGCTCCATAACACAGAGGGTAACTCCTCAACCCAGCAACCCGGCGTCTGCTGCAAAGGGACCAAAAGTCGGGGCTTGATGCCTTTCAAGATCTCCTGATTGGCTCTTTCAGCTTGACCATTGGATTGGGGGTGAGCCACTGATGAAACATCAAGCCGAATATGCTCCAGTTGACAAAATTCTTCCATGGCGCCTTTAGAATTTTGTCAACGGGAGCATATTCGGCTTGATGTTTCATCAGTGGCGTGGTGACCACAATCCCCTTCATGAATCTCACGAAGAATTTCTTGGCCTTCTTCAGGAGAGACGCAACGCTGAAACGCCCCTGTAACACTGCGATGATGCAACTCTCCATTGACAATCATCATAGACTTAGACCGCCGGGTTATCTGACTGGCCAAGGTTTCATCCTCAGGCAACTCGCCCCGAGTCATATAAGCCAGGTATGGCACCGTCCAATCTGGAATGACATGAAGAGCCGCCACCAATTGCGCTTCTGGGTCAGGAACAACCAAGTCTTCCTCTGTGGGTAGCTTGACAGAAGGGTTATGCAGAATATCCAAGAAAGTATTAGGCGGCACCGGCTTACGCTGAGATCCCAGCCGGCTTAAAGCATTAGCCGCCTCGTTCTTTCTACGGTCAATGTGCTCCACCTGATAACCCTTGAAGTGTCCCACAATTGCATCAACTTCACGGTGATAAGCTGCCATGAGATGATCCTTAGAATCCCACTTGCCTGATACCTGTTGAGCCACCAGATCTGAGTCGCCGAAGCACCTTACCCGGCTTAAGCTCATCTCCTTAGCCATCCGGAGACCATGGAGTAAGGCTTCATACTCAGCTGCATTGTTAGTACAAGGAAACATCAACCGGAGCACATAACAAAATTTGTCACCTCGAGGGGAAGCCAAAACAACTCCAGCCCCCGAGCCCTCCAATTGCCTGGACCCGTCAAAATGAATTGTCCAATACGTGTTGTCCGGCTTTTCTTCAGGCATCTGCAGCTCTGTCCAATCGTTGATGAAATCCACTAGTGCTTGAGATTTAATAGCTATGCGTGGCACATACTTTAGGCCATGAGGCCCAAGCTCAATGACCCATTTGGCGACTCGTCCTGTGGCCTCTCTGTTTTGAATGATATCCCCCAAAGGAGCAGAACTAACAACAGTGATGGGGTGGCCCAAGAAGTATAGCTTAAGCTTCCGGCTTGCCATGAACACCCCATAAACGAGCTTCTGCCAATGGGGATATCGTTGCTTGGACTCAATAAGCACCTCGCTGATGTAGTAAACCGGCCGTTGAACCGGGTGTCCCTTGCCAGCCTCTTTGCGCTCCACCATGATGGCCACACTGACGGCACGTGTGTTAGCAGCCACATATAATAATAAGGGCTCCTTATCAATGGGAGCAGCAAGAACTGGCGGCTTAGCTAGCTGTCTCTTCAGATCTTCAAAAGCAGCATTGGCAGCGTCACTCCAGGTGAAGTTATCTGTTTTCTTCATCATTTGATACAGTGGTATGGCCTTCTCGCCTAACCGGCTTATGAACTAGCTTAGAGCAGTGATACGACCCGCCAAACGCTGAACGTCATTGATACACACTGGTTTGGCCAGAGAAGTGATGGCCTTGATCTTCTCCGGGTTAGCCTCGATGCCCCTGTTAGAAACCATAAAACCCAAAAGCTTGCCTGCAGGCACACCAAAAACACACTTGGCCGGGTTAAGCATCATCTTGTAAACCCAAAGATTGTCAAAGGTTTCCTTAAGATCATCTATCAAGGTCTCCTTCTCTCTGGATTTTACCACTATGTCATCCACATAAGCATGAACATTGCGCCCAATTTGATTATGAAGACAATTCTGCACACATCGCTGGTAAGTCGCCTGGGCACTCTTGAGCCCAAAAGGCATTGATACATAGCAGAAGGCTCCAAACGGAGTAATGAACGCCGTCTTCTCCTGGTCCCTAACTGCCATGTTGGTCTGATGATAACCAGAGTAGCATCCAAAAAACTCAAACACTCACAACCCACCGTAGCATCAATGATGTGATCAATACGAGGGAGAGCAAATGGATCAGCTGGACAAGCCTTGTTTAAGTCCGTGTAATCCACACACATACGCCAAGAGCAGTTTTTCTTAAGCACAAGCACCGGGTTAGCCAACCACTCTGGATGAAACACTTCGATGATGAACCCAGCTGCTAAGAGTCGGACTACCTCCTCACCATTGGCCTTTCGCCTCTCCTTATTAAACCGCCGAAGAAACTGCTTGACCGGCTTAAACTTTGGATCAATATTAAGAGTGTGCTTAGCGAGTTCTCTCTGTACACCTGGCATGTCAGAAGGTTTCCATGCAAAGATGTCCCGGTTCTCACAGATGAACTCGATGAGCACGCTTTCCTATTGTGATCCAAATTAGCACTGATACTGAACTGTTTGGATGAGTCGCCTGGAACAAAATCAACAAGCTTAGTATCATCGGCCGACTTAAACTTCGTGACAGGCTCATGTTCTGTGGTTGGCTTCTTTAAAGATGTCATATCCGCCGGGTCAATATTGTCCTTGTAGAATTTTAACTCTTCCGCCGCACAGACCGACTCAACATAAGCCGCGTCACCTTCTTCACATTCCAAGGCTACCTTCCGGCTCCCATGTACCATAATGGTTCCCTTATGACCCAGCATCTTGAACTGCAAGTACACATAACACGGTCGTGCCATGAATTTGGCATAAGCCGGCCGTTCGAACAGAGCATGATACGGGCTCTTGATCTTGACTACTTCAAACATCAATTTCTTGGCTCTAGAGTCATACTCATCCCCAAAAGCTACCTCCAATTCGATCTTACCAACTGGATACACCGATTTACCGGGTACAACTCCATGTAAGACAATGTTGGATTGCTTAAGGCTCTTATCAATTAGCCCCATGCGACGGAAGGTCTCACAATAGAGGATATTGATGCTGCTGCCTCCATCCATGAGTACGTTGGTGAATTTATATCCACCCACCTGAGGGGCCACCACCAGGGCTAAATGACCCGAATTATCAACCCGGGCAGGGTGATCCTCCCTACTCCATATAATAGGCTGCTCAGACCATCTCAAGTAACAAGGAACTGCCGGCTCAACAACATTCACAACCCTCTTATGAAGCTTCTGGTCTCGTTTACATAAACTGGTGGTAAACACATGATATTTCCCACTATTCAGTTGCTTCGGATTGCTCTGGTATCCACCTTGCTGCTGTTGCTGACCGCCCTGGCCAAATTGTTGGTTATACCCACCTTGGTTGCCGTGAGAATTTTGAAAATTGGATTTGACCCGCCGCCCGGGCCATGAAAAACCGCCGCCACCTGAGCCGCCGCCCTGCCCATTATTACCATCAAACATGTTGGAATTTTTGAAGGCCTTCATGATCGTACAGTCCTTCCATAGATGGGTAGCCGGTTTCTGCTGAGTGCCATGTCTTGGACAAGGCTCGTTCAACAATTGCTCAAGTGTGGGGCCTGACCCGCCAGACCAAGGAGGTGGCCTCCCTTTGCGCCGTTGGTTGTTACCCTGCGCGCTAGTGTTAGCCACAAAATCCAAACTACCGTCAGCCTTACGTTTATTACCTCCTTGATTTGCCGGGTTGTGCTGAGGGCTCTTGCCATTGCCATTCTTCTTTCCCTTCGCTGCCTTGTCATCATCAGACTCGGGATCCTTGGTACTATCAGAGTGAGCATACTTGATCAGAGCCGCCATCAGCGTGCCCATATCATTACAATCGCGCTTGAGCCGCCCCAACTTTTGTTTCAGAGGCAAAAAATGGCAATTTTTCTCGCCGGAAGCTGGCCAAGGCTTGGGCTGCTCCTTCTCTCCGGTGCTGTCGTTGGGTGGCTAGTCCTATGCTTGCTTGTGTTTCTCTCGTGTCTCATGCATATGCCTCTTTTGTAGGCGTGGGTTCCTGGGGGGTTTTATAGATCAACCCACCCAGGGTTACAATGGTAATACACCGAGTCGGTGGGTCCATATTGTCGGTGTCTGGGCTACCGGGCTGGGATCCGCTTGAGGGCTTGTGGTTCGCTGGGTTCCCCTAGGTGCGGGCCCTGCATTCCTAGGGGAACTGTTCGCCGTCTTGTCAATCGTCAGGGCGTGGCCGAGTCGAGTCATGTACAATGCTCTTCGCCAGGCTGCCGCTCGCTGCCGTCCGCGGCGAAGGCGGGAGCACTGTTGCCACGCCAGCCTCGGTCAGTGGGTAGGTAAGGGGCACTATTGCCATGCTCCGGCTGACCATAGGCATGGGCGGAAGCACTGTAGTCTTGGTCATCGGTGATTGAAGTCTCGTCCCATCGTACGGCCTAGATGGGACGGGAGCTGACCCGTGGCTGGGTTGCCGTGCACGCCACGGGTGGGGTCGGCTTGTTGGGGAAGCCTTGGTGGCGCCGGGTTGGGTTGCCTTGTGCCAGTTGCTATGGCTGGGTCGACGTACCTTGCCGAGTCGAAGAGCTTGGCCGGGTCACGGGCCTTGCCGGGTCGAGCTACCCGGCCATGCGCGTGCCGGTTTGTGGGGCGATGCGGGCCCTGCCGTTTTTGAAAAGGATCCGGGTTCCGTTGCCTGCCCGGGGTTCATCCCCCCGACAGTAGTCCCCGAAGCTGTGAAGGTCCGCCGTCTTCGGATGAGTGGGCCTTCGCAGTTTCCCCCTTGAGCAAGGCGGATTCTGTGAGCGCCGGGTCCGGCAACACCCACTGTGTGCCAGTTTTCTCGGAAACCGGATCACGGCATCCCGGCTGTGGAGGGAACCAAGGAGTCCGTCAAATCTTGAGGCGATCCCTCGGGCTTTGCGCAGGCGCCACGTGGTGCCCGGAAGCTGGAGGGGCCTGACAGGCCACACGCGTGATGGGACCGGGCGACGGGTTGGGGCCCGCCGCCCACGCCCTTGGCCCACGCACGCGGATTTATTGCGGTGTCCGGGGGTTGGTTGCTCTTCCCCGGGCAGTTACTGCGCGTGTACGTGCGCACTTATTGCGGGGTAGTGGAACGGGTGCGTGCAGACGATCCCACTTCCCCATGTTTGAACCGAGGGTTATAAATTGAGGGGGGCAAGGGGGCGGCGGAAACCATTCTTGCTCGCGCCCTCCTGTCCCCCTGCTCCTGCTCTGCTCTTCACCACCGAGGCACAGCTGCGCCCGCAGCCCCGAGCAGAGCTTCCTTCGTCGTCCATCCTCTCTCTTCTTCTGTCCATGGCGCTGCCGTTGGGCTCCTGGATGGGCTCGACTTTCACCACCGATGACATCACCCATCTTCAAGCTTCGCGGCGCTTGCCGCGGGAGACGGACGTCGGCATCCGTCTGCCGCGCGGCGAGCAGAGGCACCGGCCCGAGGGGCAGGAGCGCGTCATCTTCCTCACACATTTCGGGCGCTGTTTTGGGCTGCCGGCAAGCACCTTCTTCCGTGCGTTCTTGGAGTTCTTCGGGCTCCAGCCACATCATCTTGGCGCTGGCGCCATTGTCCATCTCTCCGGCTTCGTGGCCCTGTGCGAGGGGTACCTAGGGGTCGAGCCCATGATCGACCTCTGGCGCGCTTCTTCTCCTTGAAGTAGCAGCGCCCATCAGCCGGGGAGTTTGCCGACTACGGCGCCGCCGTCATCTCGAAGCGGTCGGGGGCAGATTTCCCCAAGATCCCGCTGGAGGATTCTGCCAAGAAGTGGCAGAACTCCTTCTTCTACGTCCGCAACCACGGTGCGGACCATATCAATCTTCCTCCCTTCGCCGTCGCGCCGCCGCAGGCGAAGATGAACTGGGGCTACTCGCTCTGGCGCCCGTCACAGGAGATCGTCAACCTCTGCGAGCGGGTGACGGTGATGAGGACGCAGGAGGGGCTCATCGGCACCGACCTCCTTGCCGCGTTCATCACTCGCCGGGTCCTTCCGCTTCAGAGGCGCTCTCACCTCATCGGCGAAATGATCGGCCTTCAGGACCCCAACCATATGGGGTCGATGCGGCTGTCTGCGGAGCAGGTCGTGCGTGGCGTGAACAACATCTCCAAGGCCAACCTTGGAGAGGACTAGTGATTCGGTAAGGCGCCATACAGCCAGTCGAACCCGGCACCGCAGGTGAGTGTCTGGTCTTCTTACTTTGCTGCTGCGCATCTTCTCATCCGTCCCGACGCGACGCGGGAGATACTCTTGACGCGATTCGCTATCCTTACGCCCGGGCTCCGTCGCAGGTGGCGCCGGCGGCACCAGAGGAGCCCGCGGCCCAAGGTGGCGAGGAGGTGGCCGATCCGACGCCGGCGCTGGGTGTCGCGCGGGTAAGTCCTAAATTCTTCATTCTTTATTTGTCTTGAATTGTTGATCATGTCGCGGTGAGGGCAACACTGACGCCGATTGTTGGTGTAGTAGCATTGGGCGGGGGAGGCGGCGACGCGGGCTGTGGTGCTTGCAGGGGGCGTCGAGCATCTCTTTGAAACTCATGGCGGATTGCCATGCCACCGGTTTGCCGGCGCTTCGCCGCCGGTTCCGCCGCGGGCTCGGCGGCCGCGATGAGCCGGTTGTCGTGATGCTGCGCCGGCTGGTCGGCCTTGCGCTTGTTTTTCTGGTGATGCTGCTGCCGGCTGCTTTTGTCGGCCGGCTTCGGAGGAGGAACCGGCTTCGCCTTGCTAGCTTCATCTAGCACCACCTGGATCTTCATGGCGGAGTCGGTGTTGGCGTACTTGTCCGCCGTCACCAAGAGTGCGGCCATGGTGGCTGGCTCGAAGCGTAGAAGCTTGTGCTTGAGGAGGGTGCCGTCTCGGCACCCGCTGACGAATTACTGGATCGCCTGGACTTCATGGACGCCTACGTAGCTGTTCCGGAGCTCGGTCCAGCGAGCGAGGTACTCGCGGCCGGTCTCCGTCGGCCCCTGCACGCACATGGCGAGCTCGCTGGGGCGACCGGGTCGCTTGTAGGTCCCCGTGAAGTTGCGGACAAAGGCTTCCTCGAAGTCGACCCACGTGTTGATGTTGCCCATCGGCAGGCTGTTCAACCTTGTGCGGGCCGACCCCTCGAGCATGAGCGGTGCATAGCGCATGGCGAGAAGACGATTGGCACCGATGATGCCAATGGTCGTGGTGTAGTCGGTGAGCCATTCTTCCGGCTTCACCGTCTCGTTGTACTTAGGGGTGTCGCGGGGGAGCACGAACCCCTTGGGAAAGGGCTCCTCCCGGATGCGTGGGCCGAAGCACGCCGGCCCGATAGCGCCGCTCTCCTCCACCTCCAGGGAGCGAGCAAGCTGATCGAGGCGGTGGCGCATGTCAGCATTGTTGATGGCGCGCGGGCCGAGTCGACTGGCGGCCAAGCCCCGAGGGGCCGGGTCGGTTGGAGGCGGACACTGGCCATGCTGGCCGGTTCCGTGCTGGGTCTCTAGGGCGGGCTCTTTGCTCGAGACGTCGGTGGCCGCGGCGGCCGGGTTGCGCCGAGTCCGGGTTTGGCTGGAGTGCGCCTCACCGGGCGGCGAGGAAGCCGTGCGCAGGAGTTCGCCGGGTCCGCTAAGGCGGGCGGAGCCGGATCCCGCCGGCTTGGCGAGTTGGTTGAGGCGATCCTGCTGGGTGTTGGTGGCGTGGAGGAGCTCGCGCATCCGCCCGATGCGTTCTTTGAGCTCCTCGCCCGTGAGTTGGTCGAGGCCGACCGCGGCTGCCTCCGGCCGACCGCGGCTGCCTCCGCAGCATGCATGTTCTTCACCGGGGTCTCATAGACGGTTCGGACGGTGCCGAAGACCCGGACGATCGCTCCTCCCCGGGTGCGAGCATCGGCGGCCCAGCTTGGCTCGGCCGCAGCGGGCGTGAATCCATGGGCGGTGTCGTGCTCCATCTGAGCGGCCTCCAGGCGACGCCTGGTGGTGGCCAGCATCTCGGATAGGTCCAGCATCTGCTGGCGTCTATCCTTGAGCTGGGTTCGGGCTTCGGCGACGTTGGTGGCGTCGACGTCGGTGCCGATGGGGATGCGGAGGCTCTGCATCGCGGCGTGCAGCGTGTCGGACGGCTCGGTCCGTGCCGCAGCGGCCCCGGCTTCTGCGACCCTCCTCGCCTTGCTCGACGAGGAAGAGGCGCCATCGCCGGTGACGAAAACCTCCACATGGACGCCCATCGCAACGGCGGTGATACCACCGTCGAGGGAGAGTGGAGAGTCGGAGTAGCTGAGCACCTCGCTGTGGTACTCGTCGACCGCGAATGCATCAGAGATGCGCAGCGCGGTGAAGGAGGCAGCGAGCGCGCCGATGACGTTGTCCGCCAGAGCGACGGACTCGTCGGAGTAGGAGAAGGGCCCCGTCTGAAGCATGCTCCCGGCTAGCTCCTCGAGCTGCCCCACGGTGGGCGCCAACTATCGTGGTGGGCGCACGGCAGATGCCAAGGGATGGCTAAAGAGAGGAGGAGGCTCGAGGGCGCTGGTGGGCTCCAGAGGCGAGGTTGGCATGCGCGGGCGCGGGACGCCGGACATACCCAGGTTCGGGGCTTTCCGGAGAGATAATACCCCTAGTCCTGCCGAGTTTAGTTGGATAATCGATAGTACAATGTTGCTCCTGGAGCTGTATGGAGGAGGAAGGAAGCTGGCCAAGGCTTGGGCTGCTCCTTCTCTCCGGTGCTGTCATTGGGTGGCTAGTCCTATGCTTTCTTGTGTTTCTCTCGTGTCTCATGCATATGCCTCTTCTGTAGGTGTGGGTTCCTGGGGGGTTTTATAGATCAACCCACCCAGGGTTACAATGGTAATACGCCGAGTCGGTGGGTTCGTATTGTCGGTGTCTGGGATACCGGGCTGGGTCCCGCTTGAGGGCTTGTGGTTCGCCGGGTTCCCCTAGGTGCGGGCCCCGCGTGTCTAGGGGAACAGTTTACCGTCTTGTCAATCGTCAGGGCATGGCCGAGTCGAGTCGTGTACAGTGTTCTCCGTCAGGCTGCCACTTGCTGCCGTCAGCGGTGAGGGCAGGAGCACTGTTGCCACGCCGGCCTCGGTCAGCGGGTAGGGAAGGGGCACCATTGCCACGCTCCGGCTGACTATAGGCATGGGCGGAAGCGCTGTAGTCTTGGTCATCGGTGATTGAAGTCTCGTCCCATCGTACGGCCTGGATGGGACGGGAGTTGACCCGTGGCTGGGTTGTCGTGTACGCCATGGGTGGGGTCGGCTTGTTGGGGAAGCCTTGGTGGCGCCGGGTTGGGTTGCCTTGCGCCAGTTGCTATGGCCGGGTCGACGTACCTTGCCGAGTCGAAGAGCTTGGCCGGGTCACGGGCCTTGTCGGGTCGAGCGACCCGGCCAGGCGCGTGTCGGTTCGCGGGGCGATGCGGGCCCTGCCGTTTTTCAAAAGGATCCGGGTTCCGTTGTCTGGCCGGGGTTCATCCCCCCGACACAATGGGTTATAGACTCGCCCTACTCTTGCTTGCAATTCGTCAGATCCACAATCGACATGGGCTGCTTGCACGTATCTTTGAAATTCTGGATGAACCGGGCCTTTAGCTCCGCCCATGAACTGATTGAATTAGGTGGCAGGCCTTTCAACCAAGTGCGGGCGGTCCCATCCAACATCATGGTAAAGTACTTAGCCATTGCAGCATCACTGACCTCCAATAACTCCGTAGCCATCTCGTAGCTTTCAATCCATGCCCCGGGCTGTAAGTCGGCCGTGTAATTCGGCACTTTCCTAGGCCCCTTAAAATCTTTGGGCAAACGCTTGTTGCGTAGAGCCGGCACCAGACAGGGGACTCCTCCGGTCCTGGTGGCCACACCTGCCTCGATGGAAGTCGTCGAATAAGCCGGATATGGCTGGTAAGCCATCAACCGAGCCGCCTGCTCAGCCGCCTGCTGAGCCGCTCGCTCAGCCTCTTGACGTATTCTGTCTTGATCTACCAAGTTAAGGGCCTCATGGCACGCCGGGTCATGCCCACCTGGCTGGTTACGGCGCCGGATGTTGCTCGAAACAGCCGTTGAATCCATGTGCCTGCTATAACTCGGGCTTCGGCTTGGGCGAGGGGTTGAATGGATCCTGTCCCAGCTATATGAGTACGCCTCCTGCTGTGCTAAGGCCGTCTGAAGAAGTTCTCTGACCCGATGGGTTTCAACCGCCGCCGGAGAGTCACCATCAATTGGGAGAGTCGCCAACCATGCCGCCGCCGCTATCATGTTCTCCAATGGGTTAGAATAGTGACCTGGAGGTGCTGGTACATACCGAGGCGGAGCCTTGTTTACGGGGGGGGGGGGGGTCCTATCACCTGCGGTTGAACCGGCACGCCGTCCCCAGGTATTGCAACATGGTCCACCCCTGTACGTGGGGAGAGCCACGGCGGGTTACTGGGCCCTGCCCCGGGTGTGTGAAAGAGGTTGCGAGGATCATAAACCGGGGGGAGTCGAGACTGAGTCTTCTGATGCCTTCTCCTCATGACCTCATTAGACGCGTTCTGGTCTTGCATGAGCCGGAAAGTCTATGCCTGAATCTGCTGAGCCTGAAAATCCAGTGCCGCCCGCTCTGCGGTTATCCTGACATCTTCCGCTGCCAGGTATTCTTTAGCCTGCACCAAGAGACTAAGCTTGGGGATGCCCCGGAAGGCATCCCCTCTTTCGTCTTCGTTCATCGGTAACTTTACTTGGAGCTATATTTTTATTCACCACATGATATGTGTTTTGCTTGGAGCATCTTTTCTTTTCTTTTGTTTTGCTTGCTGTTTGAATAAAATACCAAGATCTGAAATTCTTAAATGTTAGAGAGTCTTCACATAGTTGCATAATTATTCGACAACTCATTGATCTTCACTTATATCTTTTGGAGTAGTTTGTCATTTGCTCTAGTGCTTCACTTATATCTCTTTAGAGCACGGTGGTGGTATATATTTTATAGAAATTGTTGAACTCTCGTGCTTCACTTATATTATTTTGAGAGTCTTTTAGAACAGCATGGTAATTTGCTTTGGTAATAAAAACTATCATATGAAGTGGATTGAATACTATGAGAAATTTGATGCTTGATAATTGTTTTGAGATATAAAGGTGGTAATGTTAGAGTCATGCTAGTTGGGTAATTATAAAATTGAGAAATACTTGTGTTAAAGTTGGCAAGTCCCGTAGCATGCACGTATGGTAAATGTTGTGTGACAAATTTGTTGCATGGGGTGTTCTTTTGATTGCCTTCCTTATGTGTGGTGGTCGAGGGCGCGCGATGGTTAACTCCTACCAACCTCCGCCCTAGGAGCATGCGTACTAGTACTTTGTTTCGAGGGCTAATAAACTATTGTAGTAAGTATATGAGTTCTTTATGCCTAATGTGAGTCCATGGATTATACGCACTCTCACCCTTCCACCATTGCTAGCCTCTCTTATGCCGTGCAACTTTCGCCGGTATCATACACCCACCATTTACCTTCCTCAAAACAGCCACCATACCTACCTATTATGGAATTTCCATAGCCATTCCGAGATATATTTCCATGCAACTTTCCACCATTCCGTTTATTATGACACGCTCCATCATTGTCATATTGCTTTTTGCATGATCATGTAGTTGACATCGTATTTGTGGCAAAGCCACCGTTATAATTCTTTCATACATGTCACTCTTGATTCATTGCATATATCGGTACACCGCCGGAGGCACTCATATAGAGTCATATAGAGTCATATAGAGTCATATTTTGTTCTAGTATCTTGAGTTATAAATCAATAGAAGTGTGATGATCATCATTATTAGAGCATTGTCCCTTGAAAAGAAAGGTCAAAAAAGGCCACAAAAAGAGAAAGGCCAAATAAAAAAGGAAGGCCCAGAAAAAAGAAAGAAGGGGGACAATGTTACTATCCTTTTCCACACTTATGCTTCAAAGTAGCACCATGATCTTCATGATAGAGAGTCTCTTATGTTGTCACTTTCATATACTAGTAGGAATTTTTCATTATAGAACTTGGCTTGTATATTCCAATGATGGGCTTCCTCAAAATGCCCTAGGTCTTCGTGAGCAAGCAAGTTGGATGCACACACACTTAGTTTATTTTGTTGAGCTTTCATACATTTATAGCTCTAGTGCATCCGTTTCATGGCAATCCCTACTCACTCACATTGATATATATTAATGGGCATCTCCATAGCCCGTTGATACGCCTAGTTGATGTGAGACTATCTTCTCCCTTTTTGTCTTCTCCACAACCACCATCCCATTCCACACATAGTGCTATATCCATGGCTTACACTCATGTATTGCGTGAGAGTTAAAAAACCCGAAGCGCGTTAAAAAGTATGAACCAATTGCTTGGTTGAAACTGGGGTTGTGCATGATGGGAGTATTTTGTGTGATAAAAATGAAGCATAGCCTAACTGTATAATTTTGTAGGGATAAGCTTTCTTTGGCTATGTTATTTTGAGAAGACATGATTACTTGTTAGTATGCTTGAAGTATTACTATTTTTATGTTAATATGAACTTTTGTCTTGAATCTTATGGATATGAATATTCTTGCCACAATAAAGAGAGATTACATTGGTAAATATGTTAGGTAGCATTCCACATCAAAAATTCTGTTTTTATCATTTACCTACTCGAGGACGAGCAGGAATTAAACTTGGGGATGCTTGACACGTCTCCAACGTATCTATAATTTTTGATTGTTCCATGCTATTATATTACCTGTTTTGGATGTTTATGGGCTTTACTATACACTTTTATATCATTTCTGGGACTAACCTACTAACCGGAGGCCCAACCCATATTGCTGTTTTTTTCCTATTGCAGTGTTTCGCAGAAAAGGAATATCAAAGGGGTCCAAACGGAATGAAACTTTCGGGAGAGTTATTTTTGGAACGGAAGCAATCCAGGAGACTTGGAGTAGGTGTCAGGGAAGCAACGAGGAATCCACGAGGCAGGGAGGCGCGCCCTACCCCCTGGGCGCACCCCCACACTACTAGGGAAAAGCCTAGCAGCAGCGCGAGTTTTAGGCCTATCAGTAGCGCGGGAAGGAGCGCTACTGATAAGGCGCTACAGCTAAACCTTAGCAATAGCGCGCCTAGATCCACGCTACTGCTAAATTGACTTAGTAGTAGCGCTTCTTCAGAACCGCGCTACTGGTATTAGTAGTAGCGCTTCTCCTTTCCCGCGCTACTACTATTATTTAGTATTTTATTTCTTTTTTATTTCATGTTGTATTCATACACCTTTACACAAGTTTTCATACAACAGGAATTTAGAGATTGTTTTTACATCATAATGAGTTATTACATCACGGGGTGAAAGAACCGTGGACTAGTTTCAAGTGGATGTCCATCCACTTGAAACTAATCCGCGGTTCTTTCACCCAATGATATAATAATATCATCATCATCATCATATCATTAACAACTTATCATCATAATACATCATTGTCATATAACACCTCCTCAAGATCATCGTTTTCATCAATGACATCACATAGCAAATTGGTCACTAGTCGTAATCACAAGTACTCCTCATTATCAACTCTAACACATTACCACATAATAAACATATTGTACCTCATAGGACCTACTACATTCGATTAAGACCTACTACATTTTCTAAGGTAAAATAGCAAAAAACAAGATAGCCCCTGACTCTCCATTATGGAGAATGGAGATTAGCCTGTCTCCAATTCTTGCCTTTCGCTGAATGTTACTTCCAAGAACCTCCTTGCGAATGTCCATACATTTCTTCCATTCTTTGATGAACATGTGTTCACCGGTTTTAGAAATCCGATATGCACAGGTGAGCTCCCTAGATTTACCTGGCAGTATGTTCAGAACTGAGAGGCGACCATTCAGAGACATCAGATGAGGCACACAATCCATCGGGAGTTTCTGTTGAAAAACATAATAATAACTTCGTAGTTAGCAATGATGTACTAGTTTTAGAAGTATGCAAAAGATGCACGGATGTCGTAATAGTAAAAAATCTTACCAGGGTATCTCCAGAGAAGTTACCGTGGTTCAACACATGCACTAGTGGCACGTATTCACCATAATTTGGAGGAGTTCGATAATAGTTATTGTAATTCTCAAGAAGAGTACAAAATGCGATCAGATGATTTTTCTCCTTATACGTTAATTCGGTGCCATCGGTGTAGTGGGTTTTATCTACCATCTTCCGCACAGTCTTTGAAGAATCAAAATAAGCTGTCAATGGAAATAAGCTATCAACTATTTTGAAATAAACAATATAAATTAGTTAATAACTATGTTTGAGAAACTCACATAGCGGTACAATCGGAAGCGTATCAACAAGGACCCAAATGTCCATATTGTCTTGCTCGATGTCAGGATCACCAAGATCCATGGTGACAATCATACCCTCATAAAAACCATACATTTTGCAAAGTGCTTCCCAATTTTGGCAACCAAAATGGGTTACGCTCTGAGCATTGCACAGATTTACTTCAAAATCCATATCATGATGGGTCCTTAGGTGTATTTTCTTTGTTTCAAAATTTTCATGGTCTTCAAAACCCATCCTCTCCAAGACATAGCGTCTTGCATGGCATGGGATAAGCTAGTCGAATTGTAAAATATGAAAATTAGACGTTGAAATAGTTGAAGTCATGCTTAATTACGAAAAAAACACTTGTCGTTGTTGCGTACCGTTTCAACATCGAAGGTCTCCTCGAGCTTAATGCTGAAGCGCCGATCTTCGTCCAGCTCAACGAACCTGTCGCACATACCTCGATCGTCGTGGCACCAGCTGCACTCCCCCGGGAGACTGTCGTCGTCCGAGTACGACATTTCCTACGTTCATAATTCAAAGATTAAACGTGTACATATTCTAGCACAAGTCATGCCAGAATTCACGAAAAAATCCGGCATGACCTTTGCTAAAAAAGGACATATCGAGCGCCTGAAATTTGCCGGAACGGAAATTAATCAACACTCCGGCAAAACATAGGCCACTCGGAGATGTAAACTAAACATGAACGGCCACTTGGGCAACCACATATCCTATTTGAGCAACAACACAAGATATACAAGGATATTTGGCTGGTCTCACCTCGATGTCGGAGGGGGTCGGTGACTGGGACGACGGCGGGGATGTCGGAGGGGGTCGGTGACGGGGACGACGGTGGTCACCTGAAACCGTATAAGTTATCACTAATACATCCCGAATAATTGCTTAAACTAAAAAATAACAACAAATATGACATGTTCAACTAGTTTTATTAATTCAACTAGTTCTTACTAAATATAAACTTACTATAAATAGAAAAAAACTAGTTCTTTCTAAAAATAAAGTAGTTCAACTAGTTATATTAATTATCTTACTAAAAATATATTAGTTCTATTAATTCAACTAGTTCAACTAGTTTATTAGTTTACTTACTAAACTAGTTCAACTACAACTAAAGTAGTTCAACTACAACTACTATTAATCATACTGCCCTAGTTAACTAGTACCATCACTACTAGTAATTAACATCTACTACTACTAAAAATCTAGTACTAACTAAGCAACATCTAGTACTAGCTATGAACCCTAAATTAACATCTACTACTACTAAATCTAGTACTAACTAGTGGCAGGGGGTGGGGGCGACGGAGAGGTAGCTAGGGGCGGCGAGGGCGGGATCGGATCGGAGGCGGGGTGCTGGGTGGGCTCGGGTGGCGGCGGTGAGGTCGAGGGCGGTGGAAGGAGGGCTGCCGGCGGCGGAGGGAGGAGGGCGGCGGCGAAGGAGGGAGGGGCGGCTGCAGGCGAAGGGAGGATGTGCGAGGAGGAGGTAGGAGGGACGGAAGGAGGGGAGTACCTCGGCGGCGGACTGATGAAGGCGGCGGCGGCGGCGACGCACGACGATGGTTATCAGCACGCAGGCGAGAGTGAGAGTGTGAGTGAGAGAGAGGGTCGGTCCTGCGCGTGGGGATAAGGTAGGGATAGTTGTAGCGCGTTTGCCAAAATGCGCTACAGCTAATCTGAATAGAAGTAGCGCTTTGCATATAAACCACTACTGCTAAGTGTAACTATACAAAAATACGTCGATGCAAAAATACATTGGCCATCAATGATCTTTTTGTGTATAATCTGAATTGTCAATATGAGTCCTCTCCGGTAGGAACCGGAGAGGACTCATATTGCAGCCACAAATTTTACACATAGAGTTCAGTGAAGACCAACTGGTTGTGATAGTTTCAGAAATAACATATTTAAGGTGGTAAACACCCTGTTCACGGAGCGAGGTGGGACTAAACTTGTGGGCTGATCTTAGCAGTAGCGGTTTTCTTCGAAGCGCGCTGCTGCTAACTTCCATAGCAGTAGCGCGGTTCATTATAGGGCGCTACTGCTATAACTAGCGGGGGGGGGGCGAGGTCATGGCAATTAGAGCAGTAGCGCGTTTTGCGGTGGACGCGCTACTGCTATTTTCCTTTCAGCAGGCCGTTTTGCTATCACGCGCTGCTGCTAAATAGCAGTAGCGTCGTATTTTGAGGAGCGCTGCTGGTAAGATTCTGTGTATAGGCTTTTCCCTAGTAGTGCCACCCTCATGGGCCCCTCGTGGCTCCCCTGGCCGACTTCTTTCGCCTACATATGTCCATATACCCTGAAAACATCCAGGAGCACCATAGATCGGGAGTTCTGCCGCCGCAAGCCTCTGTAGCCACCAAAAACCAAACGGCACCCTGTTCCGGCACCCTGCCGGAGGGGGGGATCCCTCACCGGTGGCCATCTTGATCATCTCGGCGCTCTCCAGGACGAGGAGGGAGTAGTTCACCCTCGGGGCTGAGGGTATGTACCAGTAGCTATGTGTTTGATCTCTCTCTCTCGTGTTCTTGATTTGGCACGATCTTGATGTACCGTGAGCTTTGCCACTATAGTTGGATCTTATGATGTTTCTCCCCCTCTACTCTCTTGTGATGAATCGAGTTTTCCCCTTGAAGTTGTTTGTCATATTGAGTCTTTAAGGATTGGAGAACACTTGATGTATGTCATGCTGTGCTTATCAGTGGTGACAATGGGATATTCACGTGATCTACTTGATGTATGTTTTGGTGATCAACTTGCGGGTTCAATGAACTTATGCATAGGGGTTGGCACACGTTTTCGTCTTGACTCTCCAGTAGAAACTTTGGGGCACTCTTTGAAGTACTTTGTGTTGGTTGAATAGATGAATCTGAGATTGTGTGATGCATATCGTATAATCATGCCCACAGATACTTGAGGTGACATTGGAGCATCTAGGTGACATTAGGGTTTTGGTTGATTTGTGTCTTAAGCTATTATTCTAGTACGAACTCTATGATAGATCGAACGGAAAGAATATCTTCGTGTTATTTTACTATGGACTCTTGAATACATCAATTAGAAAGGATAACTTTGAGGTGGTTTTGTACCCTACCATAATCTCTTTGTTTGTTCACCGCTATTAATGACTTTGGTGTGACTCTTTGTTGCATGTTGAGGGATAGTCATATGATCCAATTATGTTATTGTTGTTGAGAGAACTTGCACCAGTGAAAGTATGAACCCTAGGCCTTGTTTCCTAGCATTGCAATACCATTTACGCTCACTTTTATCATTAGTTACCTTGCTGTTTTTATATTTTCAGATTACAAAAACCTATATCTACCATCCATATTGCACTTGTATCACCATCTCTTCGCCAAACTAGTGCACCTATACAATTTGCCATTGTATTGGGTGTGCTGGGGACACAAGAGACTCTTTGTTATTTGGTTGCAGGGTTGTTTGAGAGAGACCATCTTCATCCTACTCCTCCCACGGATTAACAAACCTTAGGTCATCCACTTGAGGGAAATTTCCTACTGTCCTACAAACCTCTGCACTTGGAGGCCCAACAACGTCTATAAGAAGAAGGTTGTGTAGTAGACATCAAGCTCTTTTCTGGCGCCGTTGCCGGGGAGGTGAGTGCTTGAAGGTATATCTTTAGATCTTGCAATCGAATCTTTTAGTTTCTTTTTTTATCACTAGTTTAGTTTATAAAAGAAAACTACAAAAAAATGGAATTAAGGGTGCCTCGTGTGCTTCATCTTTTTAATGTCTTTCGTGAAAATGATGGGAAGGAAAATTGTGCTCAAGTACTAGAAGAAGAATTACATAGAATGCTTGGCATAAAATATGTGAATGATGAGCATGATTGCAATGTTGTTAGTATGAATTCTTTGAATACCTATGATGCTAGTGATATGCAAAGCCACAAGCTTGGGGATGCTATGTTTGATGAAGATAATATTTTCTGTTCCCCAAGTTTTGATGAGCAAATATATTATGATGATATCATGCCTCCTATTTATGATGATTATTGTGATGAAATTGTGCTATAAAGAGTAATGATCCATGAAACTTGTCATCAAGATTTTAATTTTCAATTGGTTTATTCTTCACATGATAGTTATTTTGTTGAGTTTGCTCCCACTACTATTCATGAGAAGAAATTTGCTTATGTGGAGAATAATAAATTTGTATGCTTGTAGATCATGAAAAGAATGATTTATGTGATAGTTATATTCTTGATATCATTCATGATGCTACTGAAAATTATTATGAGGGAGCAATATATGCTTGTAGGAATGGCAATAATATCAAGTTTCCTCTCTCTATGTGCTCAAAATCTTGAAGTTATGCTTGTTTTGCTTTCCTATGCTAGTTGATTCTTGTTCCCATAAGTTGTTTGCTCACAAAATCCCTATGCATAGGAAGCGGGTTAGGCTTAAATGTGTTAGTTATATTCTTCATGATGCTCTCTTTATGTTTCAATTCTCATCTTTTATGTGAGCATCATTGAATTCATCATGCCTAGCTAAAAAGGCATTAAAGAAAAGGGCTTGTTGGGAGACAACCCAATGTTTACCTTTACTATTTTTGTGTGTTCACATGATTATGCTACTGTAGCAATCATGTTTTATAGGTTTTGTTTCTGTAAAGTGCCAAGTAAGACCTTTAGGATAGCTTGCGGTGATAGTTGTGTTGATCCTGCAGAAAATCAGAAACTTTTTCTCCCAGTAAATTCGTTTTGATAATTCACAGAAACGAGATTTTGATCTGATTATTTTTTATCTGGATTGGTACACAAATTGCTCAGGTTTTACTAATTTGGTAGGATTTTTGGAGTTACAGAAGTATTCGAGAGTTACAGATTACTGCAGACTATTCTGTTTTTGATAGATTCTGTTTTCTATGTATTGTTTGCTTATTTTGATGAATCTATGAGTAATATCGGAGGGTATGAACCATAGAGAAGTTGGAATACAGTAGATATTACACCAATATGAATTTAGAATGAGTTCATAAAAGTACCAAGGTGGTGATTTATTTTCTTATACTAACAGAGCTTAAGAGTTTTCTGTTAAGTTTTGTGTTGTGAAGTTTTCAAGTTTTAGGTAAAGATTCGATGGACTATGAAATAAGGAGTGGCAAGAGCCTAAGCTTGGGGATGCCCAAGGCACCACAAGGTAATATTCAAGGACAACCAAGATCCTAAGCTTGGGTATGCCCCGGAAGGCATCCCCTCTTTCGTCTTCGTTCATCGGTAACTTTACTTGCAGCTATATTTTTATTCACCACATGATATGTGTTTTGCTTGGAGTGTCATTTTATTTTCTTTTGTTTTTCTTGTTATTTGAATAAAATACCAAGATCTGAAATTCTTAAATGTTAGAGAGTCTTCACATAGTTGCATAATTATTCGACAACTCATTGATCTTCACTTATATCTTTTGTAGTTTGTCATTTGCTCTAGTGCTTCACTTATATCTCTTTAGAGCACGGTGGTGGTTATATTTTATAGAAAATGTTGAACTCTCATGCTTCACTTATATTATTTTGAGAGTCTTTTAGAACAGCATGGTAATTTGGTTTGGTAATAAAAACTATCATATAAAGTGCATTGAATACTATGAGAAATTTGATGCTTGATAATTGTTTTGAGATATAAAGGTGGTAATGTTAGAGTCCTGCTAGTTGGGTAATTATGAAATTGAGAAATACTTGTGTTAAAGTTGGCAAGTCCCGTAGCATGCACGTATGGTAAACGTTGTGTGACAAATTTGTTGCATGGGGTGTTCTTTTGATTGCCTTCCTTATGTGTGGAGGTCGGGGGCGCGCGATGGTTAACTCATACCAACCTCCCCCCAGGAGCATGCGTTCTAGTACTTTGCTTCGAGGGCTAATAAACTTTTGCAATAAGTATATGAGTTCTTTATGACTAATGTGAGTCCATGGATTATACGCACTCTCACCCTTCCACCATTGCTAGCCTCTCTTATGCCGTGCAACTTTTGCCGGTATCATACACCCACCATTTACCTTCCTCAAAACAACCACCATACCTACCTATTATGGCATTTCCATAGCCATTCCTAGATATATTGCCATGCAACTTTCCACCGTTCCGTTTATTATGACACGCTCCATCATTGTCATATTGCTTTTTGCATGATCATGTAGTTGACATCGTATTTGTGGCAAAGCCACTGTTATAATTCTTTCATACATGTCACTCTTGATTCATTGCATATCCTGGTACACCGCCGGAGGCACTCATATAGAGTCATATTTTGTTCTAGTAACGAGTTTTAATTCTTGAGTTGTAAATCAATAGAAGTGTGATGATCATCATTATTAGAGCATTGTCCCTTGAAAAGAAAGGTCAAAAAATGAAAGGCCAAAAAAAGAGAAAGGCCAAATAAAAATAGGAATGCCCAAAACGAGAAGGGGGACAATGTTACTATCCTTTTCCACACTTGTGCTTCAAAGTAGCACCATGATCTTCATTATAGAGAGTCTCTTATGTAGTCACTTTCATATACTAGTGGGAATTTTTCATTATAGAACTTAGCTTGTATATTCCTATGATGGGCTTCCTCAAAATTCCCTAGGTCTTTGTGAGCAAGCAAGTTGGATGCACACCCACTTAGTTTCTTTTGTTGAGCTTTCATACATTTATAGCTCTAGTGCATCCGTTGCATGGCAATCCCTACTCATTCACATTGATATCTATTAATGGACATCTCCATAGCCCGTTGATACGCCTAGTTGATGTGAGACTATCTTCTCCCTTTTTGTCTTACCACAACCACCATCCTATTCCACACATAGTGCTATATCCACGACTTACGTTCAAGTATTGCATGAGAGTTAAAAAAGCCGAAGCGCGTTAAAAAGTATGAACCAATTGCTTGGATGAAACTGGGGTTGTGCATGATGGGATTATTTTGTGTGATGAAAATGAATCATAGCCTAACTATACGATTTTGTAGGGATAAGCTTTCTTTGGCTATGTTATTTTGAGAAGACATGATTACTTGTTAGTATGATTGAACTATTACTATTTTTATGTTAATATGAACTTTTGCCTTGAATCTTATGGATATGAATATTGTTGCCACAATAAGGAGAGATTACATTGATAAATATGTTAGGTAGCATTCCACATCAAAAATTCTATTTTTATCATTTACCTACTCGAGGACGAGTAGGAATTAAGCTTGGGGATGCTTGATACGTCTCTAACGTATCTATAATTTTTTATTGTCCCATGCTATTACATTACCTGTTTTGGATGTTTTTGGGCTTTACTTTACACTTTTATATCATTTTTGGGACTAACCTATTAAACGGAGGCCCAACCCATATTGCTGTTTTTTTGCTATTTCAGTGTTTCGCAGAAAAGGAATATCAAACGGAGTCCAAACGGAATGAAACCTCCGGGAGAGTTATTTTTGGAATGGAAGCAATCCAGGAGACTTGGAGTAGACATCAGGGAAGCAACGAGGAATCCACGAGGTAGGGTGGCGCGCCCTACCCCTGGGTGCGCCTCCCACCCTCATGGGCCCTCGTGGCTCCCCTGACTGACTTCTTTCGCCTATATATGTCCATATACCCCAAAAACATCCAGGAGCACCATATATCGGGAGTTCCCCCGGTGCAAGCCTCTGTAGCCACCAAAATCAATCGGGGCCCTGTTCCGGCACCCTGCCGGAGGGGGGATCCCTCACCGGAGGCCATCTTCATCATCCCGGCACTCTCCATGACGAGGAGGGAGTAGTTCACCCTCGGGGCTGAGGGTATGTACCAGTAGCTATGTGTTTGATCTCTCTCTCTCTCTCGTGTTCTTGATTTGGCACGATCTTGATGTACCACGAGCTTTGCTACTATAGTTGGATCTTATGATGTTTCTCCCCCTCTACTCTCTTGTGATGAATTAAGTTTTCTCCTTGAAGTTGTATTGTCGGATTGAGTCTTTAAGGATTTGAGAACCCTTGATGTATGTCATGCCGTGCTTATCTGTGGTGACAATGGGATACGTGATCTACTTGATGTATGTTTTGGTGATCAACTTGCGGGTTCAATGAACTTATGCATAGGGGTTGGCACACGTTTTCGTCTTGACTCACCGATAGAAACTTTGGGGCAGTCTTTGAAGTACTTTGTGTTGGTTGAATAGATGAATCTGAGATTGTGTGATGCATATCATATAATCATGCCCATGGATACTTGAGGTGACATTGGAGTATCTAGGTGACATTAGGGTTTTGGTGGATTTGTGTCTTAAGGTGTTATTCTAGTACGAACTCTATGATAGATCGAACGGAAAGAATAGCTTCGTGTTATTTTACTACGGACACTTGAATAAATCGATTAGAAAGGATAACTTTGAGATGGTTTCGTACCCTACCGTAATCTCTTTGTTTGCTCTCCGCTATTAGTGACTTTGGAGTGACTCTTTGTTGCATGTTGAGGGATAGTTATATAATCCAATTATGTTATTATTGTTGAGAGAACTTGCACTAGTGAAAGTATGAACCCTAGGCCTTGTTTCCTAGCATTGCAATACCATTTACGCTCACTTTTATCATTAGTTACCTTGCTGTTTTTATATTTTCAGATTACAAAAACATATATCTACCATCCATATTGCACTTGTATCACCATCTCTTCGCCGAACTAGTGCACCTATACAATTTGCCATTGTATTGGGTGTGTTGGGGACACAAGAGACTCTTTGTTATTTGGTTGCAGGGTTGTTTGAGAGAGACCATCTTCATCCTACGCCTCCCATGGATTGATAAACCTCAGGTCATCCACTTGAGGGAAATTTGCTACTGTCCTACAAACCTCTGCACTTGGAGGCCCAACAACGTCTACAAGAAGAAGGTTGCGTAGTAGACATCAAGCTCTTTTCTGGTGCCGTTGCCGGGGAGGTGAATGCTTGAAGGTATATCTTTAGAGCTTGGAATTGAATCTTTTAGTTTCTTGTTTTATCACTAGTTTAGTTTATAAAAGAAAACTACAAAAAATGGAATTAAGGGTGCCTCATATGCTTCATCTTTTTAATGTCTTTCGTGAAAATGATGGGAAGGAAAATTGTGCTCAAGTACTAGAAGAAGAATTACATAGAATACTTGGCATAAAATATGTAAACGATGAGCATGATTGCAATGTTGTTAGTATGAATTCTTTGAATACCTATGATGCTAATGATATGCAAAGCCACAAGCTTGGGGATGCTATGTTTGATGAAGATGATATTTTTTGTTCCCCAAGTTTTGATGAGCAAATATATTATGATGATAGCATTCCTCCTACTTATGATGATCATTGTGATGAAATTTATGCTATAAAGAGTAATGATAACCATCAAACTTGTCATCATGATTTTAATTTTCAATTGGATTATGCTTCACATGATAGTTATTTTGTTGACTTTGCTCCCACGACTATTCATGAGAAGTAATTTGCTTATGTAGAGAATAATAAAATTTGTATGCTTGTATATCATGAAAAGAATGATTTATGTGATAGTTATATTCTTGTATTCATTCATGATGCTACTGAAAATTATTATGAGGGAGGAATATATGCTTGTAGGAATTGCAATAATATCAAGTTTCCTCTCTATGTGCTTAAAATCTTGAAGTTATGATTGTTTTGCTTTCATAAGCTAGTTGATTCTTGTTCCCATAAGTTGTTTGCTCACAAAATACCTATGCATAGGAAGCGGGTTAGGCTTAAATGTGTTAGTTATATTCTTCATGATGCTCTCTTTATGTTTCAATTCTCATCTTTTATGTGAGCATCATTGAATTCATCATGCCTAGCTAAAAATGCATTAAAGAAAAGCGCTTGTTGGGAGACAACCGAATGGTTACCTTTACTGTTTTTGTGTGTTTACATGATTATGGTACTGTAGTAATCATGTTTTATAGATTTTTTTCAATAAAGTGCCAAGTAAGACCTTTAGGATAGCATACGGTGATAGTTGTGCTGATCCTGCTGAAAATCAGAAACTTTTGCGCCCAATAAATTAGTTTTGATAATTCAAAGAAACGAGATTTTGATCTGATTATTTTTTATCTGGATTGGTACACAAATTGTTCAGGTTTTACTATTTTGGTAGGATTTTTGGAGTTACAGAAGTATTCGAGAGTTACAGATTACTGCAGACTGTTCTGTTTTTGACAGATTCTGTTTTCTGTGTGGTGTTTGCTTATTTTGATGAATCTATGAGTAATATCAGAGGGTATGAACCACAGAGAAGTTGGAATACAGTAGATATTACACCAATATGAATTTAGAATGATTTCATAAAAGTACCTAAGTGGTGATTTATTTTCTTATACTAACGGAGCTTACGAGTTTTCTGTTAAGTTTTGTGCTGTGAAGTTTTCAAGTTTTGGGTAAAGATTCGATGGACTATGGAATAAAGGAGTGACAAGAGCCTATGATTGGGGATGCCCAAGGCACCCCAAGGTAATATTCAAGGACAACCAAGATCCTAAGCTTGGGTATGCCCTGGAAGGCATCCCCTCTTTCATCTTCGTTCATCGGTAACTTTACTTGCAGCTATATTTTTATTCACCATATGATATGTGTTTTGCTTGGAGTGTCATTTTATTTTCTTTTGTTTTGCTTGTTATTTGAATAAAATACCAAGATCTGAAATTCTTAAATGTTAGAGAGTCTTCACATAGTTGCATAATTATTCGACAACTCATTGATCTTCACTTATATCTTTTGGAGTAGTTTGTCATTTGCTCTAGTGCTTCACTTATATCTCTTTAGAGCACGGTGGTGGTTATATCTTGTAGAAATTGTTGAACTCTCATGCTTCACTTATATTATTTTGAGAGTCTTTTAGAACAACATGGTAATTTGCTTTGGTAATAAAAACTATCATATAAAGTGCATTGAAGACTATGAGAAATTTGATGCTTGATAATTGTTTTGAGATATAAAGGTGGTAATGTTAGAGTCATGCTAGTTGGGTAATTATGAAATTGAGAAATACTTGTTTTAAAGTTGGCAAGTCCCGTAGCATGCTCGTATGGTAAACATTGTGTGACAAATTTGTTACATGGGGTGTTCTTTTGGTTGCCTTCCTATGGGTGGAGGTCGGGGGCGCGCGACGGTTAACTCCTACCTCCCCCCCCCTAGGAGCATCCGTACTAGTACTTTGCTTTGAGGGCTAATAAACTTTTGCAATAAGTATATGAGTTCTTTATGACTAAGTTGAGTCCATGCATTATACGCACTCTCACCCTTCCACCATTGCTAGCCTCTCTTATGACGCGCAACTTTCGCCGGTATCATACACCCACCATTTACCATCCTCAAAACAGCCACCATACCTACCTATTATGGCATTTCCATAGCCATTCCGAGATATATTGCCATGCAACTTTCCACCGTTCCGTTTATTATGACACGCTCCATCATTGTCATATTGCTTTTTGCATGATCATGTAGTTGACATCGTATTTGTGGCAAAGCCACCGTTATAATTCTTTCATACATGTCACTCTTGATTCATTGCATATCCCGGTACACCACCGGAGGCACTCATACAGAGTCATATTTTGTTCTAGTATCGAGTTGTAATTCTTGAGTTGTAAATCAATAGAAGTGTGATGATCATCATTATTAGAGCATTGCCCTTGAAAAGAAAGGTCAAGAAAAAAAAGGCCAAAAAAAGAAGAGAAAGGCCAAATACAAAAAGGAATGCCCCCCAAAAAAATGGGGACAATGTTACTATCCTTTTCCACACTTGTGCTTCAAAGTAGCACCACGATCTTCATGATAGAGAGTCTCTTATGTTGTCACTTTCATATACTAGTGGGAATTTTTCATTATAGAATTTGGATTGTATATTCCAATGATGGGCTTCCTCAAAATGCCCTAGATCTTTGAGCAAGCAAGTTGGATGCACACCCACTTAGCTTCTTTTGTTGAGCTTTACTACATTTATAGCTCTAGTGCATCCATTGCATGGCAATCCCTACTCACTCACATTGATATATATTAATGGGCATCTCCATAGCTCGTTGATACACCTAGTTGATGTGAGACTATCTTATCCCTTTTTGTCTTCTCCACAACCACCATCCTATTCCACACATAGTGCTATATCCATGGCTTACGCTCATGTATTGCGTGAGAGTTATAAAAGCCGAAGCGCATTAAAAAGTATGAACCAATTGCTTGGCTGAAACCGGGGTTGTGCATGATGGGAGTTTTTTGTGTGATGAAAATGAAGCATAGCCTAACTATATGATTTTGTAGGGATAAGCTTTCTTTGGCTATGTTATTTTGAGAAGGCATGATTACTTGTTAGTATGCTTGAAGTATTACTATTTTTATGTTAATATGAACTTTTGTCTTGAATCTTATGGATCTGAATATTCTTGCCACAATAAAGAGAGATTACATTGATAAATATATTAGGTAGCATTTCGCATCAAAAATTCTGTTTTTATCGAGGACGAGCAGGAATTAAGCTTGGGGATGCTTGATACGTCTCCAACGTATCCATAATTTTTGATTGTTCCATGCTATTATATTACCTGTTTTGGATGTTTACGGGCTTCACCATACACTTTTATATCATTTTTGGGACTAACCTATTAACCGGAGGCCCAGCCCATATTGCTGTTTTTTTTGCCTATTTTAGTGTTTCGCAGAAAAGGAATATCAAACGGAGTCCAAACGGAATGAAAACTTTGGGAGAGTTATTTTTGCAACAGAAGCAATCCAGGAGACTTGGAGTAGACGTCAAGGAAGCAACGAGGAAGCCACGAGGCAGGGAGGCGCGCCCTACCCACTGGGCGCGCCCCCACCCTCGTGGGCCTCTCGTGGCTCCCCTGACCGACTTCTTTCACCTATATATGTCCATATACCCCAAAAACATCCAGGAGCACCATAGATCGGGAGTTCCGCCGCCGCAAGCCTCTGTAGCCACCAAAAACCAATCGGGACCCTGTTCCGGCACCCTGCCGGAGGGGGGATCCCTCACAGGTGGCCATCTTCATCATCCCGGCGCTCTCCATGATGAGGAGGGAGTAGTTCACCCTCGGGGCTGAGGGTATGTACTAGTAGCTATGTGTTTGATCTCTCTCACGTGTTCTTGATTTGGCACGATCTTGATGTACCGCGAGCTTTGCTACAATAGTTGGATCTTATGATGTTTCTCCCCCTCTACTCTCTTGTGATGAATTGAGTTTTCCCCTTGAAGTTGTCTTGTCGGATTGAGTCTTTAAGGATTTGAGAACACTTGATGTATGTCTTGCCGTGCTTATCTGTGGTGACAATGGGATATTCACGTGATCTACTTGATGTATGTGTTGGTGATCAACTTGCAGGTTCAATGAACTTATGTATAGGGGTTGGCACACATTTTCGTCTTGACTCTCCATTAGAAACTTTGGGGCACTCTTTGAAGTACTTTGTGTTGGTTGAATAGATGAATCTAGGATTGTGTGATGCATATCGTATAATCATGGCCATGGATACTTGAGGTGACATTGGAGTATCTAGGCTACAGTAGGGTTTTGGTTGATTTGTGTCTTAAGGTGTTATTCTAGTACGCACTCTATGATAGATCGAACGGAAAGAATATCTTCGTGTTATTTTACTACGGACTCTTGAATAGATCGATTAGAAAGGATAACTTTGAGGTGGTTTCATACCCTACCATAATCTCTTTATTTGTTCTCCGCTATTAGTGACTTTGGAGTGACTCTTTGTTGCATGTTGAGGGATAGTTATATGATCCAATTATGTTATTATTGTTGAGAGAACTTGCGCTAGTGAAAGTATGAACCCTAGGCCTTGTTTCCTAGCATTGCAATACCGTTTACGCTCACTTTTATCATTAGTTACCTTGCTGTTTTTATATTTTTAGATTACAAAAACCTATATCTACCATCCATATTGCACTTGTATAACCATCTCTTCGCCGAACTAGTGCACCTATACAATTTGCCATTGTATTGGGTGTGTTGGGGACACAAGAGACTCTTTGTTATTTGGTTGCAGGGTTGTTTGAGAGAGACCATCTTCATCCTACGCCTCCCACGAATTTATAAACCTTAGGTCATCCACTTGAGGGAAATTTGCTACTGTCCTACAAACCTCTACACTTGGAGGCCCAACAACGTCTACAAGAAGAAGGTTGCTTATTAGACATCACTCATCATCCGCCACATCAAGTTTATGCTTCAGATCTGCAACCTCTGTAGCTTGGGCAGTCGCCAGGGATGTACCAGCCTGTGTTCCAATTAGTCAGATTATTTCCTGGGCATATCTTTCTCGATCCTCTGACCGCCTCATTTTGGACGCCAACCAGAGTATTAGGGGCTACTATGTATACACACGCGCATTTTTGCGTTTATAGCACAACTGAAAATATTACATTACGTACCTCGAAGCCTCTTAGCAGGCCCATAAAGGCTTCATTCAATCCGCTTTTCGCGGACAGAACCCTCTCAACTACCGTACCCATCAAGGTACAATGTTCCTCTGAGATGGGCGCATGTCGCAATGTGTTCATCATTGTATCCGGCACCTCCGGATCCCTGGAAGAAGCTGAAGGGGTACAGACTCTCTTCAAAGGAATATGTTTACTCGACCTTAGAGTCGTCTCTAGCTATATATCGGATAGTCCGGGGCCTTTATTGTTGGTCCCCGTAGGGGATGCACACCCCGGACCCTGGACGACCAAAGTGTTACCTTTGGGCCTAGTCTTCATTGTCCCTCGCACCGCTTGTTGATTGGGAGAGATCCTCCGGGACGAAACCTCGGGGTCGTTTGTCCTATTGGACGGGGAGATCGGTGGAGGCGTCTCGCTCTCCATCATCTCCGGAAAAAGATCCCCCAAGGAGGAGGACTGTTGAGGAAGGCTGTGTGTCGGACTGCAAACATATATTTTAAATATTACCCTTGCAACCAGGAAAGGACGAGATATGTTTAAAACACCCTTGTTCACTTACGATTCGGCTAAGGGCCTGTCCTTATGGAGGGACTGCGTGACAACATCGCCTCCCGATCCAGAACCCCCTGACAGGGATATCTTCCCTCGCTGAGAAGCCTTTATCTTCAAGTCTTCGGAGGTGGTCCTCTTCTTCCCATGGGGAGAAGGGATATCAGTATCTTTTCCCCTTTCATCTTCGGAAGAGGGAGTTCCAATCTCCCCGGACAAGGTGTCTGGTATACCTCTAGAATAGGGGCCACCCTGGCCCTTCTTGCTCTCCTCCTTGTCTTCCTCCGCCGGCACTTGATATGGTGCCGGAGCCAACATCCTTGTTAACACCGGATTAGCTGTGCCTTCGGGAAGAGGGGCCAAACACCTAATCCTCTCCGCCTTCTTTATCCAGCCCTAGCCGAGTATGGTTATCTTAGTATATTGTTATGAGAAATTTAAATAAGCTGTGTTCGGAAGTCGAGTGCTTACCGAGGTATCCGGATGGTTGCAGTCAAGGCCGATGTCCTCTATAGTATCCGGCCACTGTTTTCGTGTCCCGGAGAATAATTTCCACATTCCTCTGAGTGTCGTGCCGGAGAAGTGCTGAAGGGTTCGTGGTCCTTCCGGATTGAACTCCCACATGCGGAGAGGCCGTCGATGCGACGGTAGGACCCAACGGACTAGCATTACTTGGATTACGTTGATGAGACCGGTGTCCTTTTCAATGAGGCTCCGACTGCGGCTTTGCAGCGTCTGTACTTCATCAATGGATCCCCAGTCCAGCCCCTTATTAATCCATGATGCAAGCTGTAACGGAGGGCCAGATCGGAACGCAGGTGTAGCTGCCCACTTGGTACCACAGGGTTCAGTGATGTAAAACCACTCCCGCTGCCATAGGTTTGAAGTTTCTGTGAAGGAGCCCTTTGGCCAAGGAGTATTGGTGAGTTTGCTCACTGTAGCACCACCGCACTCCGCTTGTTTCCTGTCGACTATCTTCGGCTTCACATTAAAGGTCCTGATCCACAAGCCGAAGTGTGGGGGAATACGGAGGAAGGCCTCGCACCTGATGATGAACGTCGAGACGTGAAGAAAAGAGTCCGGAGCTAGATCATGAAAATCTAGCCCGTAATAAAATATGAGCCCTCGAACGAAGGGATGAAGAGCGAACCCTAGCCCTCGGAGGAAGTGGGAGATGAATACGACCCTCTCGCCGGATCTGGGAGTAGGAATAACCTGCCCTTGAGCAGGAAGCCTGTGGGGGATTTCCGCGATCAGGTATCTTGCCGCCTGAAGCTTCGATATCCTCCTCTGTGACAGAGGAAGCCACCCACCGGCCTTGAGGGCTGGGTCCGGACATGACCGGGAAGCGCGAAGCGATCAAATTGAACCTTGGGCGCTGGAGCTCGAGGTGGTAGAGGTTGAGGAAAGGGTTGACGTAAAAGGAGAAGAGACGGGTCTTAGCCCCTTTATAAAGGCGATGAATATCAAACGCCCCCTCCTAGGCCTTAAAACCTGCCTTATTCCCAAGGAATCATGCCCACCTGGCTGGTTACGGCGCCGGATGTTGCTCGAAACAGCCGTTGAATCCATGTGCCTGCTATAACTCGGGCTTCGGCTTGGGCGAGGGGTTGAATGGATCCTGTCCCAGCTATATGAGTACGCCTCCTGCTGTGCTAAGGCCGTCTGAAGAAGTTCTCTGACCCGATGGGTTTCAACCGCCGCCGGAGAGTCACCATCAATTGGGAGAGTCGCCAACCATGCCGCCGCCGCTATCATGTTCTCCAATGGGTTAGAATAGTGACCTGGAGGTGCTGGTACATACCGAGGCGGAGCCTTGTTTACGGGGGGGGGGGGGGGTCCTATCACCTGCGGTTGAACCGGCACGCCGTCCCCAGGTATTGCAACATGGTCCACCCCTGTACGTGGGGAGAGCCACGGCGGGTTACTGGGCCCTGCCCCGGGTGTGTGAAAGAGGTTGCGAGGATCATAAACCGGGGGGAGTCGAGACTGAGTCTTCTGATGCCTTCTCCTCATGACCTCATTAGACGCGTTCTGGTCTTGCATGAGCCGGAAAGTCTATGCCTGAATCTGCTGAGCCTGAAAATCCAGTGCCGCCCGCTCTGCGGTTATCCTGACATCTTCCGCTGCCAGGTATTCTTTAGCCTGCACCAAGAGACTAAGCTTGGGGATGCCCCGGAAGGCATCCCCTCTTTCGTCTTCGTTCATCGGTAACTTTACTTGGAGCTATATTTTTATTCACCACATGATATGTGTTTTGCTTGGAGCATCTTTTCTTTTCTTTTGTTTTGCTTGCTGTTTGAATAAAATACCAAGATCTGAAATTCTTAAATGTTAGAGAGTCTTCACATAGTTGCATAATTATTCGACAACTCATTGATCTTCACTTATATCTTTTGGAGTAGTTTGTCATTTGCTCTAGTGCTTCACTTATATCTCTTTAGAGCACGGTGGTGGTATATATTTTATAGAAATTGTTGAACTCTCGTGCTTCACTTATATTATTTTGAGAGTCTTTTAGAACAGCATGGTAATTTGCTTTGGTAATAAAAACTATCATATGAAGTGGATTGAATACTATGAGAAATTTGATGCTTGATAATTGTTTTGAGATATAAAGGTGGTAATGTTAGAGTCATGCTAGTTGGGTAATTATAAAATTGAGAAATACTTGTGTTAAAGTTGGCAAGTCCCGTAGCATGCACGTATGGTAAATGTTGTGTGACAAATTTGTTGCATGGGGTGTTCTTTTGATTGCCTTCCTTATGTGTGGTGGTCGAGGGCGCGCGATGGTTAACTCCTACCAACCTCCGCCCTAGGAGCATGCGTACTAGTACTTTGTTTCGAGGGCTAATAAACTATTGTAGTAAGTATATGAGTTCTTTATGCCTAATGTGAGTCCATGGATTATACGCACTCTCACCCTTCCACCATTGCTAGCCTCTCTTATGCCGTGCAACTTTCGCCGGTATCATACACCCACCATTTACCTTCCTCAAAACAGCCACCATACCTACCTATTATGGAATTTCCATAGCCATTCCGAGATATATTTCCATGCAACTTTCCACCATTCCGTTTATTATGACACGCTCCATCATTGTCATATTGCTTTTTGCATGATCATGTAGTTGACATCGTATTTGTGGCAAAGCCACCGTTATAATTCTTTCATACATGTCACTCTTGATTCATTGCATATATCGGTACACCGCCGGAGGCACTCATATAGAGTCATATAGAGTCATATAGAGTCATATTTTGTTCTAGTATCTTGAGTTATAAATCAATAGAAGTGTGATGATCATCATTATTAGAGCATTGTCCCTTGAAAAGAAAGGTCAAAAAAGGCCACAAAAAGAGAAAGGCCAAATAAAAAAGGAAGGCCCAGAAAAAAGAAAGAAGGGGGACAATGTTACTATCCTTTTCCACACTTATGCTTCAAAGTAGCACCATGATCTTCATGATAGAGAGTCTCTTATGTTGTCACTTTCATATACTAGTAGGAATTTTTCATTATAGAACTTGGCTTGTATATTCCAATGATGGGCTTCCTCAAAATGCCCTAGGTCTTCGTGAGCAAGCAAGTTGGATGCACACACACTTAGTTTATTTTGTTGAGCTTTCATACATTTATAGCTCTAGTGCATCCGTTTCATGGCAATCCCTACTCACTCACATTGATATATATTAATGGGCATCTCCATAGCCCGTTGATACGCCTAGTTGATGTGAGACTATCTTCTCCCTTTTTGTCTTCTCCACAACCACCATCCCATTCCACACATAGTGCTATATCCATGGCTTACACTCATGTATTGCGTGAGAGTTAAAAAACCCGAAGCGCGTTAAAAAGTATGAACCAATTGCTTGGTTGAAACTGGGGTTGTGCATGATGGGAGTATTTTGTGTGATAAAAATGAAGCATAGCCTAACTGTATAATTTTGTAGGGATAAGCTTTCTTTGGCTATGTTATTTTGAGAAGACATGATTACTTGTTAGTATGCTTGAAGTATTACTATTTTTATGTTAATATGAACTTTTGTCTTGAATCTTATGGATATGAATATTCTTGCCACAATAAAGAGAGATTACATTGGTAAATATGTTAGGTAGCATTCCACATCAAAAATTCTGTTTTTATCATTTACCTACTCGAGGACGAGCAGGAATTAAACTTGGGGATGCTTGACACGTCTCCAACGTATCTATAATTTTTGATTGTTCCATGCTATTATATTACCTGTTTTGGATGTTTATGGGCTTTACTATACACTTTTATATCATTTCTGGGACTAACCTACTAACCGGAGGCCCAACCCATATTGCTGTTTTTTTCCTATTGCAGTGTTTCGCAGAAAAGGAATATCAAAGGGGTCCAAACGGAATGAAACTTTCGGGAGAGTTATTTTTGGAACGGAAGCAATCCAGGAGACTTGGAGTAGGTGTCAGGGAAGCAACGAGGAATCCACGAGGCAGGGAGGCGCGCCCTACCCCCCTGGGCGCACCCCCACACTACTAGGGAAAAGCCTAGCAGCAGCGCGAGTTTTAGGCCTATCAGTAGCGCGGGAAGGAGCGCTACTGATAATGCGCTACAGCTAAACCTTAGCAATAGCGCGCCTAGATCCATGCTACTGCTAAATTGACTTAGTAGTAGCGCTTCTTCAGAACCGCGCTACTGGTTTAGTAGTAGCGCTTCTCCTTTCCTGCGCTACTACTATTATTTAGTATTTTATTTCTTTTTTATTTCATGTTGTATTCATACACCTTTACACAAGTTTTCATACAACAGGAATTTAGAGATTGTTTTTACATCATAATGAGTTATTACATCACGGGGTGAAAGGACCATGGACTAGTTTCAAGTGGATGTCCATACACTTGAAACTAATCCGTGGTTCTTTCACCCAATGATATAATAATATCATCATCATCATCATCATATCATTAACAACTTATCATCATAATACATCATTGTCATATAACACCTCCTCAAGATCATCGTTTTCATCAATGACATCACATAGAAAATTGGTCACTAGTTGTAATCACAAGTACTCCTCATTATCAACTCTAACACATTACCACATAATAAACATATTGTACCTCATAGGACCTACTACATTCGATTAAGACCTACTACATTTTCTAAGGTAAAATAGCAAAAAACAAGATAGCCCCTGACTCTCCATTATGGAGAATGGAGATTAGCCTGTCTCCAATTCTTGCCTTTCGCTGAATGTTACTTCCAAGAACCTCCTTGCGAATGTCCATACATTTCTTCCATTCTTTGATGATCATGTGTTCACCGGTTTTAGAAATCCGATATGCACAGGTGAGCTCCCTAGATTTACCTGGCAGTATGTTCAGAACTGAGAGGCGACCATTCAGAGACATCAAATGAGGCACACAATGCATCGGGAGTTTCTGTTGAAAAACATAATAATAACTTCGTAGTTAGCAATGATGTACTAGTTTTAGAAGTATGCAAAAGATGCACGGATGTCGTAATAGTAAAAAATCTTACCAGGGTATCTCCAGAGAAGTTACCGTGGTTCAACACATGCACTAGTGGCATGTATTCACCATAATTTGGAGGAGTTCGATAATAGTTATTGTAATTCTCAAGAAGAGTACAAAATGCAATCAGATGATTTTTCTCCTTATACGTTAATTCGATGCCATCGGTGTAGTGGGTTTTATCTACCATCTTCCGCACAGTCTTTGGAGAATCAAAATAAGCTATCAATGGAAATAAGCTATCAATTATTTTGAAATAAATAATATAAATTAGTTAATAACTATGTTTGAGAAACTCACATAGCGGTACAATCAGAAGCGTATCAACAAGGACCCAAATGTCCATATTGTCTTGCTCGATGTCAGGATCACCAAGATCCATGGTGACAATAATACCCTCGTAAAAACCATACATTTTGCAAAGTGCTTCCCAATTTTGGCAACCAAAATGGGTTACGCTCTAAGCATTGCACATATTTACTTCAAAATCCATATCATGATGGGTCCTTAGGTGTATTTTCTTTGTTTCAAAATTTTCATGGTCTTCAAAACCCATCCTCTCCAAGACATAGCGTCTTGCATGGCATGGGATACGCTAGTCGAATTATAAAATATGAAAATTAGGTGTTGAAATAGTTGAAGTCATGCTTAATTACGAAAAAAACACTTGTCGTTGTTGTGTTCCGTTTCAACATCGAAGGTCTCCTCGAGCTTAATGCTGAAGCGCCGATCTTCGTCCAGATCAACGAACCTGTCGCACATACCTCGATCGTCGTGGCACCAGCTGCACTCCCCCGGGAGACTGTCGTCGTCCGAGTACGACATTTCCTACATTCATAAATCAAAGATTAAACGTGTACATATTCTAGCATAAGTCATGCCAGAATTCACAAAAAAATCCGACATGACCTTTGCTAAAAAAGGACATATCGAGCGCCTAAAATTTGCCGGAACAGAAATTAATCAACACTCTGGCAAAACATAGGCCACTCGGAGATGTAAACTAAACATGAACGACCACTTGGGCAACCACATATCCTATTTGAGCAACAACACAAGATATACAAGGATATTTGGCTGGTCTCACCTCGATGTCGAAGGGGGTCGGTGACTGGGTCGACGGCGGGGATGTCGGAGGGCGTCGGTGACGGGGATGACGGTGCTCACCTGAAACCGTATAAGTTATCACTAATACATCCCGAATAATTGCTTAAACAAAAAAATAACAACAAATATGACATGTTCAACTAGTTTTATTAATTCAACTAGTTCTTACTAAATATAAACTTACTATAAATAGAAAAAAACTAGTTCTTCCTAAAAATAAAGTAGTTCAACTAGTTATATTAATTATCTTACTAAATATACATTAGTTCTATTAATTCAACTAGTTCAACTAGTTTATTAATTTACTTACTAAACTAGTTCAACTACAACTAAAGTAGTTCAACTACAACTACTATTAATCATACTGCCCTAGTTAACTAGTACCATCACTACTAGTAATTAACATCTACTACTATTAAAAATCTAGTACTAACTAAGCAACATCTAGTACTAGCTATGAACCCTAAATTAACATCCACTACTACTAAATCTAGTACTAACTAGTGGCAGGGGGTGGGGGCGACGGAGAGGTAGCTAGGGGCGGCGAGGGCGGGATCAGGATCGGAAGCGGTGGTGCTGGGTGGGCTCGGGTGGCGGCGGTGAGGTCGAGGGCGGTGGAAGGAGGGCTGCCGGCGGCGGAGGGAGGAGGGCGGCGGCGAAGGAGGGAGGGGCGGCTGCAGGCGAAGGGAGGATGTGCGAGGAGGAGGTAGGAGGGACGGAAGGAGGGGAGTACCTCGGCGGCGGACTGATGAAGGCGGCGGCGGCGGCGACGCACGACGATGGTTATCAGCACGCAGGCGAGAGTGAGAGTGTGAGTGAGAGAGAGGGTCGGTCCTGCGCGTGGGGATAAGGTAGGGATAGTTGTAGCGCGTTTGCCAAAATGCGCTACAGCTAATCTGAATAGAAGTAGCGCTTTGCATATAAACCACTACTGCTAAGTGTAACTATACAAAAATACGTCGATGCAAAAATACATTGGCCATCAATGATCTTTTTGTGTATAATCTGAATTGTCAATATGAGTCCTCTCCGGTAGGAACCGGAGAGGACTCATATTGCAGCCACAAATTTTACACATAGAGTTTAGTGAAGACCAACTGGTTGTGATAGTTTCAGAAATAACATATTTAAGGTGGTAAAAATCCTGTTCACGGAGCGAGGTGGGACTAAACTTGTGGGCTGATCTTAGCAGTAGCGGTTTTCTTCGAAGCGCGTTGCTGCTAACTTCCATAGCAGTAGCGCGGTTCATTATAGGGCGCTACTGCTATAACTAGCGGGGGGGGGAGGTCATGGCAATTAGAGCAGTAGCGCGTTTTGCGGTGGACGCGCTACTGCTATTTTCCTTTCAGCAGCGCGTTTTGCTATAACGCGCTGCTGCTAAATAGCAGTAGCATCGTATTTTGAGGAGCGCTGCTGGTAAGATTATGTGTATAGGCTTTTCCCTAGTAGTGCCACCCTCATGGGCCCCTCGTGGCTCCCCTGGCCGACTTCTTTCGCCTACATATGTCCATATACCCTGAAAACATCCAGGAGCACCATAGATCGGGAGTTCTGCCGCCGCAAGCCTCTGTAGCCACCAAAAACCAAACGGCACCCTGTTCCGGCACCCTGCCGGAGGGGGGGATCCCTCACCGGTGGCCATCTTGATCATCTCGGCGCTCTCCAGGACGAGGAGGGAGTAGTTCACCCTCGGGGCTGAGGGTATGTACCAGTAGCTATGTGTTTGATCTCTCTCTCTCGTGTTCTTGATTTGGCACGATCTTGATGTACCGTGAGCTTTGCCACTATAGTTGGATCTTATGATGTTTCTCCCCCTCTACTCTCTTGTGATGAATCGAGTTTTCCCCTTGAAGTTGTTTGTCATATTGAGTCTTTAAGGATTGGAGAACACTTGATGTATGTCATGCTGTGCTTATCAGTGGTGACAATGGGATATTCACGTGATCTACTTGATGTATGTTTTGGTGATCAACTTGCGGGTTCAATGAACTTATGCATAGGGGTTGGCACACGTTTTCGTCTTGACTCTCCAGTAGAAACTTTGGGGCACTCTTTGAAGTACTTTGTGTTGGTTGAATAGATGAATCTGAGATTGTGTGATGCATATCGTATAATCATGCCCACAGATACTTGAGGTGACATTGGAGCATCTAGGTGACATTAGGGTTTTGGTTGATTTGTGTCTTAAGCTATTATTCTAGTACGAACTCTATGATAGATCGAACGGAAAGAATATCTTCGTGTTATTTTACTATGGACTCTTGAATACATCAATTAGAAAGGATAACTTTGAGGTGGTTTTGTACCCTACCATAATCTCTTTGTTTGTTCACCGCTATTAATGACTTTGGTGTGACTCTTTGTTGCATGTTGAGGGATAGTCATATGATCCAATTATGTTATTGTTGTTGAGAGAACTTGCACCAGTGAAAGTATGAACCCTAGGCCTTGTTTCCTAGCATTGCAATACCATTTACGCTCACTTTTATCATTAGTTACCTTGCTGTTTTTATATTTTCAGATTACAAAAACCTATATCTACCATCCATATTGCACTTGTATCACCATCTCTTCGCCAAACTAGTGCACCTATACAATTTGCCATTGTATTGGGTGTGCTGGGGACACAAGAGACTCTTTGTTATTTGGTTGCAGGGTTGTTTGAGAGAGACCATCTTCATCCTACTCCTCCCACGGATTAACAAACCTTAGGTCATCCACTTGAGGGAAATTTCCTACTGTCCTACAAACCTCTGCACTTGGAGGCCCAACAACGTCTATAAGAAGAAGGTTGTGTAGTAGACATCAAGCTCTTTTCTGGCGCCGTTGCCGGGGAGGTGAGTGCTTGAAGGTATATCTTTAGATCTTGCAATCGAATCTTTTAGTTTCTTTTTTTATCACTAGTTTAGTTTATAAAAGAAAACTACAAAAAATGGAATTAAGGGTGCCTCGTGTGCTTCATCTTTTTAATGTCTTTCGTGAAAATGATGGGAAGGAAAATTGTGCTCAAGTACTAGAAGAAGAATTACATAGAATGCTTGGCATAAAATATGTGAATGATGAGCATGATTGCAATGTTGTTAGTATGAATTCTTTGAATACCTATGATGCTAGTGATATGCAAAGCCACAAGCTTGGGGATGCTATGTTTGATGAAGATAATATTTTCTGTTCCCCAAGTTTTGATGAGCAAATATATTATGATGATATCATGCCTCCTATTTATGATGATTATTGTGATGAAATTGTGCTATAAAGAGTAATGATCCATGAAACTTGTCATCAAGATTTTAATTTTCAATTGGTTTATTCTTCACATGATAGTTATTTTGTTGAGTTTGCTCCCACTACTATTCATGAGAAGAAATTTGCTTATGTGGAGAATAATAAAATTTGTATGCTTGTAGATCATGAAAAGAATGATTTATGTGATAGTTATATTCTTGATATCATTCATGATGCTACTGAAAATTATTATGAGGGAGCAATATATGCTTGTAGGAATGGCAATAATATCAAGTTTCCTCTCTCTATGTGCTCAAAATCTTGAAGTTATGCTTGTTTTGCTTTCCTATGCTAGTTGATTCTTGTTCCCATAAGTTGTTTGCTCACAAAATCCCTATGCATAGGAAGCGGGTTAGGCTTAAATGTGTTAGTTATATTCTTCATGATGCTCTCTTTATGTTTCAATTCTCATCTTTTATGTGAGCATCATTGAATTCATCATGCCTAGCTAAAAAGGCATTAAAGAAAAGGGCTTGTTGGGAGACAACCCAATGTTTACCTTTACTATTTTTGTGTGTTCACATGATTATGCTACTGTAGCAATCATGTTTTATAGGTTTTGTTTCTGTAAAGTGCCAAGTAAGACCTTTAGGATAGCTTGCGGTGATAGTTGTGTTGATCCTGCAGAAAATCAGAAACTTTTTCTCCCAGTAAATTCGTTTTGATAATTCACAGAAACGAGATTTTGATCTGATTATTTTTTATCTGGATTGGTACACAAATTGCTCAGGTTTTACTAATTTGGTAGGATTTTTGGAGTTACAGAAGTATTCGAGAGTTACAGATTACTGCAGACTATTCTGTTTTTGATAGATTCTGTTTTCTATGTATTGTTTGCTTATTTTGATGAATCTATGAGTAATATCGGAGGGTATGAACCATAGAGAAGTTGGAATACAGTAGATATTACACCAATATGAATTTAGAATGAGTTCATAAAAGTACCAAGGTGGTGATTTATTTTCTTATACTAACAGAGCTTAAGAGTTTTCTGTTAAGTTTTGTGTTGTGAAGTTTTCAAGTTTTAGGTAAAGATTCGATGGACTATGAAATAAGGAGTGGCAAGAGCCTAAGCTTGGGGATGCCCAAGGCACCACAAGGTAATATTCAAGGACAACCAAGATCCTAAGCTTGGGTATGCCCCGGAAGGCATCCCCTCTTTCGTCTTCGTTCATCGGTAACTTTACTTGCAGCTATATTTTTATTCACCACATGATATGTGTTTTGCTTGGAGTGTCATTTTATTTTCTTTTGTTTTTCTTGTTATTTGAATAAAATACCAAGATCTGAAATTCTTAAATGTTAGAGAGTCTTCACATAGTTGCATAATTATTCGACAACTCATTGATCTTCACTTATATCTTTTGTAGTTTGTCATTTGCTCTAGTGCTTCACTTATATCTCTTTAGAGCACGGTGGTGGTTATATTTTATAGAAAATGTTGAACTCTCATGCTTCACTTATATTATTTTGAGAGTCTTTTAGAACAGCATGGTAATTTGGTTTGGTAATAAAAACTATCATATAAAGTGCATTGAATACTATGAGAAATTTGATGCTTGATAATTGTTTTGAGATATAAAGGTGGTAATGTTAGAGTCCTGCTAGTTGGGTAATTATGAAATTGAGAAATACTTGTGTTAAAGTTGGCAAGTCCCGTAGCATGCACGTATGGTAAACGTTGTGTGACAAATTTGTTGCATGGGGTGTTCTTTTGATTGCCTTCCTTATGTGTGGAGGTCGGGGGCGCGCGATGGTTAACTCATACCAACCTCCCCCCAGGAGCATGCGTTCTAGTACTTTGCTTCGAGGGCTAATAAACTTTTGCAATAAGTATATGAGTTCTTTATGACTAATGTGAGTCCATGGATTATACGCACTCTCACCCTTCCACCATTGCTAGCCTCTCTTATGCCGTGCAACTTTTGCCGGTATCATACACCCACCATTTACCTTCCTCAAAACAACCACCATACCTACCTATTATGGCATTTCCATAGCCATTCCTAGATATATTGCCATGCAACTTTCCACCGTTCCGTTTATTATGACACGCTCCATCATTGTCATATTGCTTTTTGCATGATCATGTAGTTGACATCGTATTTGTGGCAAAGCCACTGTTATAATTCTTTCATACATGTCACTCTTGATTCATTGCATATCCTGGTACACCGCCGGAGGCACTCATATAGAGTCATATTTTGTTCTAGTAACGAGTTTTAATTCTTGAGTTGTAAATCAATAGAAGTGTGATGATCATCATTATTAGAGCATTGTCCCTTGAAAAGAAAGGTCAAAAAATGAAAGGCCAAAAAAAGAGAAAGGCCAAATAAAAAATAGGAATGCCCAAAACGAGAAGGGGGACAATGTTACTATCCTTTTCCACACTTGTGCTTCAAAGTAGCACCATGATCTTCATTATAGAGAGTCTCTTATGTAGTCACTTTCATATACTAGTGGGAATTTTTCATTATAGAACTTAGCTTGTATATTCCTATGATGGGCTTCCTCAAAATTCCCTAGGTCTTTGTGAGCAAGCAAGTTGGATGCACACCCACTTAGTTTCTTTTGTTGAGCTTTCATACATTTATAGCTCTAGTGCATCCGTTGCATGGCAATCCCTACTCATTCACATTGATATCTATTAATGGACATCTCCATAGCCCGTTGATACGCCTAGTTGATGTGAGACTATCTTCTCCCTTTTTGTCTTACCACAACCACCATCCTATTCCACACATAGTGCTATATCCACGACTTACGTTCAAGTATTGCATGAGAGTTAAAAAAGCCGAAGCGCGTTAAAAAGTATGAACCAATTGCTTGGATGAAACTGGGGTTGTGCATGATGGGATTATTTTGTGTGATGAAAATGAATCATAGCCTAACTATACGATTTTGTAGGGATAAGCTTTCTTTGGCTATGTTATTTTGAGAAGACATGATTACTTGTTAGTATGATTGAACTATTACTATTTTTATGTTAATATGAACTTTTGCCTTGAATCTTATGGATATGAATATTGTTGCCACAATAAGGAGAGATTACATTGATAAATATGTTAGGTAGCATTCCACATCAAAAATTCTATTTTTATCATTTACCTACTCGAGGACGAGTAGGAATTAAGCTTGGGGATGCTTGATACGTCTCTAACGTATCTATAATTTTTTATTGTCCCATGCTATTACATTACCTGTTTTGGATGTTTTTGGGCTTTACTTTACACTTTTATATCATTTTTGGGACTAACCTATTAAACGGAGGCCCAACCCATATTGCTGTTTTTTTGCTATTTCAGTGTTTCGCAGAAAAGGAATATCAAACGGAGTCCAAACGGAATGAAACCTCCGGGAGAGTTATTTTTGGAATGGAAGCAATCCAGGAGACTTGGAGTAGACGTCAGGGAAGCAACGAGGAATCCACGAGGTAGGGTGGCGCGCCCTACCCCCTGGGTGCGCCTCCCACCCTCATGGGCCCTCGTGGCTCCCCTGACTGACTTCTTTCGCCTATATATGTCCATATACCCCAAAAACATCCAGGAGCACCATATATCGGGAGTTCCCCCGGTGCAAGCCTCTGTAGCCACCAAAATCAATCGGGGCCCTGTTCCGGCACCCTGCCGGAGGGGGGATCCCTCACCGGAGGCCATCTTCATCATCCCGGCACTCTCCATGACGAGGAGGGAGTAGTTCACCCTCGGGGCTGAGGGTATGTACCAGTAGCTATGTGTTTGATCTCTCTCTCTCTCTCGTGTTCTTGATTTGGCACGATCTTGATGTACCACGAGCTTTGCTACTATAGTTGGATCTTATGATGTTTCTCCCCCTCTACTCTCTTGTGATGAATTAAGTTTTCTCCTTGAAGTTGTATTGTCGGATTGAGTCTTTAAGGATTTGAGAACCCTTGATGTATGTCATGCCGTGCTTATCTGTGGTGACAATGGGATACGTGATCTACTTGATGTATGTTTTGGTGATCAACTTGCGGGTTCAATGAACTTATGCATAGGGGTTGGCACACGTTTTCGTCTTGACTCACCGATAGAAACTTTGGGGCAGTCTTTGAAGTACTTTGTGTTGGTTGAATAGATGAATCTGAGATTGTGTGATGCATATCATATAATCATGCCCATGGATACTTGAGGTGACATTGGAGTATCTAGGTGACATTAGGGTTTTGGTGGATTTGTGTCTTAAGGTGTTATTCTAGTACGAACTCTATGATAGATCGAACGGAAAGAATAGCTTCGTGTTATTTTACTACGGACACTTGAATAAATCGATTAGAAAGGATAACTTTGAGATGGTTTCGTACCCTACCGTAATCTCTTTGTTTGCTCTCCGCTATTAGTGACTTTGGAGTGACTCTTTGTTGCATGTTGAGGGATAGTTATATAATCCAATTATGTTATTATTGTTGAGAGAACTTGCACTAGTGAAAGTATGAACCCTAGGCCTTGTTTCCTAGCATTGCAATACCATTTACGCTCACTTTTATCATTAGTTACCTTGCTGTTTTTATATTTTCAGATTACAAAAACATATATCTACCATCCATATTGCACTTGTATCACCATCTCTTCGCCGAACTAGTGCACCTATACAATTTGCCATTGTATTGGGTGTGTTGGGGACACAAGAGACTCTTTGTTATTTGGTTGCAGGGTTGTTTGAGAGAGACCATCTTCATCCTACGCCTCCCATGGATTGATAAACCTCAGGTCATCCACTTGAGGGAAATTTGCTACTGTCCTACAAACCTCTGCACTTGGAGGCCCAACAACGTCTACAAGAAGAAGGTTGCGTAGTAGACATCAAGCTCTTTTCTGGTGCCGTTGCCGGGGAGGTGAATGCTTGAAGGTATATCTTTAGAGCTTGGAATTGAATCTTTTAGTTTCTTGTTTTATCACTAGTTTAGTTTATAAAAGAAAACTACAAAAAATGGAATTAAGGGTGCCTCATATGCTTCATCTTTTTAATGTCTTTCGTGAAAATGATGGGAAGGAAAATTGTGCTCAAGTACTAGAAGAAGAATTACATAGAATACTTGGCATAAAATATGTAAACGATGAGCATGATTGCAATGTTGTTAGTATGAATTCTTTGAATACCTATGATGCTAATGATATGCAAAGCCACAAGCTTGGGGATGCTATGTTTGATGAAGATGATATTTTTTGTTCCCCAAGTTTTGATGAGCAAATATATTATGATGATAGCATTCCTCCTACTTATGATGATCATTGTGATGAAATTTATGCTATAAAGAGTAATGATAACCATCAAACTTGTCATCATGATTTTAATTTTCAATTGGATTATGCTTCACATGATAGTTATTTTGTTGACTTTGCTCCCACGACTATTCATGAGAAGTAATTTGCTTATGTAGAGAATAATAAAATTTGTATGCTTGTATATCATGAAAAGAATGATTTATGTGATAGTTATATTCTTGTATTCATTCATGATGCTACTGAAAATTATTATGAGGGAGGAATATATGCTTGTAGGAATTGCAATAATATCAAGTTTCCTCTCTATGTGCTTAAAATCTTGAAGTTATGATTGTTTTGCTTTCATAAGCTAGTTGATTCTTGTTCCCATAAGTTGTTTGCTCACAAAATACCTATGCATAGGAAGCGGGTTAGGCTTAAATGTGTTAGTTATATTCTTCATGATGCTCTCTTTATGTTTCAATTCTCATCTTTTATGTGAGCATCATTGAATTCATCATGCCTAGCTAAAAATGCATTAAAGAAAAGCGCTTGTTGGGAGACAACCGAATGGTTACCTTTACTGTTTTTGTGTGTTTACATGATTATGGTACTGTAGTAATCATGTTTTATAGATTTTTTTCAATAAAGTGCCAAGTAAGACCTTTAGGATAGCATACGGTGATAGTTGTGCTGATCCTGCTGAAAATCAGAAACTTTTGCGCCCAATAAATTAGTTTTGATAATTCAAAGAAACGAGATTTTGATCTGATTATTTTTATCTGGATTGGTACACAAATTGTTCAGGTTTTACTATTTTGGTAGGATTTTTGGAGTTACAGAAGTATTCGAGAGTTACAGATTACTGCAGACTGTTCTGTTTTTGACAGATTCTGTTTTCTGTGTGGTGTTTGCTTATTTTGATGAATCTATGAGTAATATCAGAGGGTATGAACCACAGAGAAGTTGGAATACAGTAGATATTACACCAATATGAATTTAGAATGATTTCATAAAAGTACCTAAGTGGTGATTTATTTTCTTATACTAACGGAGCTTACGAGTTTTCTGTTAAGTTTTGTGCTGTGAAGTTTTCAAGTTTTGGGTAAAGATTCGATGGACTATGGAATAAAGGAGTGACAAGAGCCTATGATTGGGGATGCCCAAGGCACCCCAAGGTAATATTCAAGGACAACCAAGATCCTAAGCTTGGGTATGCCCTGGAAGGCATCCCCTCTTTCATCTTCGTTCATCGGTAACTTTACTTGCAGCTATATTTTTATTCACCATATGATATGTGTTTTGCTTGGAGTGTCATTTTATTTTCTTTTGTTTTGCTTGTTATTTGAATAAAATACCAAGATCTGAAATTCTTAAATGTTAGAGAGTCTTCACATAGTTGCATAATTATTCGACAACTCATTGATCTTCACTTATATCTTTTGGAGTAGTTTGTCATTTGCTCTAGTGCTTCACTTATATCTCTTTAGAGCACGGTGGTGGTTATATCTTGTAGAAATTGTTGAACTCTCATGCTTCACTTATATTATTTTGAGAGTCTTTTAGAACAACATGGTAATTTGCTTTGGTAATAAAAACTATCATATAAAGTGCATTGAAGACTATGAGAAATTTGATGCTTGATAATTGTTTTGAGATATAAAGGTGGTAATGTTAGAGTCATGCTAGTTGGGTAATTATGAAATTGAGAAATACTTGTTTTAAAGTTGGCAAGTCCCGTAGCATGCTCGTATGGTAAACATTGTGTGACAAATTTGTTACATGGGGTGTTCTTTTGGTTGCCTTCCTATGGGTGGAGGTCGGGGGCGCGCGACGGTTAACTCCTACCTCCCCCCCCTAGGAGCATCCGTACTAGTACTTTGCTTTGAGGGCTAATAAACTTTTGCAATAAGTATATGAGTTCTTTATGACTAAGTTGAGTCCATGCATTATACGCACTCTCACCCTTCCACCATTGCTAGCCTCTCTTATGACGCGCAACTTTCGCCGGTATCATACACCCACCATTTACCATCCTCAAAACAGCCACCATACCTACCTATTATGGCATTTCCATAGCCATTCCGAGATATATTGCCATGCAACTTTCCACCGTTCCGTTTATTATGACACGCTCCATCATTGTCATATTGCTTTTTGCATGATCATGTAGTTGACATCGTATTTGTGGCAAAGCCACCGTTATAATTCTTTCATACATGTCACTCTTGATTCATTGCATATCCCGGTACACCACCGGAGGCACTCATACAGAGTCATATTTTGTTCTAGTATCGAGTTGTAATTCTTGAGTTGTAAATCAATAGAAGTGTGATGATCATCATTATTAGAGCATTGCCCTTGAAAAGAAAGGTCAAGAAAAAAAGGCCAAAAAAACAAGAGAAAGGCCAAATACAAAAAGGAATGCCCCCCAAAAAAATGGGGACAATGTTACTATCCTTTTCCACACTTGTGCTTCAAAGTAGCACCACGATCTTCATGATAGAGAGTCTCTTATGTTGTCACTTTCATATACTAGTGGGAATTTTTCATTATAGAATTTGGATTGTATATTCCAATGATGGGCTTCCTCAAAATGCCCTAGATCTTTGAGCAAGCAAGTTGGATGCACACCCACTTAGCTTCTTTTGTTGAGCTTTACTACATTTATAGCTCTAGTGCATCCATTGCATGGCAATCCCTACTCACTCACATTGATATATATTAATGGGCATCTCCATAGCTCGTTGATACGCCTAGTTGATGTGAGACTATCTTATCCCTTTTTGTCTTCTCCACAACCACCATCCTATTCCACACATAGTGCTATATCCATGGCTTACGCTCATGTATTGCGTGAGAGTTATAAAAGCCGAAGCGCATTAAAAAGTATGAACCAATTGCTTGGCTGAAACCGGGGTTGTGCATGATGGGAGTTTTTTGTGTGATGAAAATGAAGCATAGCCTAACTATATGATTTTGTAGGGATAAGCTTTCTTTGGCTATGTTATTTTGAGAAGGCATGATTACTTGTTAGTATGCTTGAAGTATTACTATTTTTATGTTAATATGAACTTTTGTCTTGAATCTTATGGATCTGAATATTCTTGCCACAATAAAGAGAGATTACATTGATAAATATATTAGGTAGCATTTCGCATCAAAAATTCTGTTTTTATCGAGGACGAGCAGGAATTAAGCTTGGGGATGCTTGATACGTCTCCAACGTATCCATAATTTTTGATTGTTCCATGCTATTATATTACCTGTTTTGGATGTTTACGGGCTTCACCATACACTTTTATATCATTTTTGGGACTAACCTATTAACCGGAGGCCCAGCCCATATTGCTGTTTTTTTTGCCTATTTTAGTGTTTCGCAGAAAAGGAATATCAAACGGAGTCCAAACGGAATGAAAACTTTGGGAGAGTTATTTTTGCAACAGAAGCAATCCAGGAGACTTGGAGTAGACGTCAAGGAAGCAACGAGGAAGCCACGAGGCAGGGAGGCGCGCCCTACCCACTGGGCGCGCCCCCACCCTCGTGGGCCTCTCGTGGCTCCCCTGACCGACTTCTTTCACCTATATATGTCCATATACCCCAAAAACATCCAGGAGCACCATAGATCGGGAGTTCCGCCGCCGCAAGCCTCTGTAGCCACCAAAAACCAATCGGGACCCTGTTCCGGCACCCTGCCGGAGGGGGGATCCCTCACAGGTGGCCATCTTCATCATCCCGGCGCTCTCCATGATGAGGAGGGAGTAGTTCACCCTCGGGGCTGAGGGTATGTACTAGTAGCTATGTGTTTGATCTCTCTCACGTGTTCTTGATTTGGCACGATCTTGATGTACCGCGAGCTTTGCTACAATAGTTGGATCTTATGATGTTTCTCCCCCTCTACTCTCTTGTGATGAATTGAGTTTTCCCCTTGAAGTTGTCTTGTCGGATTGAGTCTTTAAGGATTTGAGAACACTTGATGTATGTCTTGCCGTGCTTATCTGTGGTGACAATGGGATATTCACGTGATCTACTTGATGTATGTGTTGGTGATCAACTTGCAGGTTCAATGAACTTATGTATAGGGGTTGGCACACATTTTCGTCTTGACTCTCCATTAGAAACTTTGGGGCACTCTTTGAAGTACTTTGTGTTGGTTGAATAGATGAATCTAGGATTGTGTGATGCATATCGTATAATCATGGCCATGGATACTTGAGGTGACATTGGAGTATCTAGGCTACAGTAGGGTTTTGGTTGATTTGTGTCTTAAGGTGTTATTCTAGTACGCACTCTATGATAGATCGAACGGAAAGAATATCTTCGTGTTATTTTACTACGGACTCTTGAATAGATCGATTAGAAAGGATAACTTTGAGGTGGTTTCATACCCTACCATAATCTCTTTATTTGTTCTCCGCTATTAGTGACTTTGGAGTGACTCTTTGTTGCATGTTGAGGGATAGTTATATGATCCAATTATGTTATTATTGTTGAGAGAACTTGCGCTAGTGAAAGTATGAACCCTAGGCCTTGTTTCCTAGCATTGCAATACCGTTTACGCTCACTTTTATCATTAGTTACCTTGCTGTTTTTATATTTTTAGATTACAAAAACCTATATCTACCATCCATATTGCACTTGTATAACCATCTCTTCGCCGAACTAGTGCACCTATACAATTTGCCATTGTATTGGGTGTGTTGGGGACACAAGAGACTCTTTGTTATTTGGTTGCAGGGTTGTTTGAGAGAGACCATCTTCATCCTACGCCTCCCACGAATTTATAAACCTTAGGTCATCCACTTGAGGGAAATTTGCTACTGTCCTACAAACCTCTACACTTGGAGGCCCAACAACGTCTACAAGAAGAAGGTTGCTTATTAGACATCACTCATCATCCGCCACATCAAGTTTATGCTTCAGATCTGCAACCTCTGTAGCTTGGGCAGTCGCCAGGGATGTACCAGCCTGTGTTCCAATTAGTCAGATTATTTCCTGGGCATATCTTTCTCGATCCTCTGACCGCCTCATTTTGGACGCCAACCAGAGTATTAGGGGCTACTATGTATACACACGCGCATTTTTGCGTTTATAGCACAACTGAAAATATTACATTACGTACCTCGAAGCCTCTTAGCAGGCCCATAAAGGCTTCATTCAATCCGCTTTTCGCGGACAGAACCCTCTCAACTACCGTACCCATCAAGGTACAATGTTCCTCTGAGATGGGCGCATGTCGCAATGTGTTCATCATTGTATCCGGCACCTCCGGATCCCTGGAAGAAGCTGAAGGGGTACAGACTCTCTTCAAAGGAATATGTTTACTCGACCTTAGAGTCGTCTCTAGCTATATATCGGATAGTCCGGGGCCTTTATTGTTGGTCCCCGTAGGGGATGCACACCCCGGACCCTGGACGACCAAAGTGTTACCTTTGGGCCTAGTCTTCATTGTCCCTCGCACCGCTTGTTGATTGGGAGAGATCCTCCGGGACGAAACCTCGGGGTCGTTTGTCCTATTGGACGGGGAGATCGGTGGAGGCGTCTCGCTCTCCATCATCTCCGGAAAAAGATCCCCCAAGGAGGAGGACTGTTGAGGAAGGCTGTGTGTCGGACTGCAAACATATATTTTAAATATTACCCTTGCAACCAGGAAAGGACGAGATATGTTTAAAACACCCTTGTTCACTTACGATTCGGCTAAGGGCCTGTCCTTATGGAGGGACTGCGTGACAACATCGCCTCCCGATCCAGAACCCCCTGACAGGGATATCTTCCCTCGCTGAGAAGCCTTTATCTTCAAGTCTTCGGAGGTGGTCCTCTTCTTCCCATGGGGAGAAGGGATATCAGTATCTTTTCCCCTTTCATCTTCGGAAGAGGGAGTTCCAATCTCCCCGGACAAGGTGTCTGGTATACCTCTAGAATAGGGGCCACCCTGGCCCTTCTTGCTCTCCTCCTTGTCTTCCTCCGCCGGCACTTGATATGGTGCCGGAGCCAACATCCTTGTTAACACCGGATTAGCTGTGCCTTCGGGAAGAGGGGCCAAACACCTAATCCTCTCCGCCTTCTTTATCCAGCCCTAGCCGAGTATGGTTATCTCAGTATATTGTTATGAGAAATTTAAATAAGCTGTGTTCGGAAGTCGAGTGCTTACCGAGGTATCCGGATGGTTGCAGTCAAGGCCGATGTCCTCTATAGTATCCGGCCACTGTTTTCGTGTCCCGGAGAATAATTTCCACATTCCTCTGAGTGTCGTGCCGGAGAAGTGCTAAAGGGTTCGTGGTCCTTCCGGATTGAACTCCCACATGCGGAGAGGCCGTCGATGCGACGGTAGGACCCAACGGACTAGCATTACTTGGATTACGTTGATGAGACCGGTGTCCTTTTCAATGAGGCTCCGACTGCGGCTTTGCAGCGTCTGTACTTCATCAATGGATCCCCAGTCCAGCCCCTTATTAATCCATGATGCAAGCTGTAACGGAGGGCCAGATCGGAACGCAGGTGTAGCTGCCCACTTGGTACCACAGGGTTCAGTGATGTAAAACCACTCCCGCTGCCATAGGTTTGAAGTTTCTGTGAAGGAGCCCTTTGGCCAAGGAGTATTGGTGAGTTTGCTCACTGTAGCACCACCGCACTCCGCTTGTTTCCTGTCGACTATCTTCGGCTTCACATTAAAGGTCCTGATCCACAAGCCGAAGTGTGGGGGAATACGGAGGAAGGCCTCGCACCTGATGATGAACGTCGAGACGTGAAGAAAAGAGTCCGGAGCTAGATCATGAAAATCTAGCCCGTAATAAAATATGAGCCCTCGAACGAAGGGATGAAGAGCGAACCCTAGCCCTCGGAGGAAGTGGGAGATGAATACGACCCTCTCGCCGGATCTGGGAGTAGGAATAACCTGCCCTTGAGCAGGAAGCCTGTGGGGGATTTCCGCGATCAGGTATCTTGCCGCCTGAAGCTTCGATATCCTCCTCTGTGACAGAGGAAGCCACCCACCGGCCTTGAGGGCTGGGTCCGGACATGACCGGGAAGCGCGAAGCGATCAAATTGAACCTTGGGCGCTGGAGCTCGAGGTGGTAGAGGTTGAGGAAAGGGTTGACGTAAAAGGAGAAGAGACGGGTCTTAGCCCCTTTATAAAGGCGATGAATATCAAACGCCCCCTCCTAGGCCTTAAAACCTGCCTTATTCCCAAGGAATCATGCCAACAGAACGGTTGGGTTACCCACACCCGTATTGATGAGAATCCCGCAATAAGGGGACACGGTCTCTGCTTTGACAAGACGTGCCAATGAAAGCGCATCTCAAAATATGGAGCGGCAGGCTAAAAAACGATTCGGAATAATGACCGGGTGGCGACGTGATGTCACATTACCAAAAAATTGTCAGTGGATTGGACTCGTGAAATATTATACTCTCTCCGGTTTTGTGTGGAATTTGTTTTGCAGAGTCGGACACGATTCTTGTGTTCAAGGACTATTTTGGAGTATTTGGATAAGGAACCCGCCCTGCAATGCCGAAGACAATTCGCGCGCCGGACACCTAGTCATTGAAGCCTGGTTCAGGTGCTACTGAGGGAGGCCTGGATTAAGGGGTCCTCGGATGGCCGGACTATGTAGCATGGGCCGGACTGTTGGGCTATGAAGATACAAGACAGAAGACTCTCTCCCGTATCCGGATGAGACTCTCCTTGGCGTGGAAGGCAAGCTTGGTGCCCGGATATGAAGATTCCTTTCTCTGTAACCGACTTTGTACAACCCTAGCCCCCTCCTGTGTCTATATAAACCGGAGGGTTTAATCCGTAGGGGCAATAATAATCATACAGACTAAACTTCTAGGGTTTTATCCACTACTATCTCGTGGTAGATCAACTCTTGTAATACTCATATTCATCAAGATCAATCAAGCAGGAAGTAGGGTATATTACCTCCATAGAGAGGGCCCGAACCTGGGTAAACATCGTGTCCCCCGCCTCCTGTTACTATCAACCTTAGACGCACAGTTCGGAACCCCTACCCGAGATCTCCCGATTTTAACACCGACAATGCCCTAACTGCTTCATTGTAATCTTTACTAATTGATAACTTTGTTAATTCAAAGTCGGGCTATCGGCTGGGCGGACCCCTTTTCTCTATTCATGTGAGCATGCCAAGATGGTCCTGGAGATTTCTCTCCCTTGCCTGGGTCCAAATCGGGTGGACATCAATCAACTGTGCATGTCTGTGTACCTTCGTGCGTGAGGCAGGCCCATGTACCATCGTCTTGTCCTTGTTGCCAGTTAATGTGGATTTTCCCTGGAAATATCTTTCCTGATTTCCCATGTACACCACCAACTTTTCCCAGCTAATTATCAGCAACTTACAGATGTGAGATTAACATGTGATTAGATCTAACTTAACATGAGCGAGCTTGCGGATTAATCCATGGGGCGCCCTTGGATCAATCATGCAGTGCTGCCCATGGTGGGCCAAGGCAGCTAGCGAGCTAGCTAGGCCATAACTTACGATCGCAATCTCGGGTTCCTGGAGTGTCTGCTTATCGCAAGCTCGTTCAACGAGCCCCATGCCTTGCTGCCGCTGTGCTATCCATGTCTGTATCTTATCTCTCTTAAACCGATCCATTTGTTTTGTATGAATAACAACACGTCCATAGCAGATGCTGCTGTTGTTCGGTCTGGTTTTTGTCCACTCTGTTCAGGCCCTTGCTTGGTGGGATCGATGAGCATGATATTTCTCCCTCTGCCTAAAAACCAATGCAGGTACTTGTACGTACCACTGCCGCAGTATACTATGTGCTTGTTGGCATGCATGCAGACGAGCGTCAGTACAAAGTTTCAGGGCCGAGCCGATGTCTGGCCGGACTCGTCGCTTGGCGGCATTGCTAGTGGGCTGATCCCAGGAGAGGGGGTTGGAGAACAAGGAGACGAGACGAGAAGAGAAGAGATCGGTTTTTAATACGTAAATGTTTAAAAAAAGTGCAATAATACGCGCTAGTAGCTCCTGTTAAAGCCCTGATCTGATCGAATCGTGGGGGTTAAGATTTCGGAAGGCAAAGGCACGTGTGGGTGCCGGATGTGCGCATCGATCGGTCCGGGACTGGAGCCCCTGTCCGATGACGACGCCGGGGGGCACTGTGCGCGCGCACTAGCGGCACCGCCGTACGTACGTGCCATGCGCCGTGCGGAGCCATCGAAAACGACGAGCGGCAACGACTGCTCACACGACGCCCCGATCGAGAGGTGCACGTACGCCTGCCTGCGTACTGGACGTGCGGGGGCCTCTGCGAAATTGATTAAGCGCACAGCGAGTCCGTTTTGTTCTTGACTGACGCTTCACTGTTCTGCAATGAGCTGTGAAATTCTTGGATCACCGGTCCCTCAGTTGTGCCCGCATGCATCTTTCTCATACAGAGCCCGGGGTCTTTCTCCTTAAAAAAAAACTAGTCATGCAGTAGTCATCTTTTTTTTTTCCGAGTCCCTCAGCAGTCACCACCCCTTGTGTTTCTACGTCCGGCCTTACTAAATCTCCAATCGACTTAGACTTGATTATGTCTCAATCGATGCTATATTTTAGGATCTTACACTAAGATCTGTGTAAAACAAAATTTTAATCTTTTTTCTTACATGTTATATCACTTGACTAAGACTTAGTTAAATCTCATTGGACTGAGATCTAACCACACCCTTCAACTTTCCTCATCTCTATCGAGTCCCACCTATCTTTCATGCCGAGTACATCTACAACGCTTCCCGTCTCTTCTGGTCCTTTTGGGCTACCTATGACATTCCGGTTTAAATAAGAATTCTAGACTACTCATATTAACAAAGTGCATTTTTCCAGGAGCAATTTGAGAATAAGTGACCGAATGAGAAGTTGATCCCGAGTGCTATGAATAAGGACAAAATATGCAGCAAAGATTAGTACTTCCTCCGTTCCAAAATAGATGACTCAACTTTGTATTAATTTTAATTAATATAAAATTAGGTCATCTATTTTGAAACGGAGGGAGTATTGCTTTGTGAAGCTAGTCTAGATCCCATGTGGTAGCCAGACGCAACGTCTAGAAACCAATGGATTTGGCTAGGGTGTTACACTACCTAACAACAAAACCGTACTTTCTACAAGCTACAATTTTTGTAGTGGCAACCTTGTAAAAGGTCAATCTACCATGCTATGAAATTTCAAGACCAAAGTCGATTTCATAACTTGAGAAGAAAAAAGACTATAAATAATACCTTAGCTCAAATCCTGTGTGAATAATCATTGTTGGTACTATTTAAAGAGCCGTGGATTAAGTTTTGAAATGAATTTTTGGGACAGGATGATGCCATCTTGCACTAATATTGACAAAATATTTTAACTGTTTCATGCGTATATAACACAGAAGCAACTTTCACCCTCTTTCTCACTTACGGCCGCTGGCGTCTTCTCGTTCCACATTGCATCATTTGTCACTAGTGGATTCCGTCATCTTTTCTCTTAGCACTTCATCTAGTGAACTTCCCACCTTACCCCTTCACTTTCCTATTTTCGCTAGCCCCGCCTTCACCACTCTCAGCGGTTCCGGCTCTAAGCTAGCCAAAATAAAAGATTTTAGAGAGAAAAAGCTAATGTTTGTACTCCCTTACATCTAGGTTTTGTCTTAAGTCACTTTCTAGGGAAAAGTAGCAGCAAATTTGGGGGGATATGGTCGCGCCTCAAACGCCCAGATATGAGGGGTGCCGGTCAGTCTGGGCGTTTGAGGCGTCCGACTGGGTCGAAATTTCGTGACGGTCAGTGACCGGGCGGCCCGCCCAGACGTTTGAGGTGCCCGGCTGTAGATGCTCTTATGGCAGCAAATTAGTATCACTAGATCCGTTTAGAAATGTACTTTAATGATGTACTCCTTGTGTTCCACAATTTAGTGTATATAAATATTTTGAGAAGTCAAACTTTACTAACTTTAACTAAGTTTGTAGAGAAAAACATATACATCTAGAATACAAAATACATCTCCCTTTCATTTTGTGTACATATTGGTGTTGCAGATATAAATAGTTCTTTTTATACACTTGGTCAAAATTTGTAAAGTTTGATTTTAAAAATGCATTACATTATGAAATGGAGGGAGTATCAATTTGATGCCATATATGTTAGAAGTTATTACTATTTTTTTATCGATCAAAAATTTAAAAATTTAACTTAAAACAAAAACTAGATGTACAATTATTCACGAACGAAGGGAGTAGAAAAGATGGCTACTAATTGTTAGGGCATCCGTTACTTTCTTCCTCCTCTTCTTGTGTTCCTATTATTTACGAGAACGACATTTGTGTATGTGACATTGCCATAGATGTGAACCCGTTAGCTGTTGTGCGTCACTTGCTTCTGTTTTTCTGAAACAGAGGCAAAAGATTTGCCTCAATTCATTAATGAAGAAGAAGAGAGTAACCAGGTCTCAAGAGGGCCATTACTCCTTCACAAATAAAAGAAAACAGAGCTACCCTCGCGGCATCAATGATCCCAAGTGTTTAGCCCCAGTCAAGACCAATTTTGGGCCTCTACTTTGATGCCCGCGAACATGGTTGTTGGCATAGAAGATTTCTTCTGGAATACCCTCGCATTTCTCTCTTTCCAAACCTTCTAGGATACAAGCGATATAAGTGAGGATACGGCCTTTCTTCGGTGCCCACGCTCGAGCACAATCGTAGCCCACCACTCTTGAATCGTTGGGATCCCTGCCCAAGCAATAGTGTCCAGCTTAGGCGTATCCACCCAACATCTCACCGCGTTCCATATACGGGTGGAGTATCTGCATTTGAACGTCACTTGCTTTGATCATGTTGAATGTCTCGAAGGAGCGGAACATGAGAATTATCGCAAGACATAGTTGGCCTATGTTTTTTTTTGCGAGTGATAGATCAATGTTAAGTGGCTCACAAGGACATCAACAGACAACAGGGAGGGTCGTCGCCTTTGGCACAACACATAGGAATTTAGCAAAGGCTCGGGGTTCCTTTCCTTTTGAAAAACACCAAAGCCCCTCTTCGGCTAATATACCCTAAATTTTTGGACATGCCGTATTTTCGGACATGTCGCCCTATCTGTAATTTGAAATTTTCACAGCAATTGTAGCGAAAAATAACTACAAATCCCATGGAAAGACAACAAATAATCATTTTATTCATTTTATTTAGAGAAAAACAGGACAAACACGCAGGTACACAACCAACATTTATTTCTGTATAACTAAACTATTGTCCTTGCAGCTTGTGGACGCACCAAATAAAAGCCGACCTCCACGGCTGTGGCGCCAGCGGCAAAGGGGGAGTCCCAGCCCCGGCACTCGCTCTCACCGATCCATCCATGCTCCCCCGCCCGAGTATCTTTTTCTCCTTCGCCCCAGCTTGAAAGGCCACATCGTCCGTACGTGGATTGGTGCGTTGATTTGTCCGGCATCTTCTAGTTCTAGCATGGTATTCGATGGCCCCGATGGGAGCCGTGTGGGAGCGGTCGGCCCGGCCCCTCCGGGCTGATGAGACGGCCGGTCGGTGTCGTCCGTGTGGGCACGAGTGGTTTCGTGACAACTCCTGTGGAATCACGCACGTAACGGCAAATAAGTACCGTCCGTACGGGGCGTGTGTTGGCCTCTGATAGGCTCTGCCTGCCGCCTGCTACTGCTTTCCGGCGAAGGCTCGGTCTGCGATCACGGGTAGTAATAGCAAATTTGATAAATTTGACCTATAGACGAAATTAAATCACATAACGAACTGTCCATGAAACTATTTTACGCGGCTGACCCGTGGCGCCTAGCTCTCAGGCACTGCACTAGTGCAACGCCTGGGAGCTAGGCGCTGCACTAGTGCAACGCCTAGGAGCTAGGCGCTACACTGTATAGTGTGGCGCCTAGCTCTCAGGCGCTGCACACGACTTAGTAATTTTCTGATTACACGTGTGCGACGCTGGCCGTGTAGCGCCTAGCTGTGAGGCGTTGCACAGTGTAGTGTGACACCTTCCTGTCGGGCGTCACACAAAAAGGTCAGCCGCGTGAAATAGTTTCATGGATAGTTCATTCTATGATTTGATTCTGTTTATAGGTCAAATTTGTCAAATTTGCCGTGGCTCTCGGGGTTTGGACAATGTTCACTATGTTCTTGCGGATCTGCCACTGTTCTTCGCTCCCTGTGCAGAGTTGCAGACATAAAAGACAGACTGGCCACAGCCCGAGTTCCATTTCGTTCAAAGAGACCCTCAAACCTTCGCTATACTACTAGAATGCCCGTGCAAGCTGCAATGCAAACAAATAACTTAAACAAATTATTAAGATCGTCTTCAAGATCGGAATTCAATTATTAAGATCGTCTTCAAGATCGGAATTCATACGGGTGTGCGCATGTAGCATGCACGTACGTACAACGGCCATGATGCAAGATAGTAAATACGGCCACGTACGCACATACAGGCGGGGTCTGGAACGCCTATCCGCGCATACGGGCGACCAGGGTTCGTGTATATGGCTGGATCAGAGCGGAGAAACTGCGTCGTCGTCGTGTTCATGGGAGCCAATGGAATGCGTCATGTTCTTCGGGAGGCAACGAAACGCGTGGGAGCCAACCAGCTTGGACGGAACAGCCGATGGAAACGAGGCCTGGCGTACCGCAGAACGGAGGAAACGGCCTTGTGTTCGACTGGCCACGTTCGAAACGGGATCCTGTTCATCGGGAGGGGTGTGGCGTACCGTAAAACGGAGGAAACGGACTTCTGTTGGACCTCCTACGGTCGAAACAGGGTCTTGTTGATCGGGAGGGGTGTGGCATACCGTAAAACGGAGGAAACAGACTTGTGTTGGAGCGCTACGGTCGAAACGGGGGTCCTGTTCATCTGGAGGGTGTGGCGTACCGCAAAACGGGAACCACGGGATACTATTCATCTCCACTGTCGACCTCCTCCAGCCCCCACGGGCTACTGTTCATCCATCGTCGACTTCTCCAACCTCCACATGCGACTGTTCACCCACGAGCTCCTGTTCATCTAGCCTTCACCGCGCGCTCCTCCACCGGCTACTGTTCAACCAGCCCTCTCCACGGGGTCCTGTTCAACCACCCCTCCACGGGCTACTATTCATCCAGCCCTCCACCGGCTACTGTTCAACCAGCCCTCCACCGACTACTGTTCAACTTTCCCTCCACGGGGTCCTGCTCATCCAACCCTCCACGGGGTCCTGTTCATCCACGCCCAACCGACTCGATCGACCGGGGTCTAGTTCATCCAGCAGCAACACCACGGGGTCCTGTTCATCCAACCCCCACCGGAAACTGTTCATCCAACCCCCCAGCAACGCTCATTGTTCATCCAGAGGCAGCATCGATCGACTTCAGTTAGCAGCAGTAGCGAAGGAATCGCTCGATCGCTCGGGTTCAGTAACGCGTAGCCTGCAGTGCAATCGCTCGGGTTCAGTTAGAGCCCAACGCCTCGCACCCATGCGCATACGTGTATGAGAGAAACGCGCATCGCTCGGCCCCCGACCACCCACCGTAACCGGGAACTCCCCGAAATTTTCCTCGCCCTCACTTCTACCACGGTTTTTTCCGTCATGGACGGCCCAAAGAATGTCATGCAACTGCATCTCCAGCCCGCCTAGGACGAAAAGCCAATTTTTTGTCATAGAAGTAGGAGCCCACCACATCTACGATGATACCGGGTTTGTCATAATTATCGTCATAGAAGTGTCATAAGTATGACAGAAAAAATTTCGTTCGGCCCAAAATGTCATGGATGTGTTTTTTTTGTAGTGACAGCTACGTATGCATGCCTTTTGGATTGCCGAACACAGCTGCCTCGCACCAGCACCACATGAGTAGCGTTCTGGTGGCTCACAAGGCCAGGTGCTAGGCGATCCTGGCGGAGGAGGTGTCGGACCCTCGTGAGCCCCTCGGACCTCCGAAGCCTCATGAGGCTCAGGAGCCGGACGACTCATGAGGAACGACTTCTGCGGCGCGCATCTTCAGCTACTCCAACACTTCTTCAGCGACGGTGCTAGGTGACTTTTTGGTTTGTTCAATTGAGGGCGCCCCTTGGGCTGCATTATCCTCAAGCTGCCAGGGCCAGTCCTGCAGCCGCACCTTTTTGATTCATGTACTCCGAACCAGTATGGGTGCCCATGTTATCATGGTTATCCAATGTTACCCTTGTTGTCTCGTTACCTATGGATTCACCCCTCGCGGCATCTACATGTTGCTAACCCACCTCTTGCTCATCCCGCAACGGGGGCTATTGGCACGACGCCTGTGCTCGGGTCCGTACTTGCAGCGCTGATAAATCTGAGAGACCAAGCTCTAGCTCGCAGCCAGCCCCGTGCACGTCACCTCACCGGGTCCTTAGTGCCTTCGTCTTCTCGCAGAAAGATCACCGGGAGGACAGCAAGCGTGGCTATGTTTTCTTTCTTTGGCTAACTCGCAGGGACCTCCGAAGCCGGGATCATGAGCGGCCCCGCCAACACCTCGATTCACCACCCCTTGCAAAGCCAGCCACTCCTTTTTCATGCAAATCGCTTGCATGTTAAAGGGAGGGCCCTGAGCAAAGCGCCTCAGGAGCTCCCACTGGCTCTTGAGCCCTCACCCCCTGGCCTTGACCACGGCATCGCGACCTGGCGTACTAGTGGCGGTTGAGCCTCGCTCGAGGGCCAGGACCCAAGGACGTAGAGCATACAGATGAGCAAGGAAGAAGGGGTCGGCGCGAGTCTTGCCTAGGAGCACCACTGCCACCAAGACACAGCCAGGCGTCGCACCAAAAGCTGTCCTCATAGCGAAAGGATCACCATAGGCTCGCCAAGATAAGTCACCCCATACACGCAGGCGTGAACCATACGATCGGTGTTTTGCCCCTCGCGATCTCGCTCGGGAAAGGATGCTTCCCTTTCAGTCTTTCGGAAGCTGCTTGCGCACCAAAGGGGACCCCCTGAGCATCGTGCCTCAGGGGCTCTTACTGGACCTCGAGCCGCTCACCTCCTGGCCTTGACCAGGGCATCACGACCTAGCATACAAGCTATCGGATTATGGTTCCGCAAACCCTTGAAAGGTTCGAACTCTGGGGGTGCGTGCGGAGATCTGAACCTACCCCGCCTGCCTACTCGCAATCCTCCTAAGCCTAGGACGTCAGCCTCCAAGAGGCAAAGAGACACGGCAGTTTATCCTGGTTCGGGCCACCTTGCGGTGTAATGTCCTACTCCATCATTTTGGTGGATTGCCTCGAAGGGCTGAGGATACAGTGGATGAACTGGCCTCAGGAGGTGAGGTGTTCTTGGGTTCAAGAGAGCCGGTGAGGTGGTCGGGTGAGAATGGATCCGATCCCGACTCGTCGCGGATCCCCTCTTATGGTGGTGGCTAAGTCCTATTTATAGCGGCCTTGGTCCTCTTCCCAAATGTTGGCGGGAAGGGATCCCACAACGACCGGATTTGAAAGGAGACAAGAAGTACATCCTATCCTGACTAAAGTGGTCTTCGCCTGTGAAAAGCCTCTCGCCGTGACGCTGTGATGGGCTCGGTGATGTCCTTCGTCCTGCTGTCCTGGCGGTCTTGGTCTTGTTGCACCAGAATGGAAACCTTTGGCTGATTCCTCGGGACTCCGTGCCTGCGGCTTGCCTCCCTTGCACCGAAGGGGAAACTGGCGCTCTGAACCCGCTGGCGCCCGCCTGGCGCCTGCCTGGCCTTGGTCGTCATGGCTCACGTCAGCTGAGCCTCGTGAGGAGCACCTTGCATAGAACTTACCGCCCCTCGGGAGCCAGTCTGAGGAGGCCGATCCCCTCGGGGGTCTTGGTGTTGTCCGCCTCCCGAGGCTTGGCCCCTCGCGAGGGTCTTGAGCCATTGATGCTGAAGCTGGGCCGTACCAGGCCAGTGATGGAGCCACGCAGCGGGCCGCAGGCATGCAAGTCTGGATACCCCCATATCCAGAACGCCGATAGTAGCCCCCCGGCCCAAGGCGCGCTCGGACTTGGCTTCCTGGCAAATCCAAAGGGTAAGTGTGGGGTGCCGCGGGCCCTAACCGCCTGTGGCCTTGATGACGCATGGCGATTGATGGGACATGGGCGTCTCCCCTTCCCCATGCTGCCTCGACAACTGTTCGACTTGACGGGACAATGCGACATGCAGAAGATCATCATGGCACGAGGTCGTGGAGGCCGACAGTTGGTCTTCCTCAGCTATAAATGAGGGGGAGGGGCAGAGCCCCCTCACTCATCTCTCCTTTGTCTTCTATTCGATCGTTTCTTCTCCTTCTCCACCTTGCTCCCATGGGGCCGATCAGGAGGTTCTCGGCGGCCTAAAAGGGTAAGGCCCCCAGGGAGGGGCCTGATCCTCTCCCTCTGAAGAAAAGGGTAAGGCCCCTAGGGAGGGGCCTGATTCTCTCATTTCATTTTTTATTTGGTGGGCTTCTTTGGCCTCTCTTTTTTGTATGGGCTTCTTTGGCCTCTTTTATTTTTATAAAGTCCGAAGTCTCATCCCGACTTGTGGGGGAATCATAGTCTTCATCATCCTTTCCTCACTTGGGACAATGCTCTAATAATGAAGATCATCACACTTTTATTGATTTACAACTCAAGAATTACAACTCAATACTTAGAACAAAATATGACTCTATGTGAATGCCTCCGGCGGTGTACGGGATATGAAATGAATTAAGAGTGAGATGTATGAAAAATTATGAAGGTGGCTTTGCCACAAATACAATGTCAACTACATGATCATGCAAAGAGCAATATGACAATGATGGAGCGTGTCATAATAAATGAAACGGTGGAAAGTTGCATGGCAATATATCTCGGAATAGCTATGGAAATGCCATACTAGGTAGGTATGGTGGCTGTTTTGAGGAAGGTAAATAATGGGTGCATGATACCGGCGAAGGTTGCGCGGCATAATAAAGGCTAGCAAAGTGGAAGCGTAAGTGTGCGTATATCCATGGACTCACATTAGTCATAAAGAACTCATATACTTATTGCAAAAATTTATTAGCCCTCGAAGCAAAGTACTACTACGGATGCCCCTAGAGGGATAGATTGGTAGGAAAAGACCATCGCTCGTCCCGACCGCCACTCATAAGGAAAGCTCTCAAAAAGCACCCATGCTACAAATTTGTTACATAACTTTACCATACTTGCATGCTACGGGACTTGTCAACTTTAACACAAGTATTTCTCAATTTCACAATTACCCAACTAGCATGACTCTAACATTACCACCTTTATATCTCAAAACAATTATCAAGCATCAAATTGATCATAGTATTTAATGCACTTTCTATGATAGTTTTTATTATACCCAACTTGGATGCTTATCATCTAGGACCAAATTTATAAGCATAGCAAATACCATGCTGTTCTAAAAGACTCTCAAAATAATATAAGTGAAGCATGAGAGATCAACAATTTCTTCAAAATAAAGCCACTGCCGTGCTCTAGAAAATATAAGTGAAGCACACAGAGCAAAACTATCTAGCTCAAAAGATATAAGTGAAGCACATAGAGTATTCTAATAAATTCTAAATCACGTGGGTCTCTCCCAAAAGGTGTGTACAGCAAGGATTATTGTGGTAAACTAAAAATAAAAGACTCATATCATACAAGACGCTCTAAGCAAAACACATCTCATGTGGTAAATAAAAATATAGCTCCAAGTAAAGTTACCGATAGACGAAGACGAAAGAGGGGATGCCTTCCGGGGCATCCCCAAGCTTAGGCTTTTGGTTGTCCTTGAATATCTTGGGGTGCCATGGGAATCCCCAAGATTAGGCTCTTGCCACTCCTTATTCCATAGTCCATCAAATCTTTACCCAAAACTTGAAAACTTCACAACACAAAACTCAACAGGAAATCTCATAAGCTCCGTTAGTGCAAGAAAGAAAAAACCACCATATAAGGTGCTGTAATGAAATCATTATTTATTTATATTGGTGTTAAACCTACTGTATTCAAACTTCTCTATGGTTCATACCCCCCGATACTAGCCATAGATTCATCAAGATAAGCAAACAACACACGAAAAATAGAATCTGTCAAAAATAGAATAGTCTGTAGCAATCTGTAATTTCGAATACTTCTGGAACCTTAAAAATCCTACCAAAATAGGTACTACTGTGCAATTTGTATATTGATCTACTGCAAAAAGAATCAACTCAAAATCACGTTTCGTTGATTTATTGAATTGTTTCTCGTGAGCGCAAAGTTTCTGTTTTTCAGCAGAATCAAATTAACTATCACTGTAAGTTATCCTATAGGTTATACTTGGCACAAACACTAATTAAAACATAAAAAACCATCTAAACAGAAGCTAGATGAATTATTTATTGAATAACAGCAAGGAAAAATATTGGATTGTCTCCCAACAAGTGCTTTTTTTTAAAGCCTTTTTAGCTCGGCAATGATAATTTTAATGATGCTCACATGAAAGACAAGAATTGAAGCGCAAAGAGAGCATCATGAAACACGTGTCAAACACATCTAAGTCTAACATACTTCCTATGCATAGGCATACTATAAGCAAACAAATTTACAAGGCAAGCAAAAACTAGCATATGCAAGGAAGAAGAAAGAGATGATAGCAATCTCAACATGATGAGAGGTAATTTAGTAACATGAAAATTTCTACAACCATATTTTCTTCTCTCATAATAATTACATGTGGGATCATAAGCAAATTCAACAAAATAGCTATCACATAAAATATTTTCAACACGATCCACATGCATGCAAAGTTGACACTCTTCCAAAATAGTGGGATTATCATTAACTAAAGTCATGACCTCTCCAAACCCACTTTTATCAAAAACTTCATAAGATTGAACATTATCCAAATATGTGGGATCTAAAGTTGACACTCTTCCAAACCCACTTTCAGTATTATTGCAAAAATTGTTATCAATATCATATTCATCATGGGGGTTAAATAAATTTTCAATATCAAAAGAAGAATCACCCCAATCATGATCATTGCAACAAGTAGTAGACATAGCAAAACTAATATCCCCAAGCTTAGGGTTTTGCATATTATTAGCAGAATTGACATCAAGAGAATTTATAGTAAAATCATTGCAATCATGCTTTTTATTCAAGGAGTTATCGTGAATCTCTTCATAAATTTCTTCATCACAATTTTCAGATTCACGAATTTCAAGCAAAGCTTCATAAAGATAATCTAGTGCACAAAACTCACTAGCAATTGGTTCATCATAACTGGATCTCTTAAAAAGATTAGCAAGAGGATGAGGATCCATAGATCTTAGGTTCTCTATTTAGCAATAAATAAACAACTATTCCAACCAAACGGGCCAACGAGCCAAGTAAGACATCAAAGTAAACGAAAAGACGAACAGAAGAAGGGCGAATAAAACGGCAAAGGTGAAGTGGGGGAGAGGAAAACGAGAGGCAAATGGCAAATAATGTAATGTGAGGGAGATGAGTTTGTGATGGGTACTTGGTATGTCATGACTTGAGCGAAGACCTCCCCGGCAATGACGCTAGAATTCCTTCTTGCTACCTCTTGAGCATGCGTTGGTTTTTCCCTTGAAGAGGAAAGGGTAATGCAGCAAAGTAGCGTAAGTATTTCCCTCAGTTTTGAGAACCAAGGTATCAATCCAGTAGAAGGCTCCTCTCAAGTCCCACACACCTACACAAACAAACAAGAACCTTGCACCAATGCAATAAAGGGGTTGTCAATCCCTTCACGGTAACTTGCAAAAGTGAGATCTGATAGAGATAATAAGATAAGATAAATATTTTGGTATTTTTATGAAATAGATTGGAAAATAAAAGATGCAAATAAAAGTAGATGGAAAACTTGTATGATAAAAGATAGACCCGGGGGCCATAGGTTTCACTAGTGGCTTCTCTCAAGATAGCATAAGTATTACGGTGGGTGAACAAATTACTGTCGAGCAATTGATAGAAAAGTGCATAGTTATGAGAATATCTAGGCATGATCATGTATATAGGCATCACGTCGGCAACAAGTAGATCGAAACGATTCTGCATCTACTACTATTACTCCACACATCGACCGACTCCTGCCTGCATCTAGAGTTTTAAGTTCATAAGAACAAAGTAACACATTAAGCAAGATGACATGATGTAGAGGGATAAACTCAAGCAATATGATATAAAACCCATCTTTTTATCCTCGATGGCAATAATACAATACGTGCCTTGCCGCCCCTGCTGTCACTGGGAAAGGACACCGCAAGATTGAACCCAAAGCTAAGCACTTCTCCCATTGCAAGAAAGATCAATCTAGTAGGCCAAACCAAAATAATATTTCGAAGAGACTTGCAAAGATAACCAATCATACATAAAAGAATTCAGAGGAGATTCAAATATTTCTCAATTCTCATAGATAAACTTGATCATAAACCCACAATTCATCATATCTCGACAAACACATCGCAAAAAGAGTTACATTGAATAGATCTCCAAGAAGAGTAAGGAAACTTTGTATTGAGAATCAAAGAGAGAGAGAGAAGGCCATCTAGCTAATAACTATGGACCCGAAGGTCTGTGGTAAACTACTCACAACTTATCCGAGAGGCCTTGGTGATGATGGAGAGGCCCTCCATGGTCGATTCCCCCTCCGGCGGAGCGCCGACGAAGGCTCCAAGATGGGATCTCGCAGATACAGAAGGTTGAGGCGGTGGAAATAGTTTTTCGTGGTGCTCCTGGATGTTTTTGAGGTCCGTGGATATATATAGGAGGAAGAAGTATGTCGGTTGATGCTCGAGGGGACCACGAGGGTGGGGGGCGCGCCGGGCACCCCCATGGCCGCTTCGTTCGCTTCTTGACGTCCACTCCAAGTCTCATGGATTGCGCTTGTTCCAAAAAGATCGATTCCGAAGGTTTGATTCCGTTTGGACTCCGTTTGATATTCCTTTCCTTCGAAACACCGAAATAGGCAAGAAAACAACAATTCGGGCCGGGCCACCGGTTAGTAGGTTAGTCCAAAAAATGATATAAAAGTGTAGAGTAAAGCCCATAAACATCCAAAACGGGTAATATAATAGCATGGAACAATCAAAAATTATAGATACGTTGGAGACGTATCAGGTATGTAAGGACTGAAGTGTCACTACTAGGGAAAATCTTATAGGCAGACACTTACTAGTAGCGCGGGTTTATAACCCTCGCTACTGCTACTTACTAGTAGCGCGGGTTTTTACCCCCCGTTACTACTAAGTTGATAGTAGTAGCACGGGTTTATAACCCTCGCTACTACTAAGTGGTCTCTACCGTGCCCCCCGCGGACATGCCATAGCAGTAGCAAGGGGTATAAAACGACGCTCTACTATCAACTTAGTAGTAGCGCATGTTTATACCCCTCGCTACTAGTAAGTACAAGGTAGGTGAAATCCCCATATCCTCGGCCGAATCCCTCCTTTCTCCCTCACTCTCCCCCCTCTCTCCATAGGCTCTCCCATGGTGTTGCACACCTCCTCTCCATGGCGCCCAACGAGTTCACCTCCTCGCGTCGTGTGCCTTCTCCTCCATGGCGCCAAAAGAGGGAGGCCGCCACGCGCCGCCAGCGTCTCGAAGCTCACCGGTCTCCCCCGCATCTCCATGCCACCATGCCGGACTACCTCACCACCGACGACAAGCCCCGGTGCGTCCTCCATCTCATTCCTTTCTTCCTTGTTTCTCTTTTTCCCTCTCCATGTCCCTCCGATTTTACTCACCTCCCATGGCCATGCCTGCGCAGGTCGTCGACATGGACAATGAGGAGCTCTCTGCCTTGGCCGTGAAGAGGACCCTCACACAGTCGTCTTGCTCTCATCTGCACTGGATCCGGTCCCTCTACAACAACAGTCGCTGGATCTGCTCTCCGCTGCCCGTCCGGAGCTTCGGCGACCCTTGTCGTCGCTATATCGAACCATTGACAACATTGACAACACGCACGGGGTCGAGATTTTTTTTGGGTTTTTGAAATTAATAGTAGTAGCGTGGGTCACAGACACGCGCTACAGATAGTTAGTAGTAGCACGGGATGCACCGCGCTACTACTACTAGTTAGATGTAGCGACGTAGTAGTAGCGCAGGCACCCGCATTACTACTAGCTTTTAACCCGCGTTGTCGTGGTCCTAAGACTGACAGTAGAAAGGGGGGGTAGGTATGAAGAGGCAAGATCTTAGCTATGGTGAAGGTGTACACATGAGGTTTACGAGTTCAGGCCCTTCTCGGTGGAAGTAACAGCCCTACTTCTCGGTGCCCGGAGGCGGTCGATTGGATTATGTGTGTTCTATTACAGGGGGTGCGAACCCTTATCCCAGAGGAGGGGGTGGCTTATATAGAGTGCGCCAGGACCTCCGCCCGCCTCCATTACAAGGGGCTTAATGTACATAAAGTAAGGGGCATTACTGGTAACACCAGTCTTGAATACTCTTAATGCTTATAAACGCTAAGGGGTGAATGTCCGGCCGTTGAGTGTCCTTCTGACTCCTGCTCTTCAATAAGTGGAGTGACTCTCCATCTGGTCAAGTGATACGGCCGTCGAGTGGATTGCATTTGATGCACCCGACCAGTGTTCTTCTATTGTCTCTTGATATTTTTATCTTCCGGGGTAGTGACCTTGGGTAGGACATATAGGTCACGCCTAGGACCCTACAGCAAGTCTGTATCCTCGTCAGTAGCCCCCGAATGGATTAAGGTGCGAGTGGAAAGTCGGTCGAAGTTGAACCTTCTACGAGCTTCGTGTCTTCGCGAGTGTTTTCTGCAAGATCGAATGCCCGCGTTGGTACTTCGGTGTCGTCTCAGTCTCCTTGATCCATTCAGTGATCTGTCGACTGAACTGGTGACCTCATGCATCGAGTGCTGTGTCTGAGCACGAGATCTTAGGCACGATTGTCTACGGCGTATCCCGGATCTCGCGGGATACGAAATTTTGGTGAAGCGCGCGGGCAGGAGAGCGACGAAACGGGCGGTCCGTATAAGTAGAGATGCCTCGATTACTGCGCCGCCTTTTTCGCCACGTACGCTGCGTGCAACTATTGCGGGATTTGGCGGGATTGCCTGGCCCACGCGTCAGTAACTCGGAAGTGACTCTTTATAGTGTGACGGGTCGAGGCACTTGTACTGTGCACGCCTGCTCCCCCTTCTTTCTCCTCCGCTTCTCCATCGCGTCCAGCGCCTCCTCTCTCGACGCCGCTGCCCCCACGCCATGGTGAAGGACAAGACGGCAGCGCTAGAGCGCACTAAAAAGGCGACGGGGGCGGCGAAAGGCAAGAAGTAGAGCCGCGGGTCGTCATCCCGTGCGGGGCTGCCGCCGGGCTGGATCCAGGGCGATTGGATCCGGTCTTCGGTCCGACAGGAGTATCTGACCGAACTGGAGGAGTCCAGGCTGATTGCCAAGGGAGCGGCGAGGTTGTTGAAGGTGTAGACGGAACCACAACCTCGACCGAGTGAGTGTGTTGTGCTTGCCACTCATGTTGACCGGGGTTTCTCGCTCCCTCCGCACCCTTTCTTCCGGGGATTTTTGAACTTCTTCGGCGCGCAGCTCCACCACTTTTCTCCCAACACCATCACATATTTAGCTGCGTTTGTATCGATGTGTGAGAACTTCTTAGGGTGTCGACCGCACTGGGGTCTCTTCAAACATATCTACACCATTCATTCCCAGTCGGTTAAAAAGGCGAAGTTGAGTGACTCGAAAACCCACGTCATCCAGATGTGCGGGGGTTTAGGTATCCAAAAGAGGAATAGGAGTGCCTTTCCCGCTGAGACTCTCCCTGAATCTGTTAGAGGTTGGCAGTCGTCCTGGTTCTATTGCTAGGATGTCGCAGCTCCAGGTCAGTCGACCGGTCTTCCCCACTTCTCGTTCGACCGTGTTCAGACTCCAGCTGCACTGAAAGTAACTGCTGATGAGACCGTGGAGATGAGAATGTTGGTGGATAGAGTGGTCCAGCTCATCAATGATGGCGTTACCGTCCTGGACTTGCTGGAAGTATTCCTCAGTCGGCGCATCCAGCCTCTCCAGGCTCGCGATCATCCGATGTGGTTGTATTCCGGACCGTACGACACCGCTCGGGTCCATCCAGAGGAGGTGCCATCCGAAACCGTAGCTTTGTGGTTGAGGGGTATCATAGGCAATCAGGACCACCCTAGAGGATCCAGGCGAGTCGTCCCTTTCAGTGACGAGAACCCGCCCGACAAGGTATACTCTTTGTTCCGACTGCTTCCCGCTCGCGTTCCGACTGTACTTGATGTTGGCTGACTCTTACTCGACCGATTTGCTCTGCAGGTATTCACTGAGATGCATTCGATGCCCAACAACGAACATGATTTGGAGCAGGACCAAGAGGGGGAGGACAGTGCGGAGGAGAGTGGCGAGTGGGAGTCCCCGGGAGAAGAGGAGGAGGAGAGCGAGGAGTCGGACAAGGAGGAAGACGTCGACTCGCCGCCGCGCTCTGAACGCTGATCCAAACAGCAACATGATCCGTCTAGCGGGCGTGGGAAAAGCGTGGCTCCGAGTGCCAATACTCAGAAGCGCGCTCGGACGTCGACTCCGGAGCCGACAGAGAAGGTGGCCAAGCAGCCCAAAGTTGCTCCTCCCAAGGCTCGGAAGACATTGCCTTGGATCAAGATGGATGTCCCTGTTGCTTCAGGGTGAGTATCTCGTTTGTGGTTTCGTAGGTCGACTGAAGATTTTCTTGTTCTGACCAACCAATTCATGTGTCTTTCCAGTCCCACCTCTGCTGCCACTGACATGGACATTGACAAGGCACCAGGAGACGAAGAGGCCACCTCACGAGTCGGTATGTCTGATCGACCAAGCTTTGTTAAGTTGAGTAGATCGCAAATCGACAAAGTTTCTGACATTTCTCTCTTTTTGTAGTTCTGCAAGAAGTTGTTGTGCTACCTGATGACAAAGAAGAGGCACCTCTACAGGAAAGGAAGAAGAAGAGTGGGAGCTCTGGCAGGAGGAGGCTTGAAGTTCAGGTCCCCCAGTCGACGCCGGCGCTCGAGGCGGTGGTCGAATGCTCCGGAGAGCCTGTTCGGACCAGCATCACATTCGCCAGCCCGCTGACGACTGACTGTCCGGCGGGTTCGACTGCTCCGACTCCTGCTGCTCCAGTGCAACCTCACGCCTCTGGCTCGGCGACTGCTCCAGCTGCTCTACAACCATTACTTTTTGCTGCGTATCAGACTCCAGATGACTCGCCCAGTGCCGCTAGGGAATCTCTTCGCCAGGTGAACCTTGTCATGGAGCAGGTGAAGGTAGTGCATGAGGCTAGCCAGGTGGCTTACAACGCTAGTACTGCCCTTCAGGACAATGTTCAGGTCAGCAAGACTCCGACTGCATTTTCGAATGTTGTCTTATATCTGATCACCCACTGGGGTGTTTTGTTGCTTAGAGCCTGGGAAATTTTCCATGTCACTCGACTTGAGTTGAATCTTAGTAGACTATCTGAACTCATGCCGGGCAGACCCTGCTGAGTATTGATCTGAATCAGTGGGGGCATGCTAAGTGCACCCACTGGGTGTAGTCCCCGAGGCCACGGTCGACTGCTTGCAGTCGACTGAGATCTTTAGAATGGATCTCTGTGTCTCTTTTGAACTCATGCTGGGCAGACCCTGCTGAATATTGATCTGAACCAGTGGGGGCACGCTAAGTGCACCCACTGGGTGTAGTCCCCGAGACCACGGTCGACTGCTGGTAGTCGACTGAGATCTTAGAAGAACCTTTCTTTGTCTATGTCCTTTATTTCTGTCGACTGATATACCACTCTTATTGACTGCAGAGGTCTTGTGATCTTGGAGCTCGTCTTTCCGAGTTAAAGAAGAAGCATATCAGCGTTGAACTCAACCTCGAACTCGCCAAGAAAAATCTCAAGACTGATCAACAAGAGACGGCCATCATGGGAGGTAACCATTCGACCATTTTGTCTACTTAGTAGTTCGCACTTTCCACTGCTTTTCATTCAGTCTCTTTGAACCGAGTGACTTCACACGAGCAGATGTGTGTAGTGAAAACTGCCAACTTCAGGCTCGTCTGAAGAGTGTTGTTTCTTTAGAGAGAATGAAGGAGGTGTTGGAGAAGAAGGACCTGGACCTTGCTGCTGCTCAAAAAGAAGCTCGGGAGAAGACGACGCTCGCGGACCAGAAGCTGGCTTCAGTCAGAAAATTGGAGGATGAGAACGCGAAGTTGAAGACGGCTGCCTCGGACGCCAATCGGGAAGTCGAGCAATTGAGGAAGGACAAGGAGAACCTGACCACTGAAGTTGATGGCCTCAGAGCCAAGACGGGCAAGCTAGAGTCTTATTTGGAACAACTTGCGGCGAAACTTGTCTTGAAGCTTGAAGGTACGACTGTTCAGTTAGATAACTGTCGTCGACTGGAATTTGCAATACTGTCGATTCATTGTTTTTTTGATGGAACAGAACTTTGCCAGGACCTTGAAGCTGAAACTGGACGGGTCGAGACATGTCTCGACCCCATCAACTGTCCCGTGAAAGATGAAGTCGCAATGAACCTGCTTCGACTGGAATCATGCTTGGACGGCGTTGTCGACTATCAGGCTCGGCTGAAGGTTGTGATGACCCGAGTGGATGCCGAACTCTGGCCTCAGGCAGAACTTCCACAAAGTCCCGAGTCGCTGATGACTTGACTCAACCAAATCCCTGACCAAGTGCAAGAGTGGAAGAAGTCCTCTGCTCGCTGCGGCGCTGACGTCGCCTTGTCATTGGTTCGCATACACTGGAAGGAGGCCAAGGAAGAGAAGCTTGCGGCCCTCAAGGTAGCGAATACTAAGAAGCACTCTTTCCAGGACTTCATGGACACCTTCCTCGAGGCAGCTACCCGCATTGCCGACAACATTGATCTTGACAGCTTCTGTGATTCGTCTAGCCCTTCTCCCATCGAGTGATAGAAAAAACATTATGCCTCACTTTTATTCGCCTCGGAATGCCGAGAGATTCTGTAATCGTTAAAACTCCTTCGGGCCTGACGCCCGAGCACTTTTAATCTGCGGTTAGGAACCTCTGGATTTATCTTTGAATATGTTGGTTTATCTTCGAGTGAAATCCGTTCTTTTCTTGGATTGGTCTCTCTTTGTTTGATGCAGGTGCTGGAGAGGAATCAGCAGTCGAACAGTTGGACGAGTCTTGGGCAGCATTGATCAGCTCATCAGCAAGGTACTCAGCAATGGTCTTGACGTTCCTGTCATCAGCAAGGGGCCAACCATTGGATGGGTGCACACAATCTCGTCCTTCTTCTTGACGGTGCAGCCTCCAGGGGGGGGGGGGTTGTTGTCGTGGTCGACCTGCAGTCCCGCTCACCACTCGGTAGGGTTTTTCGGACTTAGGCGGGTACTGAACTATGGATAAGCCTCCGAGTGGGAGGGCTAGTCACCACTCGGTGGGATTTCTCAAACTTAGACGAGTACTGGACTGCAGCTAAGCCCTCGAGTGGGAGGGCCGCTCACCACTCGGTAGGATTTCCCAAACTTAGGCGAGTGCTGGACTGCAGCTAAGCCCTCGAGTGGAAGGATTGCTCACCATTCGGTAGGATTTCTCAAACTTAGGCGAGTACTGGACTGCAGCTAAGCCTCAGAGTGGGAGGATTGCTCACCACTCGGTAGGTTTTATCAAACTTAGGCGAGTACTGGACTGTAGCTAAGCCTCCGAGTGGGAGGGTTGCTCACCACTCGGCAGGATTTCTCAAACTTAGGCGAGTACTGGACTGCAGCTAAGCCCCCGAGTGGGAGGATTGCTCACCACTCGGTAGGATTTTTCAAACTTAGGCAAGTACTGGACTGCAGCTAAGCCCCTGAGTGGGAGGATTGCTCACCACTTGGTAGGATTTTTCTAACTTAGGCGAGTGCTGCTCACCACAATCTCGTCCTTCTTCTTCACGGTGCAACCCCCGGGGGGATAAAGGGTCGAGACCGACCGATACTGTTTTGGAGGAATTTTTATTACTTAGGCGAGTAATGGACTGCAGCTAAGCCTCCGAGTGAGAGGCAGACTCACCACTCGATAGGATTTCTCAAACTTAGGCGAGTACTGGACTGCAGCCAAGCCCCCGAGTGAGAGGTAGACTCACCACTCGATAGGATTTTCATCACTTAGGTGAGTACTGGACTGCAGCTAAGCTCTCGAGTGAGAGGTAGACTCACCACTCGGTAGGATTTTCATTACTTAGGTGAGTACTGGACTGCAGCTAAGCCCCCGAGTGAGAGGCAGACTCACCACTCGGTAGGATTTTCATTACTTAGGCGAGTACTGGACTGCAGCTAAGCCCCCGAGTGAGAGGCAGACTCACCACTCGGTAGGATTTTCATTACTTAGGCGAGTACTAGACTGCAGCTAAGCCCCCGAGTGAGAGGCAGACTCACCACTCGGTAGGATTTTCATTACTTAGGCGAGTACTGGACTGCAGCTAAGCCCCCGAATGAGAGGCAGACTCACCACTCGGTAGGATTTTTATCACTTCATCTTAGGCGAAACAGATTCGGAGCTAAGCCCCCGAGTGAGAGGCAGACTCACCACTCGGTAGGATTTTTATCACTCCATCTTAGGCGAAACAGATTCGCAGCTAAGCCCCCGAGTGAGAGGCAGACTCACCACTCGGTAGGATTTTTTTACTTCATCTTAGGCGAAACAGATTCACAGCTAAGACGACACATACGAAAGAAATAAACAACAATCATTCGGAAGACTGTAAAATTATGTCTTTTCATAATCAAACTAAGAGGTACTTCTTATTACATCTCATCAGTCTAAATACTTAAGAGTAAAAAGAGCGGAGCAGTTCCGCATTCCAGGCGGGTGGTTCATCTTTGTTGTACTCGACGTTGAAGAGAAGATATGCTCCATTGTGGAGCACCTTGGTGACGACGAAAGGGCCTTCCCAAGCGGGGGCGAGCTTGTGTGGCTTCTGCTGGTCCACTCGGAGAACCAAGTCCCCTTCCTGGAACGCTCGACCCCATACATTCCTGGCATGGAATCGACGCAAGTCTTGTTGATAAATGGTCGACCGGATCAAGGCCATCTCTCTTTCTTCCTCCAAGAGGTCGACTGCATCTTGACGAGCTTGCTCTGCTTCCTCTTCTGAGAAGAGTTCGACTCGGGGAGCGTTGTGGAGCAAATCGCTCGGGAAAACGGCTTCGGCCCCGTAGACTAAGAAGAATGGAGTCCGTCCAGTCGATCGATTGGGAGTTGTCCTCAGCCCCCAAAGCACTGATGGGAGCTCATCGACCCAAGCTCCTTCCGCGTGCTTGAGGTCACGCATAAACCGGGGTTTCAGTCCTTTGAGAATCAATCCATTCGCTCGCTCGGCCTGCCCATTCGACTGAGGATGGGCGACCAAAGCGTAATCAACCCTCGTGCCTTGGGAAGCACAAAAGGATCTGAATTCATCAGAGTTGAAGCTCGATCCGTTGTCAGTGATGATGCCGTGCGGTATGCCATATCTGAATATCAATTCTCAGATGAAACTCACAACAGTACCTGCTTCAAGGTTTTTAATGGGCTTGGCTTTGATCCACTTGGTAAACTTGTCGACTGCTACTAACACACGGGTTAACCCGCTCCTGCCGGTCCTTAGAGGTCCAACCATGTCCAATCCCCAAACAGCAAATGGCCAGACGAGTGGAATAGTCTTCAGAGCTGATGCAGGTTTATGGGACATGTTGGAGTGAAACTGACAACCTTCACACTTGTCCACTATTTCCTTTGCCATCTCGTTGGCATGCGGCCAGTAAAACCTGGCTCGGTATGCTTTGGCCACGATGGTCCGAGAGGACGCATGGTGACCACAGGTCCTCTAGTGAATATCATTGAGGATCATTTGGCCTTCTTCTGGCATGATGCACTTCTGGAAGACCCAGTTACACTTTCTCTGAACAACTGCCCTTTTATCACGGTGAAGGCTTTAGACCGTCGGACGATCTGTCGAGCCTCTTCTTCATCTTCTGGAAGTTCTTTCCTAAGAATCTATGCAATGTATGACACTGTCCAGTCAGGAGTAATGACCAAAACCTCCATGACTAAGTCGACCACGACTGTGATTTCGACTTCAGTCGGATCCGTGGCACTCTTGCTCTGTCGTGATTCTTCGGTGAAAGGGTCTTCCTGAACTGAAGGTGAATGAATATGTTCCAAAAACACGTTTCAGGGAATAGCCTCTCTCTTTGAGCCTATCTTTGCCAACTCATCTGCAGCTTGATTTTTCAGTCGGGGTATATGGTGAAGCTCCAAACCTTCAAACTTCTTCTCCAGCTTTCTTACTGCATTGCAATAACCAGTCATGGCTGGGCTCCTGACATCCCATTCCCTCATCACCCGACTAACCACCAAATCTAAGTCGCCGTAGACCCTAAGGCAACGGACGCCGAGTGAAATGGCCATACGCAACCCATATAAAAGTGCTTCATATTCGGCTTCATTATTGGAGGAATCAAAATGAATCTGGAGGACATAAGTAAGCTTGTCTCCACGGGGGGATACCAATACTACCCCAGCAACTGAACCATTTAGCATCTTGGAGCCATCAAAGAACATAGTCCAATGCTCCGAGTGAATTTGAGTCGGCAATTGCTGCTCAATCCACTCGGCAAGGAAATCTACGATTGCTTGGGACTTGATAGCTGTCTTTACCTTGAACTTCATATCCAATGGAAGGAGTTCAATCGCCCATTTTGCCACGCGACCAGTTGCATCTCTGTTATTCAGAATTTCAGATAGTAGCGCGTCGCTGACGACTGTAATGGAGTGGTCAGAGAAATAATGTGCAACCTTCTTCATGGTCATGTATATTCCATAGACAAGCTTATGATAATGTGGATATCATTGCTTGGATGGAGTCAAAACTTCAGAGAGATAATAGACTGGGCGTTGAACCTTGTAAGCTTTTCCTTCTTCTTCTCGCTCGACCGTGAGTACTGTACTGAGGACTTCTCCAGTGGCTGCAATGTAAAGCAGTAAAGGCTCTTTGCCGATTGGCGCAGTGAGCACCAGCTGGGTGGAAAGCAGGGTTTTGAGCTCTGCAAACGCTACATCAGCTTCTTCAGTCCAGTCGAACTTATCAGATTTCTTCATCAGTCGGTAAAGAGACAAGGCCTTTTCACCGAGACAAGAAATGAATCGACTCAGGGCGGCCAAACAACCAGTCAGCTTTTGAACGTCATGCACTCGTATGGGGCGTTTCATTCGGAGGATGGTATCAGCTTTTTCTGGATTGGCATCGATCCCTCGTTCGGAAATGAGAAAACCGAGTAAGTTTCCTCCTGGAACTCCGAATGTGCACTTTGACGGATTAAGCTTGATATCATACCTCCTCAGGTTGGCAAAGGTTTCTGCAAGGTCAATCAATAGGTCGGAACCTTTGCGAGACTTGACCACAATGTCATCCATGTATGCTTCCACATTTCGACTGATTTGAGTGAGCAGGCACTTCTGAATCATTCTCATGAATGTTGCTCCGGCATTTTTCAAACCAAAAGGCATGGTGACATAGCAAAAGCACCAGAATGGGGGTGATGAAGGCTGTTTTTATTTCATCGAGACCATACAGTCGGATCTGATGATATCTGGAATATGCATCTACGAAAGACAAGCGCTCGCACCCCACAGTCGAGTCAACAATCTAATCGATGCGAGGGAGAGGGAAGTGATCTTTCGGGCAGACCCGATTGATATGCTTGAAATCAATGCACATACGAAGTGAATCATCCTTCTTATGAACCATGACTACATTGGCTAACCAGTCGGAGTGGTAGATTTCACGGATGAACTCTGCTGCCAACAGTCGAGCCACTTCTTCGCCAATTGCTTTCCTCTTCTACATGGCGGACCGCCGAAGGTGCTCTTTGATGGGTTTTACCTTGGGGTCGACACGCAAACGGTGCTTGGCCAGTCCCCTGGGTACACCCCGCATGTCAGAAGGTTTCCATGCAAAGATGTCCCAGGTCTCATGGAGGAACTGGACGAGCGCTTCTTCCTATTTGCTGTCGAGTGTTGTTGATATATGAGTCGGTGCAACATTGGGATCTGTCGGGTGAATATGAACTGGCTTCGTCTCACCAGTCGACTGAAATGCGGAATCTGCGGCAGGCTTCTTGGCTCGGAGCAAGTCACTTGGATCTGCATTCTTCTGATACTCTTGGAATTCAACTGCTGCCATCCGTGCATCGGTGATTTTGGAACATTTCTGGAAACATTCCTCAGCCTTCTGCCAATTGCCAGTAACTGTGATGACACCTTTGGGGCTAGGCATCTTTAGTTTGAGGTACACATAAAATGGTCGAGCCATAAAACGTGCATAGGCTGGCCTACCCAGAATGGCATGATAGGCACTCTGGAAATCCACAACTTCAAATGTCAACTTCTCCTTACGGTAATGCTTGGAATCACCGAAAACCACATCGAGGGCGATCTTGTCGAGTGATTCGGATTTCTTTCCAGGGATAACACCATGAAAACTCATGTTGCTCTCGCTAAGTTTGGACATCGGAATGCCCATCCCCTTCAAGGTTTCAGCATAAAGGATGTTCAGACCACTGCCACCGTTCATCAGTACTTTGGTCAGTCGAGTGCCCCCAACCACAGGGTCGACCACCAGTGCTTGCCTCCCAGGGGTGGCCACATGAGCAGAATGGTAAGACTGGTCAAACATGATAGCTGTCTGAGACCATCTCAGGTAGGTGGTCATCGCCGCAGGAGCGACCATATTCACTTCTCTATTGATGACCTTCAATCGACTCTTGCTTACAACATCAGCAAAAATCATCAGAGTGCAATTGACTTTGGGATAACCATTGTCTTCCACTTCATCTTCATCTTTGTCCGACTCTTGCTCCTTCTCATTGGGTTGTTTCTCTCGGAACTGCTGGATTAGGAGTCGACATTGTCGAGTGGTATGCTTTGGGTAAATCAGATTACCTTCTTCACCTTTCTTCGTGTGGATGTGACATGGCAAATCCAGCACGTCATTCCCTGCTTGATCCTTTACCTTCTTAGGGGGCCAGGGCCCCTTAGGTTTTCCCTTAAACTTTCCTTGAGTCACTGCTGCAATCTCTCCAGGTGCCGCTGGTTCGGCCTTATGCTTCTGTTTCCGACTGGAGTTACCTCCACTGGCCTCTTGGCCGACTGGTTTGCTCTTCCTGCTACGGAGTTGATCCTCTTCTTCTCTGTTAGCATACCGGGTTGCTATCTCCATCATCCGAGTCAGAGTCATATCCCAAGTCCGACCGAATTTCAAGACCAATCTCTGTATTTGACGCCTTCCTTGAAAGTGCACACTGCTTGATGCTCTGAAACATTTTCTACGGTGTGATGCAAAGTGGACCACCTCTGGATAAAATCTCTCAAGGTCTCACTCGGATTCTGCATGCAATGCTGCAACTCGGTCAATCCCGCTGGTCGTTTGCAAGTGCCTTCAAAAGTTCTGACGAACACTCGAGCTAGTTCTTCCCAACTGTATATACTGCTCGGGCCAACTGAGTCAACCACGCTCGGGCTGACCCTTCCAACATCAGAGGGAGATGTTTCATCGCAACTTCATCGTTTGCAACACCAATCTATACAGCCACTTGGTAATATTCAAGCCAAGTTTCAGGCTTGGATTCGCTGGTGAACTTACCGACCCTAGACGCCAACCTGAAGTTGGAAGGAATCACCGTTGTCCTGATGGCCCTGCTAAAACACTCGGGACCGGAAACATGCACTCTGCTGCCACTTGGACAATCTCTGCCAGGGCCTTCTCTGTGCGCTCTGTTCCGGTCGACCAAGCCTTGAACGAGGATAGACCTCGCGTCGAAGCCCAGTTCCCTTGGGTCGACTGAAGCTCTGCGCTCACCACTGTGATGGCGCCTGTCATCGTTGCGCCGAGGCACATACAATGCACTCCTCGGAGGAGGCGTGGGTCCTCGACGACGATTGTCACGGTCGAGTGGATGATCATACTGCCCATGGCCCTCACGCCGCGGAGGCGATCTTGGGCTGTGAGCCGACTGAACCGTGTCCACTGCAACAGATCTGCTGTGAATCCTATTCCGCGACTGAGATACTGCTGTGTTCTGCTCGCCTGCTGGACGGAGCAAGGCCCGAATCTGCATCAACCCTCTGCCAGCTTCTGACTAGGAAGGTTGGATCGACTCTGCTATTCGGCCCGTAGCTGTGAGATTCTGAATCAGAGTGCGGTATACCTTAGGTGGAGGCGGAAAAAGCTGTCATCGACTGGACTCGTGGATCCGATCCTCAGCACGCTTGTCGAGAGCATGCTGAAGGTTATCTAGTCGAGTGCGCTCAGCCAAATTAGCTAGGCGTACCTCCTCCAAGGCCCGAGCCTCGGGGGTTTCTCCAACGATGGGCATGTGGAGTGCATCCATGTTGCGGTGACGAAGTTCATACCTCTGCTGCGAAGAGAGGGGTTCGGGTCGGTATTCCTCATGGATGCGCGACGGGTCGCCGCCTCTGTCTCCGCCGCCTTCACGACGGAAGCCGGGTGGGCTGTGAGGTCCGTCGACCATCAAGATTTCAGCCGCAGGGTCGCTGCTATCGCACTCGGATGCGGTCTCCGTGGAGCCAGCCGACAGGTCGAACAGGCCGTGGAGAGTTTCGTCGGGCTCGATTGCCGCAACTTGATGGGTGGTCGAACGTCGAGCCACCACGTGTTTCATCCACCGCTGAAGCCGCGATCGACCTGATCGCTTGCGGCGACGAACGGCGGGGAGTGAAAACACCGTCCGGGTCGACTGATACTGAGTCGACGGCTGCCGAAGGAGAACGCTGCGCATGCACGCTCGGAAGTGCGTTGCTCCTCGGATGGGGAGTGCCTCAACGTCCAGGGGAGCTTCTTGAAGCCACACAGAGTCATCGGCGACGAAAACGAGCGTGCCGAGACGGATCTCGCGGCCTTCAGCCAATCCCCCGCCCGAAACCATGACGATGATGATCGGAAAAACATCAACTTCACCAGCAAGTCGCTAAGATTCCGGGCCCCATGGTGGGCGCCAACTGTCGTGGTCCTAAGATTGACAGTAGAAAGGGGGGTAGGTATGGAGAGGCAAGATCTTAGCTATGGTGAAGGTGTACACACGAGGTTAACGAGTTCAGGCCCTTCTCGGTGGAAGTAACATCCCTACGTCTCGGTGCCCGGAGGCGGTCGATTGGATTATGTGTGTTGTATTACAGGGGGTGCGAACCCTTATCCCAGAGGAGGGGGTGGCTTATATAGAGTGCGCCAGGACCTCTGCCCGCCTCCATTACAAGGGGCTTAATGTACATAAAGTAAGGGGCGTTACTGGTAATGCCAGTCTTAAATACTATTAATGCTTATAAACGCTAAGGGGTGAACGTCCGGCCGTTGAGTGTCCTTCCGACTCCTGGTCTTCGATAAGTCGAGTGACTCTCCATCTGCTCGAGTGATATGGCCGTCGAGTGGATTGCACTCGACGCACCCGACCAATGTTCTCCTGTTGTCTCTTGATCTTTTTTATCTTCTGTGGTAGTGACCTTGGGTAGGACATATAGGTCATGCCTATGACCCTACCCCAGGTCTTTATCCTCGTCACACGCAACTACTAGGCTTTTTCCTAGTAGTGTGTGTTTAATACCAGCATTGATTTCTTGATTCTATGATGAAGTCGCGTATCCCAGTTCGGCACGATTCCCCCCTTATCTTCCCCTTAGGCAATGTGACGCTCTACGCCGATGGGACCCAGTCCCCAGGCAGGCTTTTAGCCGTCGCTAGTATGCCAGTCCGCGATGCCGTGGTCAAGGCTAGGAGGTGAGCGGCCCGAGGTCCGGTGAGAGCTCAAGAGACGCGATGCTCACGAGGTCTCGCTTGGCGTCCAAGCATCCGCCCAAGGAACAAAAAAGGGGAGTGAAGCCGCTAGAGTGGGACTGCGAGGTTGGGGTGAGCGGGATGTGAGACTGATATCACAGTGCATGCGACTTATCTTTCAGTAGTCCTGTTGCGATCCACCAGGGGGTGCCTGCTCTTGCGTCCGCGGTGGTGTCATTAGGCGTGGCTCGCAAAGACCACCTTCTCGCCTCGCTCGCCTAGGTGTTCTACATCCTCGGGTCCCGGCCCCCAAGCGAGCTCAACTGATGCTGGTATGCTAGGTCGTGGTGCCTTGGTCAAGGCCAGGGGGCGAGGGCTGGAGAGCCAGTAGGTGCTCCTGAGACGCGATGCTCGGGACCCCCCTTTAACATGCAAGCAACTCACGAAGTAAGGCGGCGGTCGTCCGGACCGGCCCGTGAACCATCATCAGATGGACCTGCATGTTAGACGATCAGAGAGGTTGCGAACCCCCGCGGAGTAGACTGTCCGCCCCAGGCCCCCTAGCGAAAGACAAAGGCACCGAGGACCTGGTGAGGTGGCGTGTACGAGGTGGGTCACGAGCCAGAGCTCGGTCCTTGGATTTGTCAGCGTTGCAGGGATGGACCCGAGCACAAGCGTCGTGCCGACGTGAGTGGCCATGCAGCAAGGGGAGCGAGGGACTAGCTAGAAAATGTAGGGAGACCGCGAGGCGGTTAAGACTCTAGGCCGTGAAGTGATGATCATAGATAAGCTCATAAAATATGGTCAGACAATTCTAGTGAATGCAAAACGATACATGCCGCAGGGACGAACCCACACGGCTTGGGGATGATGCAGCCCGAGGGGCACCCCCAACTGAACGAACTTAGAGAGATGTCACGTGGTACCATTGCTGAAGAGATGTCGGGGTAGTAGAAGACACATGCTTCTAGAGTCGTTCCTCATGAGCCGCCTTGGCCCCGAGCCTCGGGAGGCCCAGGGGGCCCAGGAGGCTCCAGAAGATGCTCCTCCATCTCCGACAGGGTCGCCTGGTGCCTGTCCTCGCGAGCTGCCAGGGCGTCCCGCATGCAGCGCTGGAACGCCACAGCTGCGCCCATCAGGCCAAAGGGCATGCAGACGTAGCTGTGAGGTGGACCCTCGCATCGGCCAACACGAGACGACCAGAAGAGCTATTGAGATGCGGCCCTGTCGAGCCCTGGGATGTCGATGCAGATGTGTAACTCCTAACCCTTGCCAGGGTAGTGAACCGCGCCTCACGGTAGGCGACGATCGCCTTGTAGAACCCTTGCCTCTTGAATCTCCTCGATTGCCTTGCTAACGAACTCCTGAGCGCCTGTGCCTTCCACTCGATGCCTTCTCTTGGGAAGCGTGCGCTAAAGCATGCCTCCACATGATGCCCGAGCGCCTCCCTCGTGACGCTGGCCAAGTCCGAGGCTTTCTAGAGGAAAGCCTCCGAGCCCAGCCTGAGAGGGGCGCCGGCTGTGCCTTCCTATGCGATAGGTGAAGGCGCCCAGTCCGAGGACGCAAGGCTCAGTGTGGCACCGTCGAGTGGTGCTTCCTCGTGAGATCCCTGACCGAGCTGCAGCTTCTTCGTCTTGGGGGCAACCTCAGGACGAAGGACACCGCCCTCATCTTTAGGGTTCTCGACTGCCACAGCCTGGTAGGCACACTTGAGGGAGCACACCGCGTCCTTTTCCTGGCAAGCGACCGTGATGACGCTGCCGCTCCTTGGCATCTTGAGGACGTTGTACCCATGATGCATCACTGCCATGAACTTGACCTATGCTGGGTACCCTAGGATGGCATTGTACAGCAGGCGAATGTCGGCGACGTCGAAGTCGATGAGCTCGGTGTGGTAGTTGTTGCGTTCATCGAAGGTGACAGGGAGGCGGACCTACCCTATCGGGTGTGTGGAACCATCGGTCACTCCTAAGAATGGCTAGGTAGGCTGAAGCTGGTAGTACGACACTGCGAGCCTGTCGAATGTTTGAACAGAGAGAACGTTGAGCCCTTCTCAACCATCGATGAGAGTCTTGGTGACGACCACGTTGCTGATGACGGGCGAGCAGACCATGGGGAGCACGCCGGCAGTGGCGACGCACTTGAGCTGATCTGAGGAGCTGAAGGTGATGGTGCACTTGGACCACCTGAGCAGGCGAGTTGCTTCGGGCTTGGGGAGCGCCGCGTTCATTTCGCGCGCGAACTTCTTGAAGATGCAATGAGAAGCTGGGGCCTATGTGCCGCCCAGGATGCAAGAAATGGCTCGAGGCTCCTAGAAGCCCCCAACTCCCTCGTCCTAGTGGTGGTCTTCGTTCCTTCTTGGCGGTGGAGCTAGTGGAGGAAGTCCGGCATTGCTCTGAGGCCGATCCTTGCGAGGCTGCTCCCTCCAGGCGCCCTCGCGAGGTTGGCCCTGCCAATGGTCCTCCCGAGGATGGTCGTACCACTCCTGGCGATGGTCGCGTCCGTCCCAGCGTCCTCCATATCAGCCACCTCCGCGGTCGTAGCCTCGATCTTGTGCTCGGGGCATCGACTGAGGCGCCTGTCACGGAGGGACCTGAGCTCCTGACAGTCGTTGGTGTTGTGGCTGTGGACGTTGTGGAAGACACAGAATGGTCGGTTACTCTTGGATGACTCGGGGTGGTCGCAACCACGCTTCATCTCTAGCTCGGCCGCGAGCATGACTGGCCCCTTGCGCTTCATGTCCTTGGCCTTGGCCTTCTTGTCTTCTAGGTGAGCATCGGGGAGCTCGAGGAGGGAGAGGCACCCCTCCTCAGCCCTTGCACACTTGTTCGCCATGTTGAACATCTCCAAGGCGGAGCAGAGGTCCTTGTGGATGGCGAGCTCCTCCTTCATCTTGACATCGCAGACGCCATCAGTGAACGCTGAAATGATGGCCTCGTACGACACCTTGGGGATCTTGAGGCAAACGTGGTTGAAGCGCTGGATGTACTTCTGCAGGGTCTCTCCTGGCTGCTGCTTGATGCGTCACAGGGCACCCGCGGCCGGTGGACGGTTGCGAATGCCCTGGAAGTTGGCGATGAAGCGTCCAAGCATCTCCTCCCAGGAAGAGACCGACCCGATGGGGAGATTCAGGAGCCAAGAACATGCACCGTCCTTGAGGGCCATGGGGAACTAGTTCGCCATGATCTTCTCGTCACCGCTGGCCACCTTGATGCTCAGCTTGTAGAGCTGCAGGAACTCGGCGGGGTCGGCGGTGCCGTCATAGCATGGAGGCATGTCAGGTTTGAACTTGCTCGGCCAGATGACATTGCAAAGCTTCAAGGTGAACGCGCGACATCCTACTGTGGCCACGGGGGCCCGTCGAGGAGGTGGAGCTTGGTCCTAGTGGTCGTGTGCCGCCACCTCCTGTGGCGGCACACGGGCTTGACGTGGGGGTGCTGGAAGCACTCGTGCTTCTCCTTGAGGCCGCTGCACCACCTGGCACCTCACCACTTCGCGCGTAGGTGCTTGGCACAGTGGGTCGCGCCGTGGTGCCACACGCCTTGGCTCGATGATGACGCCTTGGGTTGGAGTCGGTGGAGGTGCCCTGTGAGCCACATCGCCCGCGGCAGGTGGCTGCTGAGGTAGTGAGCGGGCTGGTGCAGCGGAGCCCCCAACCGCGCTCACAAGCTCAGCGATCCGTTCGAACCACTCCTCGTAGAAGTCATCGACCGGGCGGTAGCGAAGGAGCCCCCGCGCCATGAGCAGAGCATCCTGCGCGTTCGCCGGGCCATGACGCATGTGGGAGGATGAAGTTGCCAGGGTCAGTGATGCAGTGGCGGTGTGCCCATCACGGCGCATCGAGGGGTGCAACGAAGAAGCTTGCTGCAAGTGGCCGGCAGGGCCCGTGGCGGCATTGGCCACCAGAGACGGAGCACGACGAGCACAACCATCGCCCGCCGGAGCCGTGTGAGCAACACGAGCGGCAACAGCGGCCTGGCGCTCATTGCGAGCCCGACGTGCGTCAGCCATGAGGGTGTCAGAGTGGCGGTGGATCGATCGACAGAAGACAGGATCCAACGCACCCCTACCTGGTGCGCAAAATGTCGGATTACAGGTTCTACAAACCCTTGAAAGGTTCAAACTCTAGGGTGCGTGTGGAGATCTCAACCTGCCTAGCATGCCTACTCGCAATCCTCCTAAGCCTAGCGTGTCGGGCTCCAAGAGACAAAGAGACACGACAGTTTATCCTGGTTCGGGCCACCTTGCGGTGTAATACCCTATTCCAACGTTTTGTTGGATTGCTTCACAGGGCTGAGGATGAACTAGTATAGTGGATGAACTAGCCTCAGGAGGTGAGGTATTCTTGGGCTCAAGAGAGCTGGTGAGGTGGTCGGGTGAGAATGGATCCGATCCCGACTCGCCGCAGATCCCCTCTTATGGTGGTGGCTAAGTCCTATTTATAGCGGCCTTGGTCCTCTTCCCAAATGTTGGCGGGAAGGGATCCCACAACGTCCGGATTTGAAAGGGGACAAGAAGTACATCCTATCCTGACTAAAGTGGTCTTCGCCTGTGAAAAACCTCTGGCTGTGACGCTGTGGTGGGATCAGTGATGTCCTCCGTCCTGCCGTCCTAACGGTCTTAGTCTTGTTGCACCAGAATGGAAACCTTTGGATGATTCCTCGGGACTCCATGCATGCGGCTTGCATACCTTGCACCGAAGGGGAAACTGGCACTTTGCGCCTGCTGGCGCCCGCTTGGCACCTGCCTGGCCTTGGTCGTCATGGCTCACATCAGCTGAGCCTCGTGAGGTGCACCTTTTAGAACTCTCCACCCCTCGGGAGCCATCCTGAGGAGGTCAATCCCCTCGGGGGTCTTGGTGTCATCCGCCTCGCGAGGCTTAGCCCCTCGCGAGGGTCTTGAGCTGTTGATGTTGAAGCTAGGCCGTACCAGGCCGTTGATGGAGCCATGCAGCGGGCCACAGGTAGGCAAGTCAGGATACCTTCATATCCATAACGCCGACACCAGCGACCGCTGAAGCCTGCCTAGGGATTTGGTCTTGTCGGCGTAGAGCACTTAGCTACCGCGAGGATGAAAGGTTGAACCATTCCACGATAAGAAGCGTAAACGCGACATTTATTGGAAATAATAAGCATTAAGGTAAAAGTGCCATAGTTTTTACATACCCCTGCGGGGCCCTACATGGTTTCCTACAGGAATGAAGAAAAACGAAGGGGTCGCCATAGGACCGCGGGCTAAACGCCGTTGTCCACGATGTCAAGCCGACACCTGCCCCTACTAAGCTCGGCTGCGGAGACATGTCAGCTCGTAGCTGTCGTCGTTGCTCGAGCCATGCCCTGAGGAGGTGGTGCTGCTGTCGGAAGAATTGCAGACAAGGCCAAGGGCAAGTTCGCCGCCAGTGGCCTCGTCGCCTCAACCACCTCCCACAGAGTAGCATCCCAGGTGCCGACCATCCTCGCCGATGACCTTGAAGAAGAGTGTCGACGCCCCGTCATACTCGAAGTGAATGGCGTGACCTCCCTCCAGGAGGCATCACCCGCCCCATCCTCGAGCCATGAAGATGTCGCCGGAATTGACAACCTCGACCTCCACTTCTAAAGCTTGGTCACAGTTTCCGTTGTGCTGTACCCACAACTCCATGGGCCCCCTCGGTGGTATCTCTATTACGAGGGACCACAAGATCCGGATCCATGTGCGTGGCGGCATTGCCGCCCACACCACAAACTCGCGGGCCGTGCCTTTGGCGTGGATCCACGAGTGGGGTGGCCGTGCAACCACAATCTGTTCTCCTCCGTGGCCCCGCTCCTCGCGGCACCGGCTGCCGCTCCTGTGCGCGGGGCTCTGCGCGTCGGCGTACACGGGGACTGGGCAACCCGGTGGAGCCCGTTCATGCCAAGGCCACGTCGTCATGGGCTCCGCGACGGCATCATGAGAGCAATCAGGCCTCTTCTTCGGCGGGACCAGCTCAGGTTCCACCTAAGTGCTTTTCCCCTTTTCTGCAGTGGAAAACCTTCTCACTGGTGCCATGGACTCACTAGCAAGACAGTAGGATGGGATGGAAGAAGGAGGAGTAAGCAGCAAGAATACAGAGATGAGTAGGGGGCTCCGCCCCTCTCCCATTTATAGCCGGAGGAAGGCCAACCGCCGGCCTCCCACGATCTCGAATAACGATGGTTTTTCTAAATGCAATAGGTAGTTTTCAAGTCGGACGGTTGCCGAGGCAGCATGGGGAAGTGGAGACGCCCATGTCCCATCAAGCGGCATGCGTTGACCCGGTCCGCAGGTGATTGGGGCCCGTGGCGCTTCGCCCTTGCCCTTTGGCTTCGCCTCGAAGCCAAGTCCGAGCGCACCTTGGGCCCCGGGGCTACTATCGGTGTCCTGGGAACCAGGGTACCCAGAGTTTCCTGCCTGCGGCCCATAGCGTGGCTCCATTGACAGCCTGGTATGGCCCATCTTCAGCACCTGACAAGACCCTCGCGGGGCGGACGACGCCAAGACCTCTGGAGGGAGTGGCCTCCTCAGGCTGGTTCCTGAGGAGCGGAGATTCCTATGCAAGGGCCCACCTCATGAGGTTCGGGTGATGCAAGACATGATGACCAAGGCCAGGCGGGTGCCAGCGGGCATAGAGCAGCAGGTTTCCTCTTTGGTTCTAAGGAGGCAAGCACATGTGCGGGGTCCTTAGGAATCACCCAAAGGTTCCATTCCCGTGCAACAAGACCAAGACCACCATGATGGCAGGACAGATGTCATCACCGAGCCCACCATGGCGTCATGACCATAAGCTTTGCAGGCAAAGATTACCTTTCATTGGGATAAGATGAACTACTTGCCCCCCTTCAAAATTGGCCACTGTGGGATCCCTTCCCGCTATCGTTTGGAGGAAGAGGACCAAGGCCACTATAAATATAGCTTAGCCACCACCATAGGAGGGGACCGAAGACCCGGGATCCAACCCAAACCCTCACTAGCTCACATCCACACAAGAACATACCTCCTGAGGTTGTTCTTCCCCCTGTACTAGTTCATCCTCAGCCCCTCGCGAGGCTAATCTACCACAAAGCAGGAGTAGGGTTTTACACCGCAAGGTAGCCCGAACCTGGGTAAACTGTTGTGTCCCTTTCCTTCCCCGTTCATCGATCTAGGCCGTGAGAGCAACGAGTTGGTTGGCTGGAGAGGTTGAGTTCTTTCGCACACGCCCTAGAGTTTGAACCTTTCTCTGGAATGCGGAGCCCTGAATCCAATAGAGCCTAACTGTAGGGAACCAACAAGTCAATGGTTGTACTCAAGCAAGTGCATGCACTTATTATAATGTTGGAAAAATAATGCTGACGTCTAAGACGGTGAAACTCATGAATTTTTTCAACATAGTCAATAAACGAGAGAATTCTACAAGTATAGACTGACAACTGGGATCCAGCATGTATGTTGTTTTTTGAGGTCGACCAACTATCGACTGGGTTGTAGATTGCCCATGCTAGGTTTTGTTTTTAAAAACCCAGCCCATTGCGACAATGGGGCACAAAGATCTAGCACGTATCAACTAGCCTCTGGCACGCCAGCCTTTTTTTTCTTAGAACATCCACATGTCAGTTTTTTTACTGAAAAAACGCACAACCAATTCTATTCTCAAAAAAACTTCCGGTTTTTGATCCCTACCTATAGTTTTATTAGTTCGTATGCATATATTATTATATTGAAAATATGTAAAGTTCCCGTTTCACCTTTATTTCCTTATTTTCTATTGTTTTTTCCCTCCCAGGGCTGATTTTTTTACCACTGGTTTTCCCTCAAACCAATTAAATTGTCCCACATCTTATTAGCTTATGAAATAAAAAAAAATTTATTTGGAAAATCAGTAAGTTCTTAGAAAATAAATGTTTATCATTATAAGTTGGCAGCCTAATCATGTTGACTACGTTCAAAAATCATTACAAAATGTGTTACGATATTACAAACCAATGTAATCATAGACGTGCAATGACGTCCCAATAAACTAGAATGCTTATGCTCCCGTTGTAACTCACGAGCAAATTATCAACCTTCATAATAAACTGCCCAGACCAGGTTTATTTTAACATTACACGGTCTAGCCATGCTAGGATGCAAATCATATTTATTTATTTTTGCAAATTGCTGGGCTGCAAATCTTTCAAGACAAGGATGGATCCATTCGGCTTGACAAGAAAATGGGCTTTAACAAGTAATATGACATGAGGTGTAATAAGTATTACCAAATGGGCTGGAAATATAAAAACAACAAACTAGCAATTACCCCTTAAAAAAGCAATCTAGCAATTATTTCCAAATTTCTATTTTTTATTCCAAGTTTTAGATTTTAAATATCATTAGATTTTAAGCTAATTGTTTTTTTAATTTGTTTGTTTCTGACTCGAAATTTCTAGATTAAAAAAGTTTGGACTCCACCAAAATATGCAAAATTAGGTTGAAATTTTTGACCGTTGTCCTGGGTAGAAAATGGGTTGTAATAAATTCCTTAGGAATTATCAAATGGGATGCAAATCATTAAAAAGATAGGAAATGGGTTGGATATTGTCTGCCACAGATTTGGAGGCTGACTTGTGGGCCTACTAAGTTGATGTGTACACAAGTTTTCTCAATAAAAGAAACTTACTCAACAATTGACTCTACCAGTGTGAGACCGTTAGATGTCAATCCAACAACGGTCATGCTTCGTCAATCTCTGATCTTCCTACTCCAGCCGCCCAAACCAGCCCCGACTGTACCGCCTGCTCCTGCCTCCCGTGGTCGGCTGTGCTGCCGCGCATGCCTCAGCGGCCCCTCCCACTCCCACCGCTAGCCAGACCATCCCTTTGCTCACCCACATCCCTCCACTGTTGTGGCTTCACCGCCTCTCTGTCATTCCCTTCCTGGATCTCACCATCATGCACCGTGTTGGTGTTCTCGCCATGGCGTGGTCAACGTTGTCAACAAACGACAATATCGGAAGAGGGATGTACATGGTCCATGGCCGCACACAAGCAAGTGTCTCATTATTATGCGAAAAATAAAGGAAACCTCCCCCTGATAGCTAGGACCCACCAGTTATATCTTCGCACGGAAGGAAGTGCCTCCGTATTAAGAGAAAAATAATGATTGCTCCCATGACAACTAGGGCCCACCATATTTGGAGGCTGACTTGTGGGCCTACTAAGTTGGCGCATACGCAAGGCTTTGTCAACTTATTCAACAAACGATTCTATCAGCAGTCGTTGCATGATAATGCAATGGTCGTGCTGCTTCTTCAACCTCTGATTTTCTTTCTCCAGCCGACCAACCAGCTCCAGCGAGACCGCATGCTCCTGCCTCTCGTGGCCAGCTGAAAGTGCAACTAATCCCCAGGTGGTTTTGGTAATTCATAACAACATATAGCTCATTGTACTAATATTCATTCAAGTTAAATATTTCAGAAAGTTCAATGATTGGCATAGCATGGACTAGAAATGTGGACCCTTCAAAATGCTAAGGACAAAGATTGTCAAACGCTCAAGACTCTTCATTTTCATTTTAGTGATCCAAGATCACATTGAGTCCATAGGAAAGCCAATACTATTAAAAGGGGATGAGGTGTTGCTTAATGGTCTACTTGCTCAAAGTGCTTAGTGATATTGCTCCAAAACCCTCAGCCACTTTATCATTTCCACATATGTCCAAAATCAAAAGTCAAACTCGGCCCCACCGATTTGATCTATCTGGCGCCACCGAATTCATTTGACATAGCCACCACCAGAAACCCTAGACAATTTGGTCTCGCCGGTACGGATCTCGGTCTCACCAAGATGGCATTGCAAACTCTCTGTTTCCCTTTGTAACGTTTCAGTCTCACCGAAATGAGCGATTGGTCCCACCGAGTTTGCATTGGAAACTCTCTATTTCCCTTTGTAAAGATCCTGTCTCACCAAAATGAGTGATCAGTCCCACCCAGTTCGCCTGACCAACTCTCTGTTTGCTCGTTGTTGAAGTCGATCTCACCGACTTCATGCAATCGGTCTCACCGAGATGAGGTTTTGCCCTAGCCCTAGCACATCAGTTCCACCGAGTTGATCATGTCGGTCCCATGGAGATTCCTAACATTCACATTATGAACTAAATCGGTCTCACCGAGTTCATCTATTCGGTCTGACCGAGTTGGGTCAAATGTGTGTAACGGTTCGATTTTGTGTGGAGGCTATATATACCCCTCCACCCCATCTTCATTTGAGAGAGATCCATCAAAATGTGCCTACAATTCCACTACTTATTTTCTGAGAGAGAACCACCTACTCATGTGTTGAGACCAAGACATTCCAATCCTACCACTAGAATCTTGATCTCTATCCTTCCCTAAGTTGCTTTCCACTCAAATCTTCTTTCCACCATAGCCAAATCAGAGAGAGTTGAGTGTTGGGGAGACTATCATTTGAAGCACAAGAGCAAGGAGTCATCATCAACACACCGTCTATTACCTTTTGGGGAGTGATGTCTCCTAGGTTGGTTAGGTGTCACTTGAGAGCCTCCAACAAGATTGTGGAGTTGAACCAAGGAGTTTGTAAGGGCAAGGAGATCACCTAGTTCGTGAAGATCTACACGAGTGGCAAGTCCTACGTCGGCGATGGCTATGGTGAGATAGACAAGGTTGCTTCTTCGTGGACCCTTCGTGGGTGGAGCCCTCCATGGACTCACGCAACTGTTTCCCTTCGTGGTTTGAAGTCTCCATCAACGTGGACGTACGATAGCACCACCTATCGGAATCATGCCAAAAATCTCCGTGTCTACATTGTGTTTGCTTTCTCCAAACCCTTCCCTTTACCTTCATATGGAATGTTTTACATTTTGCTGCTACACTCTTAGAATTACATGTGTAGGTTGATTGCTTGGCTTGTGCTAAGTTGCTAAAATCTGCCAAGACTTAAGATTGGGAAAAGGCTAGGTTTTTATTTGGTCAAGTAGTCTAATCACCCCTCCCCTCTAGACATACTTTCGATCCTACACTGGCTGTGTTGCCGCGCAGGCCTCACTGCCACCTCCTACTCCCACCACTGGCCAAATCACCCCTCTACTCACTCACACCCTCTGTTATTATGCGGCGACGGCAACCTCACACCGCAACCGAAGCAGTCAACCCTCATACTCCCCTCCACATCTTCCTCGGCCCCGCGTTGTTTGCTTCTTGGGCCTCGCCGTCGTCCACTGGATGGGTGCTGCCCATGCAGAGTGGTTAACATGGTCAATGAAAGACAACCATCAAAAGAGGATTGTACACGGTGAAGCTGAGAGCTGGACCCACCGGGTACATCTTTGCACGCAAGGAAGTGCCTCCTTATTACGCGCAAAAAAATAAATCCTCCCCCTGACAGCTTGGACCCATCTATATTTCGCACACAAGGAAGTGTCTCCTTATCCTCCCTGACAATTGGGATCCACACGATCGAAGCGTCGATAGCATTGCTAGTCTGGTCGCAAATGTGTACGTACATGCTTGTCCAAGATATTCCAATCCTACCACTAGAATCTTGATCTCTAGCCTTTACCAAGTTTCTTTCCACTCGAATCTTCTTTCCACCAGAGCCAAATCTGTGAGAGAGAGTTGAGTGTTGGGGAGGCTATCATTTGAAGCACAAGAGAAAGGAGTTCATTATCAACACACCGTCTATTACCTTTTGGAAAGTGGTGTCTCCTAGATTGGTTAGGTGTCACTTGGGAGCCTCCGACAAGATTGTGGAGTTGAACCAAGGAGTTTGTAAGGGCAAGGAGATCGCCTACTTCGTGAAGATCTACCCGAGTGACACAAGTCCTTCGTGGGCGATGGCTATGGTGGGATAGACAAGGTTGCTTCTTCGTGGACCCTTCGTGGTTGGAACCCTCCATGGACTCGTGCAACTGTTACCCTTCATGGGTTGAAGTCTCCATCAACGTGGACGTACGATAGCACCACCTATTGGAACCACGCCAAAAATATTTGTGTCTACATTTGCGTTTGCCTTCTCCAAACCCTTCCCTTTACCTTCATATGAAAGGTTCTACTTTCCGCCGCTACACTCTTAGAATTGCTTGTGTAGGTTGATTGCTTGACTTGTGCTAAGTTGCTAAAATCTACCAAGACTTAAAATAGGGAAAAGGCTAGGTTTTTATTTGGTCAAGTAGTCTAATCACCCCCCTCTAGACCTACTTTCGATCCTACAAGTGGTATAAGAGCTTTGATCTCCATTTGCCTTGATTTCCATTGCTTTTGGTGACCATAGCCTTGATTTCTCAACCTAGGAGAGTATGTCATCTAGCGAGGGAAATTACCATCGTAGAGGTCCTTACTTTGATGGTACTAATTTTTCTAGTTGGAAGCATAAGATGAAAATGCATATTCTTGGTCATAACCCCGCCATTTGGGATATTATGCGTATTGGTTTGCAAGGTGAATACTTCGAGGATGGAAGAGAACCGTATCATGAAGCGTCAACGGAAGAATTGAAGAAATTGCAGTAAATGCTCAGGCTTGCGATATTCTCTTCAGCTGATTGTGCCCCGAAGAATTCAACAAAAGCAGTCGTCTTGAGAATGCAAAGTAAATTTGGGATACTTTGGTTGATATGCATGAAGTTACCTAGTCCATCAAGGAATCCAAATTGGATGTGCTTCAAAGTCTACTGGACAAGTTCAAAATGAAGGATGGTGAAGGAATCGCTGAAATGTACTCTAGGCTTGCTCTCATCACAAATGAGAATGCCGGCTTGTGATGCGAAGAGATGTCTGACAGATTCATCATCAAGAAGATCCTAAGAGCCTTGGATGGAAAATATAATACCGTATGCACCTTGATCCAAATGATGCCCGACTACAAAGATCTCAAACCAACGGAAGTCATTGGTAGAATTGTTGCTCATGAGATGTCACTCAAGGATAAGGAAGATCTTCACAACAAGTCTAGTGGTGTGCTTACAAATCTTCATGTGATGCTCCTACGACATCAAGTGAAAAACAAGTCTTCAATGAAGAATTGAGCTTAATGGTGAAGAACTTCAACAAGTTCTACAAAAGTAGAAGCAAAGAGAGAAGTTCCAAGTCAAGATCCTACAATGACAAAAGATCTTCTAGTCGTGATCGCAATTGATACAATTGTGGAAGACACATATACTACTCCAATGAGTGTACGTCTCCCTACAAAAGAAGAGAAGACTCACCTAAAAGTAGAAGTAAAAGAGAGGAAGAATCACCAAGAGAGAGAAGGAGTAGAGATGATCGTTATGAACGAAGACCCTCTCATAGAAGCAAGGATTCGACAAAGAAGGACAAGTCATCAAAGATCTACACAAGGCGAAGACATCAAGCTCACATTGGTGAATCGGTATCCGGTTCCTACTCCGAATCCGACAACTACTCCGAGAGAAGTTATCACTCCGACTCCGAATGTACTCAAGACGAAGGTGTTGCCGGTCTTGCATTTGTGTCATCCAATTCCAATGACACATTTGACTCACCAAATGAAGGGATTGGAAGATGCTTCATGGCTAAAGGCCCCAAGGTCTCACATCCCGAGTATGTTGATTTCAGTAGTGATGAAGATGATTTGCTAGGTGATGATGATTTACTTGTTGACAACACTAGTGATGAAACTATGATGAAATTGCTATTAATCATGCTAATCAAGTTGAAACGAATGACAATGATAAGAAGGAGATTGAGCGTCTAACTAAAGAACTAAACACTTAAGTTAGCTCATGGAACTACTTTAGAGGATCATCGAGAGCTTTTAAAGACTCATGAGAAGCTACACTTTGAGAAGCTTAATTTAGAGCAAGAGCATGGGTTCTCAAAAGCAATCAATGATGATCTTTGAAAGAAAAGTTCTTCTTACATTGCCAAGCGATTACTCTTGTCTACTTACATGCCACAAGTAAAATCTAGCAACAAGAGCAAGAAAGATTCTTCTTCTAGTAGTAACAATAATCATGCTAAATCCAATATTGTTACTTCTAGTAGTTCTCTTAATTCCACTAATGATTCTCTTAGCCAAGTTACACTTGAGCAACAAAATAGCTTATTGAAGGGAATTATAGAGAAAGGTGTTTACAAGAGCCTTGCCGGAAATAAGCAATTTGAGGAAATTGTACGAGAGCAAGGAAGGCACCGAAAGAATCAAGGTGTTAGTTTCGAACGAAAGTTCAATATCTAGGTGTTAGTTTTGAACGAAAGTTCAATACCAAGGTGTTAGTACTCCCTCTAGCTATCAACGCTATTCTCGTCTCAAACTCTATTCATGCTACATCACAAAGCTTGAACAAGTCGAATTAGGACCCTTCGAGTGAGGAGCACTCGGAGCCACCGATCTGTCAAGGGCTTAAACTTCCAAAATCTCTTAATGCATCTCGGTTGGACCAACTCATCCACTCGGTCTCACTGAGTTCATTAAGTTGATCTAGGTTTTCACCTCGGTGCAACCGATTTGAACAACTAGATGACACCCCGCGCGTTGCAGCATAAAAATAAGCTAATAAAATATAGATGAAGAGAACAAAAAAAATCTTTACTAAAGAAGCATTATATAAATAGTTTAATGATGTTGTGCGAGTAGAACTGTATCTGGTAGGAAGTGGAGTGTGATGCTTACGCTTCGATAGGTAGCGTTCTTGTTAATTGATTTGCTTCTTCTACTGTAAAATATGATACACAATTTGCACTCAAATTGAGTCTTTGTCCCCGGGAGAACCATGCGACTCCACAACTTGATAGGATTACCTACAGTTATCGACTGAAACTGACTGGGTAATAATGATTAAATTATGCATCCACTTGTGTATATAGGGAAATTATTAAGCAATAAAGTTACTTGTGGTCTTGGTCCCCAGGAGAACTATACTTATGGTTTTGTGCTGGTGTAGATAGGCAAATTATTAACCAAGAAGCAACATATACTGTAGGAACCAACAAATCTTGAGCAAAAGTATAATAATCTTACCTCAATTGTATATTTATCTGATGTAATAGAAACAAAATCATTTGCAATAATAAACGGATCTTTTATACTTGTCACACAACTCTACCAGTGCCTCAAATACCATGCACACAATTAATCATATGTTTATTATCTTCAACAGAGAAGTAAACTGTTCGGGTAGAGACATGTCTTTTGTAATAGATAAAAATTATTTACCTGCAGCACTCCTCTCGTGATGTACATGAGGAAGACCATTGAAACAATTAGGTATATGCATATACTGAGGGGTGTCACGACTTGTACTCATATATGCCGCATATGATTTTTGAGTTTGAAACCCAACTCTCCATCGTCACAATGCAACAAAATTAATAAAGCAACATGGATAATTGCACTAAATCTTGGAAATCCGCAATCTTCACAAATGAAAATAGATACATAACAGATCAGGGGAGGGGGGATTCAACCTTCTAACTCCTAGAATCCTTCAAATATTTACCACACCGTCAAAGTCGTCAGGCAGGGGTAGCGAGAAGATCACCTAGTGGAGCCATGAGGAGGTGGCATGTTCATGTAGTGTGCGAGGAAAAGCAATATTCTCTTTGTGGGGAGTGGGATGGGGAAGGGATGAGGATGAAGATATGGTTCGTTGGTATATAATAAGTGCGAAAGAATGTGGAAGGAAGGGGAAGAGATAAGCGTGGCATTGGAATATGAAGTGGAGAAGACGAACCAAAATTTTGTTCAAACATCTTGTATGGATTGTCAGTTTCCTTTTGTTAGATCGCATATTCCCTTTTAATTCTCACAAATGATGAAGTGCCTGCTAATTAATTAACAAAGCTACTACATCTGGTGGAGAAGTGGAGCTGTGCTTCCATGATTGAATTGGCTAGGTACATAGCTAGCTGGATCTTAGTAGCTGACCTTCTCGAGCATGAGGTAGAGCATGTCCTTGAGCCTCTTGAGCTCCAGCGCGTCCATGGCTTGGATCTGCTACGATGGTGTCCACACAGGTGTCAACGATGAGGCGACCTCGCCGCTGACCTCGTCTTGCTATTGCATATGCGGTGGATTTGCGCGCTTACGGGTGCTGTCCAGGGAGGCTGCCGGAGTGCCGTGAGATGTGATCCCGCCCGGCCACCGACATGATAGTACAGAGGGGAAAAGGGCCATGATGGTGGATGGATCGGAGTGAGGGAGACCACGGTTATGTACGCTCGCTAGGCTGTGGTCGATGTGATCCCGGCCGCCGCACAGGAAAGTACAGAGGGGGAAAGGGTCTTGATGGTTTCAGCTGAATCAGAGTAAGGGTGACTGTTCTGTACGCTCGTCGGGATGTAGTCGGTCGCGCCTTCTGCTAATGCTCTGTTCTCGGTCGTTCTATACAATGATCAATATGTGGTGGTTCCCTTTTGTAATTCTATAATGGAATGCTGATGTGGCTGAACTGATGATGTGGACAGGCTCATGTCAAAAGAAATAGGTTAGTGGGGATGAACTATTTAGGTATTACAGATTCGGTCACACCAAGTTGCAGTAACTGTTAGTAGTTTTGGACCATGGTGCCACCGAGTCGTTCCACTCAGTCACACCGACATTGACTGGGTATATATACCACATGTTGAAATTTTGGAAACTCCTCCAAACCACTCGTCTGCACCTCCCAGCTCTGCCGCCCCCTTGGTCTCCGGATCGTCTCTGTCATCGCCAGTGTCCTCCTGCCGCTAGTCTCCATCTCCGTCAACGGAAATCTCACCGCCATTGTCTCTGTAGCGAGTTCGTCGCCAAGTTAGGGTACAGACTCGCCCTCTTTGTGCATTCCTTTCTCTGATTCTTGCACAAAGATTATTGCCATTATTCTTACCATGAATGAGATCAATCTATGCACCGAAAAGTTCCATTAGAATAGATTTGATGCAAAAACTTAGGGTTAGGTTTCTGCCAAACTCATCTTAGACAGAATGATCTGAGGATCTTGGTCTCACCGATTTGGCTTAGGCCATTGCACAAGTACAACTCGGTCCGACTGAAGCATACTAATCGGTGTGACCGAAATCACTCACTCTGTGAAACCCTAGCATCTTGGAGTCACTAAACTGCATTTCAATCTGACCAAAATTGCAAGTTTAGATTCTGTTGTTGCTTTGGTGTCACCGAGTTTGGCATATCGGCAGCTCTGAAATGCTTTCTGTAGAAATCTAAAGTTATGTTTTTGTCTCAGTTTGATTTAAAATTGTTGTGCTTTGTGATGCTCATCCACTCTACCTATACCTATCTATTCACAGGGATAGTTTTAGAGATGTCAGGGGGCAGTGATAGTCAGAATAGGTCTGAGGAGCAGGTGAATCTCAGTGAGGGCACTAGTCCCTCCAATAGCAGTTCTGATGAAGGTAGCAGAAGCACTCCAAGCAACTTGCCTAGGGCTGCTACATGGCAAAGAAAGAAGAGAACCTCAGATTCAGAGGATGAGGATTTTGCTATTGATGAGGAGGTGACCTCAAAGAAGAAATTGCTCAAGAAGGAGTATGATGCTGCTGCCATAAAGCCTGGTATGAAGAAGAACGCTCCTGCCAAGAGGAAGCCCATGTCAAAAGCTAGAGCCTCCACTCAGGAAACCATGGAGTTCACTCTTGAACCAAGAGAGGAAGAGTCTGCTGGAGGAAAGAAGATGAAGGAGAGAGTCAAGAAGACTATGACCAGAGTAATTGGCAAACCTTCCATGATGAGATATTCTCAAGAGAATGAGGAGGAAGAGGTTGCTGCACCTCCACCAAAAACTCAAAAGCTTATGGGGGATGCTATAAGATCAGGGGCTGCTCCATCTAAGCCCAAGTCTACCCCCAAGCCTCCAACTCAAGCTCAAGCTGCAAAACTTTATGCACCCAAAAAATCCACTAGAAACATCCCTGCTGCTGAGAAGAACAAGGCCCCAGTGTCGGAGGTTCAAGAAGAGGAAGAATCCCAAGTGCTTAGAAAGTTGAAGCCAAAGATTCCAGATCATGATGACGATCATCATGTTGCTGAAAACATGAAGGAAAGGAAGGATGCAGGTCTGAGATTGTGGAGACAGACTGATCCATATGCCACTAGGAGAAGGACTGTTGTACATTATCGTTTCCACACTAAGGAACAACAGGACCTCTATGGGACAGCCTTGTTGGACAAGAAGCCCATAGTGTGTGACATGAGATGGGTTGACTGAACATACATTGATGATAATGAGGACTACTTTCCAAGAGTGCATGACAAGTTTGTTGGTCAGAAGTTGACAAAGCGGAATGATGAAATAATTATGCAATTCTACTCCATTGCTCATTTCAATCCAGATGGCAAGATTGTCTGGATGATAGAAGGATCCAGATATAAATCTTCAATTTCTGAATTGGCCAAGTTGATCAATGCCCTTGAGGAGGATGAGAATGACATAGTGTATATGCCAAGCTGTAAGTGCATCTAGTGCCCCTTAGTGATTTTGGTGTATTGAAGACTTATAGGTTAAGGGACTAATGCGTTTGTGAGTGTACACAGGTCTATAAGTCTATGAGGAGTTTGATATTTACAGGGAAAGTCGACCCCTAAAAATGAATATCTTCGACTGAAGATTTTGGTATTTCTGAAGACTTTCATGAAGACTTTGAAAGTGAAGAAATTGGTGTATCCGTGAAGACTTGAAATTCATGCGAGTAATATGAAGCTTGAAGACTTTCGTTTTCATAGTTTTGTTTTTCTCTTTCTTGAGTCATAGGAAACACCGTACTATTAAAGGGGGTCGAGGAAATACTAAGGAAAAATTTCCATGTGATGCTCAACTCAAAATCCTACACCTACCAAACCCTTCGAGTGAAGCCTTTGGAAATCACATATAGTTCAGTCAATTTCTTCAGTGACAGAGAAGAAGTTCTTCTGGTCGTTGAGGAATTTGTTCTGACTGAGGAGTTAGGAATTCACCAGTGCGGATTGCCTACACAGTGAGGAACATGATAGCCCTGAGGAATTTGATAGTCAAATTTCCGACCGTTGCTGTGCTACGCGCCAGCTGTCCCAAAATATCTTATCCACCTAACGGTCATATCAGACAAGGGCATTTATGTCTTATCATGTCGGGCTGCTCCCTAGGCTATAAATAGCCGCCCCCTACAACCACTAGTTGGTTGGCTGCTCCGAGAGAAACTGACACTTGTCATTTGAGAGCAATCCATCCTCCGAGGACTTTGAGCGAAAATCATCGACTGAGGAAAATCCCAAACCCAAACACCTACAAACCCCAAAGTGATTGAGCATCACTGAAGAGATTGATCCTGCATGGATCCGACGCTTGTTACCTTTGAAGACTGTGCTTCTTCCAGACGGTTAGGCGTCATGGTCTAGAGCATCCAAGAGGAATTGTGGATCGCCGAGTGACCGAGTCTGTGAAGGTTTGGAAGTCACCTGAAGACTTACCACGAGTGATTGGACGAGGTCTGTGTGACCTTAGTTGAAGGAGAATATGGTGAGGACTTGGTGTCCTGAGCTGCGTGCTCAGTGACTGGGTGTCCGGGACTGTGTGTCCTCGAGTTTAAATACTCAGCCGCTCCAACCAGACGTACAATTGAGACAACAGTTGGAACTGGTCTAACAAATCGTTGTCTTCACCAACCTTACTGGTTCTATTTCCTCAACTCTTTCATTTCCTTATTACTGTGTTGAGTGATTGTTCATATCTGTGTTTGAAGACTTTGACTGAAGACTTTCTCAATTTCCTCAGTTCAATTTCTTTAGTCTGTTTGTCTTCATCTTGTGTTATCCTGTGTTTATGCTTTCTGTACTCCGTGCTTGTCTTCATTTCATCATGATGACTAAGTCTGTATCCTATTATGCTTACTTATGAGTACTTATTCCGCTGCTAGTAGTTCTTCGCTAAGCAATTTCCTCACCGGCAAATTCCTAAGTGAAGAATTCATAAAAATCGCCCATTCACCCCCCTCTAGTCGATATAACGCACTTTCAATTGGTATCAGAGCAAGGTACTCCCTTGTTCTGTGTGATTTTGGTTTAACCACCTGGAGTTCTAGTTATGTCGACTGCAGGATTGAGGAACATTTCCTGCCCCATGTTTGACGGTCATGAGTATCCTCGGTGGAAGGCCATGATGAAGAAGCGACTCATGGCTATGGACAGCAAATTATGGACCGTCACCGAGATCGGACTTACTGATCTATGCAAGATGGCTGAAGCTGATGACATTCGCAAGTACACTCTCCTCAACCTCACAGCGAAGGATGTCATCTGCACAAGTCTGTCCCGAAATCAATTCAGGAATGTCATGCATCTGAATCACACGAAGCTAATTTGGGACCGTCTCTCTGAGGTCTATGATGGACATCTAAATCGTCATGATCCTTGGCTTGATGATTACAAGGAATCTCTCAAAGAGATGACATTCGAACCAGAATCATCATCGTCCAACCCCTGCCTTATGGCAAAAAGTGCTATGGTAAACCAATGCTACCTATCCGAGTCCAGTGATGATGAATCTGGCGATGAATTTGGACCTAGCTATGATAAACTTGCTTCCCTCGCCACTAAACAACAAAGAGCTTTGGAAAAAGTTCATTACATGCTAAATAAGAGCGATGATATGTTGGGTGAAGAAATGGATCAGTCAAAAGCCTTGGCTGAAAGTCTTCAGGGACTCCATTCCAAGTTTGACGATCTTCAAGGTCATCATAATGCTCTCTTATCTGATCACGAGAAACTTTCTCTTGAACTTCTTCAAAGAAAGCAAGATCTTGAAAAGCTAAGAGTGAGTTATGAAGATCTTCTGAAGGATCGCGATTCATTACTTGCTCAACAAATCAGCGCTACTCAAGAAGAATTTTTCCTCCATGCTTAAAGTGCATTGAACGTGAATCTGCTAATTCTTCACCTGAATGTTCAAATGCTTCAACTGTTACAAATTCTTCACCTGCCTCTGCTATCACTAATTCCTCATTAGAGGACATTGCTAGTATCACTAACGATGCAGGGCTGAAGGAATTGTACACGACAGGCATATACAAAAGCCTCAAAGGGCATCAGATTCTTTGTGATGTGCTCAAAAAGCAGATCCTCAACAAAAACCCTAGGAAAGAGGGTATTGCCTTTGAGAGCAAACTCAATGCTGATGGAACATATTGGAAGCCTGAGCAGTACCCCAAAACCTCATGGGTTGCTGGAAAGGGACCTCCAGTTGATCCATCTAACTTATCTGGCTTTACATGTGCATCTTCTCATTCTTATGATGAGTCATTTGACTCCAACTATAAACTGTTCAAAAATCAGAATGGTGAAGTATTTGCTAGATATGTTGGCACTAACTGCAGGAACGGTTCCCCTATGAAGAAAATCTGGGTTCCCAAAAGTTATGTTGAAAGTCTTCAGGTGAATGTCCTCATGACACCACCTGTGAAGAACAGGAACCCCAGATCCAATTCTTCATATGGACCTAATTCTTCACATGGATCAAATTCCTCAAATGGATCAAAGTCCTCATATGATCATCATCGTGCTAACCCCTCTGTTTCGCAGGGTAGAGCTAAGGGCTATGAATATGTGCATTATTCTTCAAATCATTATGTTCATAAGTCCTCGAAGAATTTCTCTGCTTATTCATATGCTTACCCTAACCCCTCTTATGTGAAACGAAATGGATTGGCCTCTATGCCACCTTTCTCATATGGTGCTCGCAGAGTGATGAACTCTTTGCCACCCCTTCAGATGTGGGTGGTGAAGAAAAAGAACTAATCTCTTATGCAGGGTCAGGTCTCCAGACGTGCTTTAAACGTCTAAAGAATTTGCTGGAGGCCTGACAAAAATGCCTGAAAGGACGCAGGCGAATCATGATGAAATGAACTTTCATTTCACACGTCCTCATACTGAAATATCTGTTTACTGCTTGATGAAATTCATCTGATGAACTTGATATCATATTCTTCACTGATGAAGTATATGAGATCGTAAGTTGCACTAATTCATCTGCAGGATGATCAGCCCAAAGCCAACGAGTGGGTTCTAGATAGTGGATGTACAAATCACATGACGGGTGACAAGAGTCTATTGATGGATGCTCCTTTATCACCGTCACATCTGAAGCACATCATCTTTGCTGACAAAGGCAAAAGTCAGGTATTGGGTCTAGGTAAGGTTGCGATCTCAAAGGATCGACACATGGACAAAGTCATGCTTGTCGAGTCCTTAGGATACAACCTCATGTCTGTCTCAATGCTTTGTGATCTTGATATGGTTGTTGTCTTTGGCAAGTATCGTTGTGTTGTGATCATGGAAGCTGACCATTCCAAAGTCTTCGAAGGCTTTAGGAGAGGAGATTTGTATATTGTTGATTTCTCTATAGGACCACAACCAGCCGTGTGCTTACTTGCAAAATATTCAGAAGGCTGGCTATGGCATCGACGACTTGGTCATGCTGGCATGAGGAATCTGAACACGCTTGCGAAGAAGAAGCATGTCATTGGCATTGAGAATGTCAAATTCCTCAAGGATCACTTATGCGGAGCTTGTGAAGCTGGAAAGATGACAAAGGCCAAGCATCCAGCGGAGACTATCATGACCACTACTCGTCCATTTGAATTGCTTCACATGGATCTCTTTGGTCCTAATCATTATTCTGCTGTTTCGAATGATGCATCTCTATATGGCTTTGTTATTGTTGATGACTATTCTCATTACACATGGGTACACATTGTCACTTACAAACATGAAGTGCAGGAAATATTCAAACAATTTTCCTCGAGGGCTTCAACCAACTTTGGTGTGAAAATCAAGGACATCAGAACTGACAATGGAACCGAGTTCAAGAATTCCGGTCTTGATGGATATCTTGATGAACTTGGTATTACTCATGAGTTATCTGCTCCTTATACTCCTCAGCAGAATGGCGTCGTGGAGCGCAAGAACAGAACCCTCGCTGAAATGGCTCGCACTATGCTTGATGAATACAAAACGCCTCGTCGTTTTTGGATTGATGCAATTGATACTGCATGCCACATCATCAATCGGGTATATCTTCACAAATTCTTCAAGAAGACTGCCTATGAACTCCTCACTGACAAGAAACCCAATGTGAGTTATTTCAAAGTCTTCGGTGCTAAATGTTGGATTAGAGATCCTCATCACAATGCTAAATTTGCATCGAAAGCACATGAAAGTTTTATGCTTGGTTACGGAAAGGACTCGCATACCTACAGAGTCTTCAACAACGTTCTTCACAAGGTTATTGAAACTGTAGATGTGCGGTTTGATGAAACTAATGGCTCGCAAAGAGAGCACCTACCTTCTATGATAGATGAACCAGAACCAGAATCTGAGGATTCTATCAAATTCTATCAAATTCAAATTTCAAAGAGGCTGTTATTCCTACCGAAGAATCTGTTGAAGAATTCATTCCAGAGCGTGAAGAAAATCGAGCTGGTGCATCTGATGAAAATGCTGAAGAAAATGGTGCTGAAGAAAATGCGGATCAAATTCCTCAATGACAACCAGGTCATCCTCGCATTGCAAAAGAAGTGCAAGTTGAAAAGATCATCGATGACATTCGAGCGCCAGGTCCTCTCACACGCTCAAAAGCTTCACATTTATCTAACTTTTGTGGGCACTATGCTTTTGTCTCTATTACAGAGCCCACTAAGGTAGATGAAGCATTTCTGGAGCCTGAGTGGATTCAGGCCATGCAAGAAGAATTACATCAGTTCGAGCTCAACAATGTCTGGGAACTGGTAAAACGTCCAGATCCTCGCAAGCATAATATCATCGGCACAAAGTCGATCTACCGCAACAAGCAAGATGAAAATGGCCTTGTAGTAAGGAATAAGGCACGACTTGTAGCTCAAGGCTACACACAGGTTGAAGGAATTGATTTCGATGAAACTTTTGCACCTGTTGCTAGACTTGAGGCTATTCGCATATTACTTGCTTATGCTAACCATAATAATATTATCTTACAACAAATGGATGTGAAAAGTGCATTCCTCAATGGTAAGCTTGAGGAAGAAGTATATGTTGGTCAACCCCCAGGTTTTGAAGATCCAAAGAATCCTGACAAAGTCTACAGACTCAACAAGGCCCTGTATGGCCTCAAACAAGCCCCTCGGGCGTGGTATGACACTTTGAAGGAATTCTTCATGAAGAATGGCTTCACACCCGGTTCACTCGACCCTACTCTTTTTACTAAATCTTATGATGGTGAACTGTTTGTGTGCCAAATATACATTGATGATATTATCTTTGGCTGTACTGACCAACGTTATAGTGATGAATTTGCCTATATGATGAGTGAAGAATATCAAATGTCTATGATGGGAGAGTGGAAATTCTTTTTAGGTCTTCAAATTCGTCAATAGCACAATGGCCTATTCATATCTCAGGAGAAATACCTCAAGGAAGTTCTGAGGAAATTCGGCATGCAAGACTGCAAAGGCGTCAAAATTCCTATGCCCACAAATGGCCATCTATGCACTGATGAAAATGGTATTGACTTCGATCACAAGGTATACAGCTCCATGATTGGTTCGTTATTGTACTTATGTGCCTCTAGGACAGATATAATGCTTAGTGTTTGCATGTGTGCCCGCTTTCAAGCTGCACCGAAGGAATCACACCATAAGGCTGTGAAGCATATTCTTCGATATCTAGCTCACACACCAACGCTAGGATTATGGTATCCCAAGGGCTCTACTTTTGATTTCATTGGATATTCTGACTCTGACTATGCCGGTGATCGTGTGGACCGCAAGTCAACATCTGGTACTTGTCATTTCCTCCGATGATCTTTGGTCTGTTGGTCCTCGAAGAAACAGAACTGCGTATCACTGTCTACTGCAGAGGCCGAGTACATTGCTGCTGGTTCGTGCTGTGCTCAACTGCTACTGATGAAGCAAACCCTCAAGGACTACGGCATCAACGTGAAGAATGTGCCTCTCCTCTGTGACAATGAGAGTGCAATCAAGATTGCTCACAACCCAGTTTAGCACTCGAAGAAAAAGCACATTCAGATTCGTCAGCATTTTCTTCGTGATCATGTGTTGAAGGGCGACATCTCCATCGAGCATGCGAAGACTGAAGAACAGCTAGCCGATATCTTCACAAAGCCCTTGGACGAGAAGAGATTTAGCAAGTTGCGGTGTGAGCTAAATATCTTAAAATCTTCGAATGTTCTCTGAAAAGGACACACATCCTGACACTTATGCAAAATTGATGACTTAGATGTGCAACACATGAAGAAATGTTTTTCTTCTATCAATGAAGAATAACACTCTAAGTGTGAAGAAATTAATGAAGAATTTGATTCTCAGAACCCTACGACAATTGTACGCGGTGTCTGAATCATCATTCTTATACGGTGAGTCACGCCACCACCAAAGTTGAAAATCTTCATTTTTGAAATTCCTCAGTTTTTGAAATTCTTCAGTTTTTCAAACTCTTCAACTTTGCAAAATCTTCAATGTTTCTGTCGTTTTTCTTCATTGGATATATATATATATATATATATATATATATATATATATATATATATATATATATATATATATATATGAGTTTAAGTCCTATACAGCAGTCACTTATGGCTAATTCTTCAAGTTGCATTTTTCTGCTAAGTAAATGTGATCGGACCCTTCCCCCTCTATGCTATACTCAACCCAGTCTATTCACAAATTCTTCATGTGCGTTCTATTTGAAACTCGTTCAAAATCTTCACTGTGTCCTTGACAGCTGAAGATTTTGCGAACGAACTTTAAAATTAAACCTATCCAAATTTTTCGGTTTTACCGCTCAATCCGTTCTGGATCCTACGATAGACTTATATATTCACCCACGATCTAACACGATCTCCACTTCTCAGTACGTGGGTGACACATGTCAAGCGAAGGAGAAGGGTCAGGGGCATGTTCGTCCTAAATCTTCGGGCGAACAGTTATTCACTACCACTATAAATACCCCCTTTCCCCTTCCTCACTTCCTTTATTCCGCTCGACCGCTCTCTCTCTCGCTCAAGCTCCTCAAACCCTAGCGCCGCCGCTACTCCATCGTCGCCGGTGAGGAAGAGCTTCACGGCCTCGACCTCGTCGCCGTCGTACTCGCGCCGACCGCGGAAATCTTCACTCTGCCGCCGCCATATCTGACTTCCTCCGCCAAGTTAGGGCGTGGAAGATCTACACTGACGAGCTTCACTGTTCTGCTTCTCAATTCGTCATGTTCTTCATCCAGGTTAAATTAAAAGTTACTTTTACTACCCCTTTTGATTCGAAATTTCACAACAAAATCTTCAAAGGTGTTTTATTCTTCAAATCCTCACACACAAAACGCCTCACTAGTCATCGGTTCTTGATTCGTTTCTCTAAGCATCATTTTTCTTCAAGATTCCTCAATTGTGTGGATCCTCGATCTATACAACTCTGGAACCTAAGACAAAGAACACTTAGTGAAATTCTTCAAGGCTCATCTGGTCAAATTCCTCAAACTTGTTCTTTTTGAAAAACCTTCTGAGAACACATATGACCTCTCCAAATTCCTTGCAACTATACTCTGTTCACAGGTACTCATGTCCGCTGCTGAATCACTAGGTTCTCATCAACTTAACTCATTTGCAGCGTTCCTCGAAGAAAAGTTACACACTTCTTCAGAGAATTCGATTGTTCAAATTCCTCATCTGAAGAATATGGCTGATGGTAAGAAGCCGCAGAAAGGAGGAAAGTAGCCCGAGGTCATGACTGCTTTTGAAATACCTGAGGCCATCTATGCTGATTATTGCACACCTGATGAGGCTAAGTACGGAAGAGAAACTAAAAATCAGCGCAAGGTGCGCATACAGAAGATTAAACGGAGATGGGCAAGAGAATGGAGGGAGTACAGATATGTGACTCCAAAGTATATGAAGAAATTCGCACTTAATCCTCCATGCCCAAGAGCTCCATTGGCACCTGGCCAAGTGACTGACCCCACCAGCATCAAGCGTGGTGAGGACTTTCCTGAAGAATGGGCCAAACGCCAAGCTAAGTTGGCAAGACAAGCCAAAGAAGCAGTGAGGGAATTCAATGAAGACTCTGCTGCTGCTACTGCCACTGAGGCTTCTGTCAAGCCAAGAAAATCAATGGCAAAGAAGCGTTCTCACAAGCCAAGTGCTTCACCAACTATGCCCTCACGGCCAAGTTCCTCAGCAATGCCCTCACGGCCAGAATCTTCAAAGCCCTCACGGCCAGTACCAACTACTGCTCCTCCTCCAAAGTCCTCAGCTGCTCCGGCAAAGTCCTCAACACCTGTACATCTGGCCACATGCCAAAGGACAACATGCATCTCTATTGCCTCTGGTGCCTCAGCAAGTTCCTCAGCTGCACCAAAATCTTCATCAGGCCCACTCTGTTGAAGACTAAGGCAACGGCTGGTCAAGGTCCTCGGCTAAGTCCGAAGAAGAAACATGTTGCCTTCCACGTGCCATCTGACGAAGAAGCTGATGATGACGAACTTGCAGAAATCATCAGAGACCGACAAGAAAGGGCCGCTAGAGCCAAAGGCACAAATGTGCCACTGCTTTTGGATCCAAGGGCGGTCCTTGATTACATTGATCTCTGGCACAAGGATCCAAATACTCCTATGCCTGATTTCAAGTTGACTCCTGGTCAAAGTCACATGCTGACTCATTTCATCACTGAAGAGAAATGGAAATTTGAGAAGGCCGGGCAGATCAAGAAAACTCAGTTCAGAAAAGCGAAGTTCCTGAAAAATAACGTTGTCAATATGACACCTGATGAACTCCTCAAGATCCAAGCTGAAATCAAAGCCCTCAGCGATGACTTCAATGCTTACTATGCTGATTGGCAAGGAGCCAAAGTCAGGTTTGTGAAACTGACTGAGAAATTCATAAATGTTGTAGCCCCATCGCAACAAGAAATTCCTCATGCTGAAGCGTCTGCTCAGCCAACTGAAGAACATGCCAGCACCGCTCATGACATTCAGGATGCTGAAGAAAATGCTAGTTCCAAGGCTGATGACTCCATTCTAGCCGCTGAAGAAATTGTCAAGGCATCCACTAGTGGAGCGCCTGAACAAAATGAAGAAGTCAGGGCAACTGCATCAGTTGCGCCTAAGGAAATTCAAACAGAAACCTCAGTTCCATCTACGCCTACCCAACCTCCAATTCTTCCATGTGCATTAGATGTGAAGAAGATCAAGGCTGTAGAGCGATCTGCAGTGAAGAAAAGGAAAGCATCCAGTGCTTCAGAATCTTCAGCTCCAAAGAAGATGAAGCCTCTGACAAGCTCTATTGAAAATCCAATTGATGTTGTTCCAATTTGCACCATGTCATCAAAGGACCTTGTTCGTTTTGGTGAGGAATATGTGATTCCAAGCGGATCAAATGAAGAACCTCAATCTGCTGCTTCGTCAGAGCAGGTTGATGAAGAAATTGAAGTGGATGCGATCCCTTCAACACCTGTTGCTTCCTCGCCAATGCCTCAGTTCACAGCTGAAGAGGCTGGCATTGAAGAAATTGAAGATGAAGACATGGACATTGGCTGCACAACGCTAGTGATGAATGATGACTTTTGGGAAAGTCAGCACCCCAATACTCCACTCTTCACCCCACTTCAACAAATACCTCAGTCCCCTGCACCAACTACTCAAATGGGCTCTGAAGAAACTCATCCCACCTCGTCTATGCAAGAAGACATTCTAGCCGCGAGTGCTGAAGAAGCTGTTGTTGTTGAACCCTTGAACACGCAGACTGCTACTAAAGAGGAACCAAAAATTCCTCAGCCTGAAGAACCTAAGATTGCGATTCGTGAGGTTGTGATGCAACTCACTGACACTCCTGTGCTCAAGCCAACAGATCCATTCTCAAAGAAGCAAAAGTTCAAGGCTGAAGATTTCTTCTGCGAGCATGTGTTCTTCACTGACTATAACCCCTATGACTCTGCTCGCATAAGGAAGAGACGCTTCTGGACTGCTAGTCAAGCAAATTTCTATTCCTCAGTACTGTTCAGTAAAGACAAAGTCTTCGATCATGAACACATTCCTCATGTAGACATGGAGTCTCTGCCGTGCTTCGAGCCAGTCCTCAGTGTTCTTCACGATGCTGGACTGTTAAATTTCTGCACTGACATCTGTGACTGGAATGAAGAACTTATTCTTCAATTCTATGCAACGCTGCACATCACATGAAACTCTGAAGATGTGAATTCATGGGTGTTGGACTGGATGTCTGAAAATACTCACTACAAGGCACCAGCAACTGAATTGCTTCGTGCCCTTCCACTCAGTCCTCCCCTTGACGGTGCTTGTTGTGCCTACAATGAACCTGAACTTTCAAATCATTTCATGCAAGTGCTGATGAAGCCTTTGAAGCCAGGGCAGGCTCCTCGAATCAAATTCCTCGTCAAGGAATTACTATATGTGCCCTGAACTGTCTATCGCATTCTGACAAAGACAATGAGTCCTATCAAAGGCCACGACTCAAATGATGAAGAGGTCGTTGGCATCATGAAGAACATGCTTTTCAAAATCATTCATGGCGTTCCCGTCAACTTCCATGATTTCTTCATGAGGACTCTGGCGAACATTGCTATGTCACCTTTTGAACTGAAGCCTTATGCACCATGGATTATGAGGTTCATCAGGACAAGGGCTTCACTAAATTACAAAGCTGACACTTTGAACCATGGCAGCTACTTGCCCCCGATTGAAGTCCTCAAACGGTCATATTCCTCAACTGATGACAAAGGAAAGGCAACTGCTGTGATAGATGAAGGCATTCGCCCATTGGATGGTCAATTTCGCAAGGCTGCATCCCACTCCACCAATGATGACTCTACCACACATGACTCTGCCGCCAAGCAAAATCCTCAAGCCACAGCACCCAGGGTGATGAATGATCGTGAGTTACTCCTCAGGCTTCATCAGAAGGTTGATCGCAATCATAAATGGTCAAGCGTCAGTTTGGTTCAATTCTTCCCAACATGACCTCAACACACAATGCAGTGAAGAAAAACCAATACTACCTCCATGAAACCTTCAACCCCACCTGGGCTGCTCTATCTCATGTCTACAACGCTGCAGATCTGAAGAATATGGGTCTCAAAGAAGAATTTGACTGGTCTGCACCTCCACCGAAGAAATTCAAGAAGGTCAAAGTTCCTTCCTTGGTGGCCAGCTCCTATTCTTTATCGCGCGACACTGATGAAAATGAAGATTTGGACGACACTGCGGCAGGCCCTACTACAACAATCGGCCCCAACAACGCTGGCGCTCCTCCATCAACTTGATATTCTTCAGGGGCATTAGTCCTCAGTTTTGATCCTTTTGGTCATTCGATGACAAAGGGGGAGAAATTTGAGTTAGTCTTCAAGCGGGTCTATTATATGGGCGTTTTTTTGTTAAGTTACAACTCTCGTTCTTCTGAAACTTTATTGAATCGAGTTGTAATCTTAAACCCGATGGTCTCCATCTCCGTCAACGGAAATCTCATCGCCATTGTCGTTGTAGAGAGTTCGTCGCCAAGTTAGGGTACAGACTCGCCCTCTTTGTGCATTCCTTTCTCCGATTCTTGCACAAAGATTATTGCCATTATTCTTACCATGAATGAGATCAATCTATGCACCAAAAAGTTCCATTAGAATAGATTTGATGCAAAAACTTAGGGTTAGGTTTCTGCCGAACTCATCTCAGACAGAATGATCTGAGGATCTTGGTCTCACCGATTTGGCTTAGGCCATTGCACAAGTACAACTCGGTCTGACCGAAGCATACTAATCGGTGTGACCGAAATCACTCACTCTATGATACCCTAGCATCTCGGAGTCAATAAACGGCATTTCAATCTGACCAAAATTGCATGTTTAGATTCTGTTGTTGCTTTGGTGTCACCGAGTTTGTCATATCGGCAGCTCTAAAATGCTTTCTGTAGAAATCTTAAGTTATGTTTTTGTCTCAATTTGATTTAAAATTGTTGTGCTTTGTGATGCTCATCCACTCTACCTATACCTATCTATTCAGAGGGACAGTTTTAGAGATGTCAGGGGGCAGTGATAGTCAGAACAGGTCTGAGGAGCAGGTGAATCTCAGTGAGGGCACTAGTCCCTCCAATAGCAGTTCTGATGAAGGTAGCAGAAGCACTCCAAGAAACTTGCCTAGCGATGCTACAAGGCAAAGAAAGAAGAGAACCTCAGATTTAGAGGATGAGGATTTTGCTATTGCTGAGGAGGTGACCTCAAAGAAGAAAGTGCTCAAGAAGGAGTATGATGTTGCTGCCATAAAGCCTGGTATGAAGAAGAACGCTCCTGCCAAGAGGAAGCCCATGTCAAAAGCCACAACCTCCACTCAGGAAACCATGGAGTTCACTCTTGAACCAAGATAGGAAGAGTTTGCTGGAGGAAAGAAGATGAAGGAGAGAGTCAAGAAGACTACGACCAGAGTAATTGGCAAACCTTCCATGATGAGATATTCTCAAGAGAATGAGGAGGAAGAGGTTCCTGCACCTCAACCAAAAACTCAAAAGCTTATGGGGGATGCTATAAGATCAGGGGTTGCTCCATCTAAGCCCAAGTCTACCCCAAGCCCGCAACTCAAGCTCAAGCTCCAAAACTTTATGCACCCAAAAAATCCACTAGAAACATCCCTGCCGCTGAGAAGAACAAGGCCCCAGTGTCAGAGGTTCAAGAAGAGGAAGAATCCCAAGTGCTTAGAAAGTTGAAGCCAAAGATTCCAGATCATGATGACAATCATCATGTTGCTGAAAACATGAAGGAAAGGCAGGATGCAGGTCTGAGATTGTGGAGACAGACTGATCCATATGCCACCAGGAGAAGGACTGTTGTACATTATTGTTTCCACACTAAGGAACAACAGGACCTCTATGAGATAGCCTTGTTGGACAAGAAGCCCATAGTGTGTGACATGAGATGGGTTGACTGAACATACATTGATGATAATGAGGACTACTTTCCAAGAGTGCATGACAAGTTTGTTGGTCAGAAGTTGACAAAGCGGAATGATGAAATAATTATGCAATTCTACTCCATTGCTCATTTCAATCCAGATGGCAAGATTGTCTGGATGATAGAAGGATCCAGATATAAATCTTCAATTTCTGAATTGGCCAAGTTGATCAATGCCCTTGAGGAGGATGAGAATGACATAGATGTATATGCCAAGCTATAAGTACATCTAGTGCCCCTTAGTGATTTTGGTGTATTGAAGACTTATAGGGTAAGGGACTAATGCGTTTGTGAGTGTACACAGGTCTATAAGTCTATGAGGAGTTTGATATTTACAGGGAAAGTCGACCCCTAAAAATGAATATCTTCGACTGAAGATTTTGGTATTTCCGAAGACTTTCATGAAGACTTTGAAAGTGAAGAAATTGGTGTATCCGTGAAAACTTGATATTCATGCGAGGAATATGAAGCTTGAAGACTTTCGTTTTCATAGTTTTGTTTTTCTCTTTCTTGAGTCATAGGAAACACCGTACTTTTAAAGGGGGTCGAGGAAATACTAAGGAAAGATTTCCATGTGATGCTCAACTCAAAATCCTACACCTACCAAACCCTTCGAGTGAAGCCTTTGGAAATCTCATACAGTTCAGTCAATTTCTTCAGTGACAGAGACAAAGTTCTTCTGGTCGCTGAGGAATTTGTTCTGACTGAGGAGTTAGGAATTTGCCAGTGCGGATTGCCTACACAGTGAGGAACATGATAGCCCTGAGGAATTTGATAGTCAAATTTCCGACCGTTGCTGTGCTACGCGCCAGCTGTCCCAAAATATCTTATCCACCTAACGGTCATATCAGACAAGGGCATTTATGTCTTATCATGTCGGGCTGCTCCCTAGGCTATAAATAGCCGCCCCCTACAACCACTAGTTGGTTGGCTGCTCCGAGAGAAACTGACACTTGTCATTTGAGAGCAACCCATCCTCCGAGGACTTTGAGTGAAAATCATCGAGTGAGGAAAATCCCAAACCCAAACACCTACAGACCCCAAAGTGATTGAGTATCACTGAAGAGATTGATCCTGCGTGGATCCAACGCTTGTTACCTTTTTAGACTGTGCTTCTTCCAGACGGTTAGGCGTCATGGTCTAGAGCATCCAAGAGGAATTGTGGATCGCCGAGTGACCGAGTCTGTGAAGGTTTGGAAGTCACCTGAGGACTTACCATGAGTGATTGGACGAGGTCTATGTGACCTTAGTTCAAGGAGAATACGGTCAGGACTTGGTGTCCTAAGCTGCGTGCTCAGTGACTGGGTGTCCGGGACTGTGTGTCCTCGAGTTTAAATACTCAGCCGCTCCAACCAGATGTACAACTGAGACAACAGTTGGAACTGGTCTAACAAATCATTGTCTTCACCAACCTTACTGGTTCTATTTCCTCAACTCATTCATTTTCTCATTACTGTGTTGAGTGATTGTTCATATCTGTGTTTGAAAACTTTGACTGAAGACTTTCTCAATTTCCTCAGTTCAATTTCTTTAGTATGTTTGTCTTCATCTTGTGTTATCCTGTGTTTATGCTTTCTGTACTCCGTGCTTGTCTTCATTTCATCATAATGACTAAGTCTGTATCCTGTTATGCTTACTTCTGAGTACTTATTCCGCTGCTAGTAGTTCTTTGTTAAGGAATTTCCTCACCGGCAAATTCCTTAGTGAAGAATTCATAAAAATCGCCTATTCACCCCCCTCTAGTCGATATAACGCACTTTTAATTGGTATCAGAGCAAGGTACTCCCTTGTTCTGTGTGATTTTGGTTTAACCACCTGGAGTTCTAGTTGTGTCGACTGCAGGATTGAGGAACGTTTCCTGCCCCATGTTTAACGGTCATGAGTATCCTCGGTGGAAGGCCATGATGAAGAAGCGACTCATGGCTATGGACAACAAACTATGGACCGGCACCGAGATGGGACTTACTGATCTATGCAAGATGGCTGAAGCTGATGACATTCGCAAGTACACTCTCCTCAACCTCATAGCGAAGGATGTCATCTACACAAGTCTGTCCCGAAATCAATTCAGGAACGTCATGCATCTCAATCACGCAAAGCTAATTTGGGACCGTCTCTCTGAGGTCTATGATGGACATCTAAATTTTCATGATCCTTGGCTTGATGATTACAAGGAATCTCTCAAAGAGATGACATTCGAACCAGAATCATCATCATCCAACCCCTGCCTTATGGCAAAAAGTGCTATGGTAAACGAATGCTACCTATCCGAGTCCAGTGATGATGAATCTGGCGATGAATTTGGACCTAGCTATGATAAACTTGCTTCCCTCGCCACTAAACAACAAAGAGCTTTGGAAAAAGTTCATTACATGCTAAATAAGAGCGATGATATGTTGGGTGAAGAAATGGATTAGTCAAAAGCCTTGGCTGAAAGTCTTCAGGGACTCCAATCCAAGTTTGACGATCTTCAAGGTCATTATAACGCTCTCTTATCTGATCATGAGAAACTTTCTCTTGAACTTCTTCAAAGAAAGCAAGATCTTGAAAAGCTAAGAGTGAGTTATGAAGATCTTCTGAAGGATCGCGATTCATTACTTGCTCAACAAATCAGCGCTACTCAAGAAGAATTTTTTCCTCCATGCTTAAAGTGCATTGAACGTGAATCTGCTAATTCTTCACCTGAATGTTCAAATGCTTCAACTGTTACAAATTCTTCACCTGCCTCTGCTATCACTAATTCCTCATTAGTGGACATTGCTAGTATCACTAACGATGCAGGGCTGAAGGAATTGTACACGACAGGCATGTACAAAAGCCTCAAAGGGCATCAGATTCTTTGTGATGTGCTCAAAAAGCAGATCCTCAACAAAAACCCTAGGAAAGAGGGTATTGCCTTTGAGAGCAAACTCAATGCTGATGGAACATATTGGAAGCCTGAGCAGTACCCCAAAACCTCATGGGTTGCTGGAAAGGGACCTCCAGTTGATCCATCTAACTTATCTGGCTTTACTTGTGAATCTTCTCATTCTTTTGATGAGTCATTTGACTCCAACTATAAACTGTTCAAAAATCAGAATTGCGAAGTATTTGCTAGATATGTTGGCACTAACTGCAGGAACGGTTCCCCTATGAAGAAAATCTGGGTTCCCAAAAGTTATGTTGAAAGTCTTAAGGTGAATGTCCTCATGACACCACCTGTGAAGAACAGGAACCCCAGATCCAATTCTTCATATGGACCTAATTGTTCACATGGATCAAATTCCTCAAATGGATCAAAGTCCTCATATGATCATGATCGTGCTAACCCCTCTGTTTCGCAGGGTAGAGCTAAGGGCTATGAATATGCGCATTATTCTTCAAATCATTATGTTCATAAGTCCTCAAAGAATTTCTCTGCTTACTCATATGCTTACCCTAACCCCTCTTATGTGAAACGAAATGGATTGGCCTCAATGCCACCTTTCTCATATGGTGCTCGCAGAGTGATGCACTCTTTGCCACCCCTTCAGATGTGGGTGGTGAAGAAAAAGAACTAATCTCTTATGCAGGGTCAGGTCTCCAGACATGCTTTAAACGTCTAAAGAATTTGCTGGAGGCCTGACAAAAATGCCTGAAAGGACGTAGGTGAATCATGATGAAATGAACTTTAATTTCACACGTCCTCATACTGAAATATCTGTCTTACTGCTTGATGAAATTCATCTAATGAACTTGATATCATATTCTTCACTGATGAAGTATATGAGATCGTAAGTTGCACTAACTCATCTGTAGGATGATCAGCCCAAAGCCAACGAGTGGGTTCTAGATAGTGGATGTACAAATCACATGACGGGTGACAAGAGTGTATTGATGGATGCTCCTTTATCACCGTCACATCTGAAGCACATCATCTTTGCTAACAAAGGCAAAAGTCAGGTATTGGGTCTAGGTAAGGTTGCGATCTCAAAGGATCGACACATGGACAAAGTCATGCTTGTCGAGTCCTTAGGATACAACCTCATGTCTGTCTCAATGCTTTGTGATCTTGATATGGTTGTTGTCTTTGGCAAGTATCGTTGTCTTGTGATCATGGAAGCTGACCATTCCAAAGTCTTCGGAGGCTTTAGGAGAGGAGATTTGTATATTGTTGATTTCTCTACAGGACCACAACCAGCCATGTGCTTACTTGCAAAAGCTTCAGAAGGCTGGCTATGGCATCGACGACTTGGTCATGCTGGCATGAGGAATCTGAACACGCTTGCGAAGAAGAAGCATGTCATTGGCATTGAGAATGTCAAATTCCTCAAGGATCACTTATGCGGAGCTTGTGAAGCTGGAAAGATGACAAAGGCCAAGCATCCAGCGAAGACTATCATGACCACTACTCGTCCGTTTGAATTGCTTCACGTGGATCTCTTTGGTCCTAATCATTATTCTGCTATTTTGAATGATGCATCTCTATTTGGCTTTGTTATTGTTGATGACTATTCTCGTTACACATGGGTACACATTGTCACTTACAAACATGAAGTGCAGGAAATCTTCAAACGATTTTCCTCGAGGGCTTCAACCAACTTTGGTGTGAAAATCAAGCACATTAGAACTGACAATGGAACCGAGTTCAAGAATTCCGGTCTTGATGGCTATCTTGATGAACCTGGTATTACTCGTGAGTTATCTGCTCCTTATACTCCTCAGCAGAATGGCGTCGTGGAGCGCAAGAACAGAACCCTCGCTGAAATGGCTCGCACTATGCTTGATGAATACAAAACGCCTCGTCGTTTTTGGATTGATGCAATTGATACTGCATGCCACATCATCAATTGGGTATATCTTCACAAATTCTTCAAGAAGACTGCCTATGAACTCCTCACTGACAAGAAACCCAATGTGAGTTATTTCAAAGTCTTCGGTGCTAAATGTTGGATTAGAGATCCTCATCATAATGCTAAATTTGCACCGAAAGCACATGAAGGTTTTATGCTTGGTTACGGAAAGGACTCGCATACCTACAGAGTCTTCAACAACGTTCTTCACAAGGTTGTTGAAACTGTAGATGTGCGGTTTGATGAAACTAATGGCTCGCAAAGAGAGCACCTACCTTCTGTGATAGATGAACTAGAATCTGAGGATTCTATCAAATTCAAGGCTACTGAGGATGTTATTCCTACCGATGAATCTGTTGAAGAATTCATTCCAGAATGTGAAGAAAATCGAGCTGGTGCACCTAATGAAAATGCTGAAGAAAATGGTGCTGAAGAAAATGCTGATCAAATTCCTCAATGACAACCAGCTCATCCTCGCATTGCAAAAGAAGTGCAAGTTGAAAAGATCATCGATGACATTCGAGCGCAAGGTCCTCTCACACGCTCAAAAGCTTCACATTTATCTAACTTTTGTGGGCACTATGCTTTTGTCTCTATTACAGAGCCCACTAAGGTAGATGAAGCATTTCTGGAGCTTGAGTGGATTCAGGCCATGCAAGAAGAATTACATCAGTTCGAGCTCAACAATGTCTGGGAACTGGTAAAACGTCCAGATCCTCGCAAGCATAATATCATCGGCACAAAGTCGATCTACCGCAACAAGCAAGATGAAAATGGCCTTGTAGTAAGGAATAAGGCACGACTTGTAGCTCAAGGCTACACACAGGTTGAAGGAATTGATTTCGATGAAACTTTTGCACCTGTTGCTAGACTTGAGGCTATTCGCATATTACTTGCTTATGCTAACCATCATAATATTATCTTACAACAAATGGATGTGAAAAGTGCATTCCTCAATGGTAAGCTTGAGGAAGAAGTATATGTTGGTCAACCCCCAGGTTTTGAAGATCCAAAGAATCCTGACAAAGTCTACAGACTCAACAAGGCCCTGTATGGCCTCAAACAAGCCCCTCGGGCGTGGTATGACACTTTGAAGGAATTCTTCATGAAGAATGGCTTCACACCCGGTTCACTCGACCCTACTCTCTTTACTAAATCTTATGATGGTGAACTATTTGTGTGCCAAATATACGTTGAGATATTATCTTTGGTTGTACTAACCAACGTTATAGTGATGAATTTGCCTATATGATGAGTGAAGAATATCAAATGTCTATGATGGGAGAGTGGAAATTCTTTTTAGGTCTTCAAATTCATCAACAGCACAATGGCCTATTCAGATCTCAGGAGAAATACCTCAAGGAAGTTCTGAGGAAATTCGGCATGCAAGACTGCAAAGGCGTCAAAATTCCTATGCCCACAAATGGCCATCTATGCACTGATGAAAATGGTATTGACTTCGATCACAAGGTATAACACTCCATGATTGGTTTATTATTGTACTTATGTGCATCTAGGCCAGATATAATGCTTAGTGTTTGCATGTGTGCCCGATTTCAAGCTGCACCGAAGGAATCACACCATAAGGCTGTGAAGCATATTCTTCGATATCTAGCTCACACACCAACACTAGGATTATGGTATCCCAAGGGCTCTACTTTTGATCTCATTGGATATTCTGACTCTGACTATGCTGGTGATCGTGTGGACCGCAAGTCAACATCTGGTACTTGTCATTTCCTCCGACGATCTTTGGTGTGTTGGTCCTCGAAGAAACAGAACTGTGTATCATTGTCTATTGCAGAGGCTGAGTACATTGCTGCTGGTTCGTGTTGTGCTCAACTGCTATGGATGAAGCAAACCCTCAAGGACTACGGCATCAACGTGAAGAATGTGCCTCTCGTCTGTGACAATGAGAGTGCAATCAAGATTGCTCACAACCCAATTCAGCACTCGAAGACAAAGCACATTCAGATTCATCATCATTTTCTTCGTGATCATGTGTTGAAGGGCGACATCTCCATCGAGCATGTGAAGACTGAAGAACAGCTAGCCGATATCTTCACAAAGCCCTTGGATGAGAAGAGATTTAGCAAGTTGCGGTGTGAGCTAAATATCTTAGAATCTTCGAATGTTCTCTGAAAAGGACACACATCCTGACACTTATGCAAAATTGATGACTTAGATGTGCAACACATGAAGAAACGTTTTTCTTCAATCAATGAAGAATAACACTCTAAGTGTAAAGAAATTAATGAAGAATTTGATTCTCAGAACCCTACGACAATTGTATGCGGTGTCTGAAATCATCATTCTTATACGGTGGGTCACTCCACCACCAAAGTTGAAAATCTTCATTTTTGAAATTCCTCAGTTTTCGAAATTCTTCAGTTTTTCAAACTCTTCAACTTTGCAAAATCTTCAATGTTTCCGTCGTTTTTCTTCATTGGCGATATATATATATATATATATATATATATATATATATATATATATATATATATATATATATATATATATGAGTTTAAGTCCTATACAACATTCACTTATGGCAAATTCTTCAAGTTGCATTTTTCTGCTAAGTGAATGTGATCGGACCCTTCCCCCTCTATGCTATACTCAACCCAGTCTATTCACAAATTCTTCATGTGCATTCTACTTGAAACTCGTTCAAAATCTTCACTATGTCCTTGACAGCTGAACATTTTGCGAACGAACTTTAAAATTAATCCTATCCAAATTTTTCGGTTTTACCGCTCAATCCGTTCTGGATCCCATGATAGACTTATCTATTCACCCACGATCTAACACGATCTCCACTTCTCACTACATGGGTGACACATGTCAAGCGAAGGAGAAGGGTCAGGGGCATGTTCGTCCTAAATCTTCGGGCGAACAGTTATTCATTACCACTATAAATACCCCCTTTCCCCTTCCTCACTTCCTTTACTCCGCTCGACCGCTCTCTCTCTCGCTCAAGCTCCTCAAACCCTAGCGCCGCCGCTACTCCATCGTCGCCGGTGAGGAAGAGCTTCACTGCCTTGACCTCGTCGCCGTCGTACTCACGCCGACCGCGGAAATCTTCACTCCGCCGCCGCCGTAGCTGACTTCCTCTGCCAAGTTAGGGCGTGGAAGATCTAAACTGACGAGCTTCACTGTTCTGCTTCTCAGTTCGTCGTGTTCTTCATCCAGGGTAAATTAAAAGTTAGTTTTACTACCCCTTTTGATTCGAAATTTCACAACAAAATCTTCAAAGGTGTTTTATTCTTCAAATCCTCACACACAAAGCACCTCACTAGTCATCGGTTCTTGATTCGTTTCTCTAAGCATCGTTTTTCTTCAAGATTCCTCAATTGTGTGGATCCTCGATCTATACAACTCTGGAACCTAAGACAAAGAACACTTAGTGAAATTCTTCAAGGCTCATCTGGTCAAATTCCTCAAACTTGTTCTTTTTGAAAAACCTTCTGAGAACGCATATGACCTCTCCAAATTCCTCGCAACTATACTCTGTTCACAGGTACTCATGTCCGCTGCTGAATCACTAGGTTCTCATCAACTTAACTCATTTGCAGCGTTCCTCAAAGAAAAGTATATGAAGAAATTCGCACTTAATCCTGCATGCCCAAGAGCTCCATTGGCACCTGGCCAAGTGGATGACCCCACCAGCATCAAGCATGGTGAGGACTTTCCTGAAGAATGGGCCAAACGCAAAGCTAAGTTGGCAAGACAAGCCAAAGAAGCAGTGAGGAAATTCAATGAAGACTCTGCTGCTGCTACTGCCACTGAGGCCTCTGTCAAGCCAAGAAAATCAATGGCAAAGAAGCCTGCTCACAAGCCAAGTGCTTCACCAACTATGCCCTCACGGCCAAGTTCCTCAGCAATGCCCTAACGGCCAGAATCTTCAAAGCCCTCACGTCCAGTACCAACTACTGCTCCTCCTCCAAAGTCCTCAGCTGCTCCGGCAAAGTCCTCAACACCTGTACATCTGGCCACATGCCAAAGGACAACAGGCATCTCTATTACCTCTGGTGCCTCAGCAAGTTCCTCAGCTGCACGAAAATCTTCATCAGGCCCCACTCTGTTGAAGACTAAGGCAACGGCTGGTCGAGGTCCTCGGCCAAGTCCGAGGAAGAAACAGGTTGCCTTCCACGTGCCATCTAACAATGAAGCTAATGATGATGAACTTGCAGAAATCATCAGAGACCGACAAGAAAGGGCCGCTAGAGCCAAAGGCACAAATGTGCCACTGCTTTTGGATCCAAGGGCGATCCTTGATTACATTGGTCTCTGGCACAAGGATCCAAATACTCCTATGCCTGATTTCAAGTTGACTCCTGGTAAAAGTCACATGCTGACCCATTTCATCACTGAAGAGAAATGGAAATTTGAGAAGGCCAGGCAGATCAAGAAAACTCAGTTCAGAAAAGCGAAGTTCCTGAAAAATAACATTGTCAATATGACACCTGATGACTTCAATGCTTACTATGCTGATTGGCAAGGAGCCAAAGTCTGGTTTGTGAAACTGACTGAGAAATTCACAAATGTTGCAGCCCCATCGCAACAAGAAATTCCTCATGCTGAAGCGTCTGCTCAGCCAACTGAAGAACATGCCAGCACCGCTGATGACATTTAGGCTGCTGAAGAAAATGCTGGTTCTAGGGCTGATGACTCCATTCTAGCCGCTGAAAAAATTGTCAGGGCATCCACTAGTGGTGCGCCTGAAGAAACTAAAGAAGTCAGGGCAACTGCATCAGTTGCGCCTGAGGAAATTCAAACAGAAACCTCAGTTCCATCTGCGTCTACCCCAACTCCAATTCTTCCATGTGCATTCGATGTGAAGAAGACCAAGGCTGCAGAGCGAGCTACGGTGAAGAAAAGGAAAGCATCCAGTGCTTCAGAATCTTCAGCTCCAAAGAAGATGAAGCCTCTGACAAGCTCTATTGAAAATCCAATTGATGCTATTCCAATTTCCACCATGTCATCAAAGGACCTTGTTCCTTTTGGTGAGGAATATGTGATTCCAAGCGGATCAAATGAAGAACCTCAATCTGCTGCTTCGTCAAAGCAGGTTGATGAAGAAGTTGAAGTGGATGCGATCCCTTCAACACCTGTTGCTTCCTCGCCAATGCCTCAGTTCACAGCTGAAGAGGCTGGCGTTGAAGAAATTGAAGATGAAGACATGGACATTGGCTGCACAACGCCAGTGATGAATGATGACTTTTGGGAAAGTCAGCGCCCCAATACTCCACTCTTCACCCCACTTCAACAAATACCTCAGTCCCCTGGACCAACTATTCAAATGGGATCTGAAGAAACTCATCCCACCTCGTCTATACAAGAAGACATTCTAGCCACGAGTGCTGAAGAAGCTGTTGTTGTTGAACCCTTGAACACGCAGACTACTACTGAAGAGGAACCAAAAATTCCTCAGCCTGAAGAACCTGATATTGTGATTCCTATGGTTGTGATGCAACTCACTAACACTCCTGTTCCCAAGCCAACGGATCCATTCTCAAAGAAGCAAAATTTCAAGGATGAAGATTTCTTCTGCGAGCATGTGTTCTGCACTGACTATAACCCTTATGACTCTGCTCGCATAAGGAAGAGACGCTTCTGGACTGCTAGTCAAGCAAATTTCTATTCCTCAATACTGTTCAATAAAGACAAAGTCTTCGATCATGAACACATTCCTCATGTAGACATGGAGTCTCTGCCGTGCTTCGAGCCAGTCCTCAGTGTTCTTCACGATGAAGGACTGTTAAATTTCTGCACTGACATCTATGACTGGAATGAAGAACTTATTTTTCAATTCTATGCAACGCTGCACATCACATGAAACTCTGAAGATGTGAGTTCATGGGTGTTGGACTGGATGTCTGAAAATACTCACTACAAGGCACCAGCAACTGAAATTGCTTCGTGCCCTTCCACTCAGTCCTCCCCTTGATGGTGCTCGTTGTGCCTACAATGAACCTGAACTTTCAAATCATTTCATGCAAGCGCTGATGAAGCCTTTGAAGCCAGGGCAGGCTCCACGAACCAAATTCCTCGTCAAGGAATTACTATATGTGCCCCGGACTGTCTATCACATTCTGACAAAGACAATGAGTCCTATCAAAGGCCACGACTCAAATGATGAAGAGGTCGTTGGCATCATGAAGAACATGCTTTTCAAAATCATTCAACTTCCATGATTTCTTCATGAGGACTCTCGCGAACATTGCTATGTCACCTTTTGAACTGAAGCCTTATGCACCATGGATTATGAGGTTCATCAGGACAAGGGCTTCACTAAATTACAAAGCTGACACTTTGAACCATGGCAGCTACTTGCCCCCGATTGAAGTCCTCAAACGATCATATTCCTCAGCTGATGACAAAGGCAAGGCAACTGCTGTGATAGATGAAGGCATTCGTCCATTGGATGGTCAATTTCGCAAGGCTGCATCCTACTCCAGCAATGATGACTCTGCCACACATGACTCTGCCGCCAAGCAAAATCCTGAAGCCATAGCTCCCAGGGTGATGACTGATCGTGAGTTACTCCTCAGTCTTCATCAGAAGGTTGATCGCAATCATAAATGGGTCAAGCGTAAGTTTGGTTCAATTCTTCACGGCATGACCTCAACACACAATGCAGTGAAGAAAAACCAATACTACCTCCATGAAACCTTCAACTGTACCTGGGCTATTCTATCTCATGTCTACAGCGCTGCAGATCTGAAGAATATGGGTCTCAAAGAAGAATTTGACTGGTCTGCACCTCCATTGAAGAAATTCAAGAAGGTCAAAGTTCCTTCCTTGGTGGCCAGCTCCTATTCTTCATCGCGCGACACTGATGAAAATTAAGATTTGGACGACACTGCGGCAGGCCCTACTACAACAACCGACCCCAACAACGCTGGCGCTCCTCCATCAACTTGATATTCTTCAGGGGCGTTAGTCCTCAGTTTCGATCCTTTTGGTCATTCGATGACAAAGGGGGAGAAATTTTAGTTAGTCTTCAAGCAGGTCTATTATATGGGCGTTTTTTTTGCTAAGTTACAACTCTCGTTCTTCTGAAACTTTATTGGATCGAGTTGTAATCTTAAACCCGATGGTCTCCGTCTCCGTCAACGGAAATCTCATCGCCATTGTCGCTGTAGTGAGTTTGTCGCCAAGTTAGGGTACGGACTCGCCCTCTTTGTGCATTCCTTTCTCCGATTCTTGCACAAAGATTATTGCCAGTATTCTTACCATGAATGAGATCAATCTATGCACCAAAAAGTTCCATTAGATTAGATTTGATGCAAAAACTTAGGGTTAGGTTTCTGCCAAACTCATCTCAGACAGAATGATCTGAGGATCTTGGTCTCACCGATTTGGCTTAGGCCATTGCACAAGTACAACTCGGTCTGACCTAAGCATACTAATCGGTGTGACCGAAATCACTCACTCTGTGAAACCCTAGCATCTCGGAGTCACTAAACTGCATTTCAATCTGACCGAAATTGCAAGTTTAGATTCTGTTGTTGCTTTGGTATCACCGAGTTTGTCATATCGACAGGTCTGAAATGCTTTCTGTAGAAATATAAAGTTATGTTTTTGTCTCAATTTGATTTAAAATTGTTGTGCTTTGTGATGCTCATCCACTCTACCTATACCTATCTATTCACAGGGCCAGTTTTAGAGATGTCAGGGGGCAGTGATAGTCAGAACAGGTCTGAGGAGCAGGTGAATCTCAGTGAGGGCACTAGTCCCTCCAATAGCAGTTCTGATGAAGGTAGCAGAAGCACTCCAAGCAACTTGCCTAGGGCTGCTACAAGGCAAAGAAAGAAGAGAACCTCAGATTCATAGGATGAGGATTTGCTATTGATGAGGAGGTGACCTCAAAGAAGAATGTGCTCAAGAAGGAGTATGATGTTGCTGCCATAATGCCTGGTATGAAGAAGAACGCTCCTGCCAATAGGAAGCCCATGTCAAAAGCCAGAGCCTCCACTCAGGAAACCATGGAGTTCACTCTTGAACCAAGAGAGGAAGAGTCTGCTGGAGGAAAGAAGATGAAGGAGAGAGTCAAGAAGACTATGACCAGAGTAATTGGCAAACCTTCCATGATGAGATATTCTCAAGAGAATGAGGAGGAAGAGGTTGCTGCACCTCCACCAAAAACTCAAAATCTTATGGGGGATGCTATAAGATCAGGGGCTGCTCCATCTAAGCCCAAGTCTACCCCCAAGCCTCCAACTCAAGCTCAAGCTCCAAAACTTTATGCACCCAAAAAATCCACTAGAAACATCCCTGCCGCTGAGAAGAACAAGGCCCCAGTGTCAGAGGTTCAAGAAGAGGAAGAATCCCAAGTGCTTAGAAAGTTGAAGCCAAAGATTCTAGATCATGATGACAATCATCATGTTTGCTGAAAACATGAAGGAAAGGAAGGATGCAGGTCTGAGATTGTGGAGACAGACAGATCCATATGCCATCAGGAGAAGGACTATTGTACATTGTCGTTTCCACACTAAGGAACAACAGGACCTCTATGAGACAACCTTGTTGGACAAGAAGCCCATAGTGTGTGACATGAGATGGGTTGACTGAACATACATTGATGATAATGAGGACTACTTTCCAGGAGTGCATGACAAGTTTGTTGGTCAGAAGTTGACAAAGAGAAATGATGAAATAAATATGCAATTCTACTCCATTGCTCATTTCAATCCAGATGGCAAGATTGTTTGGATGATAGAAGGAACCAGATATAAATCTTCAATTTCTGAATTGGCCAAGTTGATCAATGCGGTTGAGGAGGATGAGAATCACATAGATGTATATGCCAAGTTGTAAGTGCATCTAGTGCCCCTTAGTGATTTTGGTGTATTGAAGACTTATAGGTTAAGGGGCTAATGCGTTTGTGAGTGTACACAGGTCTATAAGTCTATGAGGAGTTTGATATTTACAGGGAAAGTCGACCCCTAAAAATATATCTTCGACTAAAGATTTTGGTATTTCTAAAGACTTTCATGAACACTTTGAAAGTGAAGAAATTGGTGTATCCATGAAGACTTGATATTCATGCGAGGAATATGAAGCTTGAAGACTTTCGTTTTCATAGTTTTTTTTTCTCTTTCTTGAGTCATAGGAAACACCGTACTGTTAAAGGGGGTCGAGGAAATACTAAGGAAAAATTTCCATGTGATGCTCAACTCAAAATCCTACACCTACCAAACCCTTCGAGTGAAGCCTTTGGAAATCTCATACAGTACAGTCAATTTCTTCAGTGACAGAGACGAAGTTCTTCTGGTCGCTGAGGAATTTGTTCTGACCGAGGAGTTAGGAATTCGCCAGTGCGGATTGCCTACACAGTGAGGAACATGATAGCCCTGAGGAATTTGATAGTCAAATTTCCGACCGTTGCTGTGCTACGCGCCAGCTGTCCCAAAATATCTTATCCACCTAACAGTCATATCAGACAAGGGCATTTATGTCTTATCATGTCGGGCTGCTCCCTAGGCTAGAAATAGTCACCCCCTAAAACCACTAGTTGGTTGGCTGCTCCGAGAGAAACTGACACTTGTCATTTGAGAGCAACCCATCCTCCGAGGACTTTGAGTGAAAATCATCGAGTGAGGAAAATCCCAAACTCAAACACCTACAAACCCCAAAGTGATTGAGCATCACTGAAGAGATTGATCCTGCGTGGATCCGACGCTTGTTACCTTTGAAGACTGTGCTACTTCCAGACGGTTAGGCGTCATGGTCTAGAGCATCCAAGAGGAATTGTGGATCGCTGAGTGACTGAGTCTGTGAAGGTTTGGAACTCACCTGAAGACTTACCACGAGTGATTGGACGAGGTCAGTGTGACCTTAGTTCAAGGAGAATACGGTGAGGACTTGGTGTCCTGAGCTGCGTGCTGAGTGACTGGGTGTCCGGGACTGTGTGTCCTCGAGTTTAAATACTCAGCCGCTCCAACCAGACGTACAACTGAGACAGCAGTTGGAACTGGTCTAACAAATCATTGTCTTCACCAACCTTACTGGTTCTATTTCCCCAACACTTTCATTTCCTCATTACTGTGTTGAGTGATTGTTCATATCTGTGTTTGAAGACTTTGACTGAAGACTTTCTCAATTTCCTCAGTTCAATTTCTTCACTCTGTTTGTCTTCATCTTGTGTTATCCTGTGTTTACGCTTTCTATACTCCATGATTGTCTTCATTTCATCACGATGACTAAGTCTATATCCTGTCATGCTTACTTCTGAGTACTTATTCCGCTGCTAGTAGTTCTTCGCTAAGGAATTTCCTCACCGGCAAATTCCTCAGTGAAGAATTCATAAAAATTGCCTATTCACCCCACTCTAGTCGATATAACGCACTTTCACAAGCCAAGGAAGGATCACAACTCCATGGCAAATATGTACAAGGAAATTCCTGATAAAGCCTTGGAGACTCACAAGCTTGGGTCTATATAATATCTGCTGTAAGGTTTAACCACCATCAACACCATCTTGAGGCACACTCTATTGCCCAAGTCAGGAGATTATAGGATGATCCGTGGTCACTATCGGTGTCAAAACCGGCGGATCTCGGGTAGGGGGTCCCGAACTATGCGTCTAAGGCTAATGGTAACAGGAGGCGGGGGACACGATGTTTACCCAGGTTCGGGCCCTCTCTATGGAGGTAATACCCTACTTCCTGCTTGATTGATCTTGATGATATGAGTGTTACAAGAGTTGATATACCACGAGATCGTAATGGCTAACCCTAGAAGCTAGCCTATGATTATGATTGTTCTTGTCCTACGGATTAAACCCTCCGGTTTATATAGACACCGGAGGAGGCTAGGGTTACACAAGGTCGGTTACAGAGAAGGGAATTTACATATCCGAATCGCCAAGATTGCCTTCCACGCAAAGGAGAGTCCCATTCGGACACGGGACGAAGTCTTCTATCTTGTATCTTCATAGTCCAACAGTCCGGCCCATGTGTATAGTCCGGCTGTCCGAGGACCCCTTAATCCAGGACTCCCTCAGTAGCCCCCGAACCAGGCTTCAATGACGATGAGTCCGGCTCGCAGATTGTCTTCGGCATTGCAAGGCGGGTTCCTCCCCTGAATACTTCCAGGTACCTATTTTTAGAGAGAAGTGTCCGGCTTCCCATTTAATGTCACGCTCATCGGCTTCTGTACCTTCATAGTTTCAGCTTCCACGTGTCGAGCGAATGCGAGAGGTTGGGGCATTTTTACACTTGCCACCCTAACCATGTAAGTAAATTGTATATTTAAAGATATGGGGATCTTTCAGATCCAATCCACACCATCTCCTCCAAGCCAGGAATTATCGGAGCGTGCCCGCAAAAACCACCCCAACATGGCTAGCGCTCGCAGCTCTTCCTCCCGCCCTCACAGCCCCAAACCGGGTGATTGGGAGAAGTGTACCATATCCCATGGTCAATTGGTGAAGTTGCAGACCCAGGGGTTTCTTCCTCCTGCATATCTAGTCCCTGTTTGAGCCGGATTAGCTTCCTTTGATGGCGGGGAGCAAGCAGAGAAGTTTCCCAACCCATCCAGGGGGGAGCGAGTATGCCTTGTCCCCTACTTGCTGAGGGGCGTCGGATTTCCAATCCTTCCGTTCCTCCGAGGGCTTCTGGAGTACTATGGCCTCCAGCTGCACAACTTCACACCTGCCTCCATCCTGCACATTGCAGGTTATGTCGCTCTTTGCGAGCTATGTCTGTGTTGTGAAGCCCATTTTGAGTTATGGAAGAAGTTGTTTTGCCTCGTCCGTCGTAATCAAGAGGGATCAATATTCCAAGTGGGCGGAGCCGAGATATGGCGCATCGCTGGGATTGGATACCTATCCGATACACCAAAGAAGGCATCCGAAGAATGGCCTTCCGAGTGGTTTTATATTGAGGATGTGTCCCTTCCTAACCCAATCCGAATGGGACTTCCTGAGTTTTCAAGTGCTCCGTTGAAGAAACGCCTCAGATGGCATCCCCAGAGCTTCATGGAGGAAGATAGTATGGAGGTCCATCAATTGATGAGCAAGATAAGAACGCTCGCTTAATCCGGATTATCAATAATCGAGGTTATGGTGATATCCATAATGCGAGGGGTTCAGCCACTCCAATACCGAGGCTGTCCCATGTGGCACTTCAATGGAGAATACGACGCCACGCGCTTCGGGAAGAAGGGTCCAGACACCCCCGCCGCTCTGGTCTAAGTACTGTCTGGATTATATAAAGGGGAGAAAGAGGAGTTCATCCGCATTAAGCCAAGGGATGGATTTTCCATATACAACCCTCCCAGCTGGGTGAGTTTCCATTCCCCTAGTCTACTCTATTCATTCCCTGAGTCCTTTTTCATGAATATTTAATTCGTCCATTTATAACAGGAATGGCGGAAAATCACCAGGGAGATCCACAACATAGCACCACAGCCAGAGGACCACAATCGATCCCTTGACCCTAGATTCGAAGAGGATCCGGATATATTCGTGGAGCTCGGGGAAGGGGTGTTTTACCAGGCAAGTTGTGATGGCACAGAAGTGGCCATCATCGCTGACTATCCCGGCCTCCTCCCTGCATCACATGTAAGTAAACAGGAGACTTACCCTTCGAAAAGGATTTACTCTTTCCGCCTTACCCAACGCACAATTTTATGCTCTAAAAGGAAGACGATCGGCGCACCATGTCGAACCCGAGGCGACCAGCCAGAAAGTGGCGCCTATGCTGGGTGGGCCTTCAAAAAGAAAGGCAAACGAAAACATGGCCGAGCCGTCAACAAAGAGGTATGGTTTTAAACATGCCCCATGGTTGTCATCCTAAAGTATGAAACTATCCGCCGTGTCTTAGCAGAAAGAACATCCGCCGGACTATGTCCGGGGATCCTGCCGGTCATGCCTCTACTAGCCGGATTCCGGACCCGGTCTCGAAGACGGAGGCCAACACGGAAGTGACACCAGACTGTCCTCATACAGAGGATTCAGATAGAGTACCCGTTGCAAATTCTGAAGTGGAGAGCGCCGTGAATCATTCCCGCCGGCGGGCTGCACTCCGCGACCCTGGTTTTTCAGAAGAGGCTTTCAACGCCTTCAACTCGGGTGATGCGTACATCCGAGCTGCTCAAGATGGGCTTACTAGGGCCACAGACCAGTATTTGAAAGATATGCAGGTAAGTAAAATCTGATAATTATGTATATCAGTAGCCCTTCAGACTTGAAATAGTTGGTAGAACTGATTAAAGGATCATTGTACGAATAGGTGCTCACAGAGAAGAACAACCTGTTGTCTCAAGAGCTGGAAGAGTGTCGAACCCAACTAAGCGCCGCAACTGCTGAACTAGAAGAATCCAAGAAGGCCTCAACTGGTAACGTGTCCCTCTATCGAGAAAAAACATAATCATATGTACAAGTAATGTTAACGCAGTTGCATATGTGATGATAGAATCCCCAGATAATCCAGGAGCGAATCTAGAAATCCCATGTGAGGGTGAACAAAGAGCTCAAAGGCAACTGGACACTAGCGAGCATGTACTTACATGGGTCAGGCAGGAGAAAAACAAACTCCAAGATGCAAATATCCAATTGGGCGAAGAGTTGAAAGATATTCCGGCCCAGCTGGCTGACTCCGTGAAGGAAAATAAGAGGCTTTAATGCGACATTTTTAGTATGTGCTCGAACTAAATTGTAGATAGTTTGGCAAGGAAAGGAACTAAAAGAATTATATCTATAGGTATGCTGACTGGTTGTCCCGAAGAGGAGATGTCTGGATCCCTAGGCGATCTGCTACAAGAGCTGTCGCAACTACACGAGCAAGCTCGGCAGGCAATGCGGAGTGTCGCCAAGGCCTTGTGGCCCTCCGCCTCCCTACCAGGAAGCATGGAGGAGCTTGTACAACTTTCAAGGGAGCGCGGCGGCATTTCCGATTATGGAAGATACCGGCCTGTCGAGAAGGGGCATGGGAGGCTTGGGCCATGGTGAAGACACGGTATACCAAGCTTGATCCAAATCGTATGGCCCGGTTCGGACCATTAGGGTCGGATGGGAAAGAGATTCCAGTTAGCCTGGTGTATGACCAGGTAGAATTAGCCACAAAGTATTCTTAGCAGGATTGTAGGTTAGACAACCTGTTGGATGGCATAGAAGAAGAAGGTGTTGAGTCTAAGTGACTATGTACTCCAATGGACAAGTTTGTCCCTAGCCGGATTGTAAAACATTTGTCATGGCGGACCTTTTCGCTTCGGCCTCTGGACCCGACAGTCCAGAGTGTTTCCGAATACCCGCTCAGTAATATAAACCGGGGTACGCATGGAAACCAGGTGTAGGGGTCATAGTTGCTTGAAGAGACAAGTACCCAACTAGCTATGTTATATTACATTGATAGTAAGAAACATCTTCCGGAGAGAATAGTTCTGTTAAGGGTTCCTTTCCCTGCGTACGCATGCATTAACGTGCATGTCCAAACCGTGATCGAAAAGTCGTAGTATATGTAACATCTGGGGGTTCATAATGTAATAAGTAAAAAACATCTTTAGTCCACCGATCGAATATTCCCTTAAGAACGCTAGCTTTTGGCTTCACCCAGTCTGAGGTACACATCCGGAGTATCCGGCAGTAACAATCGCAGAGGTGCTCCCTTTATGCCCTAGCCGAACTAACGGGAATGTAGGGCATAATCACAGGAGCCAGGCAACCTAGCTTGGCCAAAACTTAAGTCATATCGATGCATATAATGGCGGAGAAAAGGTACATATGGAGAAAGGACACATATGCAGTGAGCTTAATGCTCGGAAAATAATTATAATAAGCTTCTGTATAATAAGCCCCAGGTACAATGGGAGCACGTACTTGAAGGTTAGTTCGTCGCAACTGTGCGGTCTAGTCGCGCGAAGGCTTTAAAGCTAAAAAAGAAAAAGCAAAAGGAGAGCTAAAAAATAAATAGAAAGGAAGGAAGGGAAGGAGACGAACACAGAGTTCGTCACTAGGTGTAGAATCTTCGGAGTCTGGTCGCGTTCCATGGGTTTGGCTCAAGGCGATTATTTGATGCATCACGCAGGTAGTATGCTCCTCCAGTGAGAACTTTGTCAATGATAAAGGTACCCTCCCACTTGGGCTTGAGCTTGTCCTTTTTCTTCTCTGGAAGACGTAGAACGAGTTCGTCAATATTATAAGTCTTGGCCCATACATCTCTGTTTTTATACCTACGAGCCCGTTGTTGATAAAATGCGGAATGGGATTTTGCAACATCGCGCTCCTCTTCCAGGGCATCTAAACTGTCCTGCCGATCAAGCTCGGCTTCTCTCTCTTCGTACATGTGCACTCGAGGTGAGTCATGAATAATATTGCAGGGCAACACATCCTCTGCGCTGTACACCATGAAGTAGGGTGTGTATCTGGTAGTACGATTTGGCGTGGTACGCATCCCCCTGAGTACGGAGTCGAGCTCCTCAACCCAGTGTGTGTTTGACTCTTTCAAAGACTGCACTAATCTAGGCTTAATGCCGCTCATAATAAGACCATTAGCTCGCTCGACTTGACCGTTTGTTTGAGGGTGATAGGCGGAGGCATAATCGAGCTTGATGCCCAGATTACTGCACTAGGTTTTCACCTCATCGGCTGTAAAATTGGAGCCGTTATCGGTGATGATGCTGTCAGGAACACCGTAATAGTGCACAACACTGGATATGAAGTCTACCACTGGTCCAGATTCGACCGTTTTAACTGGTTTGGACTCTATCCACTTAGTGAATTTATCCACCATGACCAACATGTATTTTTTCTTATGGCTTCCTCCCTTAAGGGGTCCAACCATATCAAGCCCCCGGACTGCAAAAGGATGGCATTATGATAAGCCGCCATTTTCGGATCTTTGGCATCGAAGTCTCCATTTATTTGAGATATTGCGAGGTTTGAATCCCCACGTACTTCCAAGCGCTGAATGCCCATGGAGACGGCCATCCGAAGACCATGCAACAGAGCCTCGTATTCGACTGCATTGTTGGAGTAAGTGTATAATATTTAGAGTACGTACTGGATTGTATCTCCAGTGGGGGATGTTCGGACAACACCCGCTTCTAGTGCTACCAGCATTTTGGAGCCGTCGAAGTGCATGATCCAATTGGATTATGTGTTGTACTCTTTAAGGAGTTTGGCCTCTGTCCATTCGACGATGAAGTCTGCCAGCACTTGGGATTTAATGGCGTGGCATGGTTTGTATATTATGTCGAATGGAAGGAGCTTGATGGCCCACTTCGCAATCCGGCCTGTGGCATCGCGGTTGTTTATTATATCATTGAGTGGTACTTCAGAGGCCACCGTGACTGAACACTCTTGAAAGTAGTGTCGTAATTTACGGGATGCCATGAAGACCGCGTATGGTATTCTTTGATAATGAGGTTACCGGGATTTTCATGGTGTGAGGACAGTGGATATGTAGTATACCGGTTTTTGAAGCGGGAATTTCTGTCCGTCCTCCTTTCGTTCGACAACGAGTACCGCACTCACGAGCTGGTGCGTTCCCGATATGTATAATAACATGGGTTCACCGATGTTTGGTGCGCCCAGGATTGGGTTGCTCGCTAAAAGAGCCTTAATTTCCTCCAGTCCGGTTGTTGCAGCGTCCGTCCACTCGAAGTGATCGATATGTCGGAGAAGGCGGTAGAGTGGCAATGCTTTTTCTCCTAATCTGGAGATAAAGCGGCTTAAAGTTGCCATGCATCCATCTAGTTTTTGGACCTATGCGTTGGTGTAGCCAATTGTGACAAAGCCCGGATTTTGGCTGGGATTGCATCGATTCCTCTATTCGAAATGATAAATCCTAGCAATTTCCAGCAGGAACGCCGAAAACACACTTTTCCGGATTGAGCTTGATGTCATATGTGCGGAGGTTGTCAATGTAACACGCAGATCGTCTATTAATGACTCGACGTGTCTAGTCTTGATGACCACGTTGTCCACATATGCTTCAACCGTTTTGCTGATTTGTGTCTCCAGGCATGTTTGAATCATGCGCTGATAGGTGGCACCGGTGTTTTTGAGCCCGAAAGGCATAGTGTTGAAGCAGAAAGGCCCGTATGGGGTGATAAATGCCGTTGTGGTTTGATCGGACTCCTTCATCTTGATTTGATGGTAGCCAGAGTATGCGTCGAGGAAACACAATGAGTCGTGTCTTGTGGTGGCATCGATAATTTGATCGATGAGGGGAGGGGGAATGGATCCTTAGGGCAGGCCTTGTTTAGGTCTTTTAAATCGATGCACATGCGCCAGAGTTTATCCTTCTTTGGTACCATTACCAGGTTTTCTAGACAGTCTGGCTATTTTATCTCTCTGATGAATCCGGCTTCGAGTAACTTTGCTAGCTCCTCTCCCATAGCTTGTCGTTTAGTTTCTGAAAAGCGCCGTAGTGTTTGCTTGACCAGCTTGCATCCCTTTAGTATGTTTAGGCTGTGTTCGGCCAGCCTGCGTGGGATCCCTGGCATATCAGAAGGGTGCCAGTCAAAGATGTCCCAGTTTTCGCGTAGGAACATCCGCAGTGCGGCGTTGATTGCGGGGTCCAGTTGTGCCCCACTGGATGCTGTCTTCGTGGAGTCCATTCGATGGACTTGGAATTTGACTATTTCATCTGCTGGTTTAAAGGAGGTGGATTTGGATCGCTTATCGAGTATCATGTCGTCCCTATCCATTGTGGAGCGTAATGCAGTTAATTCTTCAGCCGCGAGGGCTTCAGACAGTGCCTCAAGGGCCAAGGCAGCGGTTTTTTTTCTGGCACGGAGTGCTATGTCTGGATCGCTGGCTAGAGTGATGATTTCATTGGGCCCGGGCATCTTGAGCTTCATGTGCCCATAATGGGGTATAGCCTGGAAGCGTGCAAATGCATCTTGCCCTAACAGGCGTGATATGCACTATTAAAAGGGGCCACTTAAAAGGTTATCTCTTCGGACCGATAATTCTCTGGCATGCTGAATACCACATCAAGTGTGATTTTTCCCGCACATCGCACCTCCCGACTGGGAATAATTCCTCGGAAGGTCGTGCTACTTTGCTGAAGGATGCTCCTATCTATTTCCATTTTGTTGAGAGTTTCCACATAAATGAGGTTTAGTCCGCCGCCGCCATCCATGAGTACTTTGGTAAGCCGAAAGCTGTCCACAATTGAACTGAGGACCAATGCGGCTGGTGCCCGGACTATTCTGAATTGTGGTTCATCACTGGCATTGAAAGTTATGGCCATGTCGTTCCAAGGGTTTATTGCTGCAATTTGACAGACTTTAGTGAGGCCGCAAAGTGCCTTTTTGTGCCTATTGTTTGAGGCGAAAGTCTTGAAGACCGTCAATGCTCTAGGGTTTCTGTTTTCTGTGGGATGTTGCTCTACGCTATTTTTGGTGAGGAGATCCTCGCCGCTCTTCGCCACCTGCCGAAGTATCCAACATGCTCTAAGGCTGTGGCTTGGTACAGTATTCGGTGTGGCGTGTTTTTTGCATGGCCTATCGAGCCATCCCTCCAAAACGGTTCCTCGCCCCGTAATGGGTTCCGATTTTTTTGTTACTGGATCGGGCGACCTACGAGGGTACACCCTTTTTATCCGGATGAGGGATTTAGTGGAAACGGATGGTTCCCAAGAGGTTGCCTGAGTTTTCCAGGCGCTTTCCATCATGCGGTACTTTTGTACTATGGTTGCCAAGTCAACAAAGTGTGATACATGACGGCGTTTTATGGTGTTGAGGATTCCCACGTCCATGCAATTCTTGCAAAATAATGAGATTGCGTCTTCATCGCGGCAGTCCTTGACCTTGTTCTTGACAAGGAGGAATCTCGCCCAAAAGTGATGGACTTTCTCTAGGAACTGATGTCTGATGTGGGAAAGATCGCTTGTATCTGGGTGGGTGGGTGGATTTAAGTCCGAACCCTGGCCCAATCTGGGATCCGGAGTTTGTTGAATTTCCGAGCTTAACAGTTCGGGCTCCGGGATATCGACCAATTTTTCCAGCCCATAGTCCGACTCTAGGTTCGGAGTACAGGGCATGTCTTCCCGCGGGCGGGTATCTGGCTCGGTGAGCTCAAAGATCCGGACATATTTCGTCCTCAATGTAGGGGAAGAGTTGTTGCATTGCTCCTCCACGACCACTATCTGATGGGTTTAAGACCAATCCGATCATAGTCCGTAGCGACTCCCAAGGCGGCGATGCGATCCAGGAGCTCATTTAAAGACGATAACTCCGCCGGATCCATCTGCTCGGCATATTCCGAGCTGACGTGGAGACGATTTTTGATGACCCGAGAAGTCATCGTCGGCCCGACGGCCGAATGGGCGGTCATGATGAAGCCGCCCAGCCGGAGCGTTTTGCCTGAGGCCAGGGCTCCCCCGAAGATGATGATGTCCTTGATAACAAGGCGAGCCATCAACCCTATCTTCGGCGTCACAGTGGAACTCTCAATGAAAGCACCAATGTCGGTGTCAAAACCGACGGATCTCCGGTAGGGGGTCCTGAACTGTGCGTCTAAGGCTAATGGTAACAGGAGGCGGGGGACACGATCTTTACCCAGGTTCGGGCCCTCTCTATGGAGGTAATACCCTACTTCCTGCTTGATTGATCTTGATGATATGAGTGTTACAAGAGTTGATCTACCACAAGATCGTAATGGCTAACCCTAGAAGCTAGCCTATGATTATGATTGTTCTTGTCCTGCGGACTAAACCCCCCGGTTTATATAGACACCGGAGGGGGCTAGGTTTACACAAGATCGGTTACAGAGAAGGGAATTTACGTATCCAAATTGCCAAGCTTTCCTTCCATGCAAAGGAGAGTCCCATCCGGACACGGGACGAAGTCTTCTATCTTGTATCTTCATAGTCCAACAGTCTAGCCCATGTATATAGTCCGGCTGTCCGAGGACCCCTTAATCCAGGACTCCCTCAGTCACTCAATCAACTTGCTCCATATGTTTGATGTGACATAGAAATTTAATGTGATGACTTTGATTGTTGAAATAGTGAAGAGAACTACAGTTGATCAGAAGAGATCATGTGGATATGCCCCTCATATATAGATGCTAATTAACTCCAAGATGGGAACAGGGCCATATCTTCTAGACAAAGAGTACCTTCCCATGTGGCCAGAATTTGAAGACAATGAGATTATCATGGATGAATCTCATCCAACCAGTGCAGAAGCCCAGGAGAAGAGAGGGAGAGAGAGCAAAGGCTCCTAAAGCAACAAAAACATCTAGTTTACCAGATGCTTCACAAGTGATGCTCAAGACCAAGAAATATCAACTCAGTTATCTTTTTGAGGCTACTGTGAGGATTGAGGAGGGCTTCGCCACCCTGACTCAGAATCAAGAAAGTCTTGAGAGGATCATTGAGACCAAATTCCATGATCAAGATGTGAAGGTTACAGAGATCCAATCTACTGTAGAGAAGCTCCAGGAATAGGTTGAGGATATGAGTGACAGACCAACCACTGATGCTTTTTAGAAAGTGCCAAGGGCACAAAGGTCTACAGCTGTGCCAGTTGTCAGAGACTCCAGGACTACCATTTCAGCACCTGCAGCAACTACCTCAGTCATACCTCTCGTTTCAACTCCTCTAGCTCCACAGACGTCAGCTGAAGCTTTTGCAGACGGACTTCTCTCCATGCCGTCTACGCACACCAGAGCAACCAGCCAGAAGACCTCTTCAGGAGCTCTCGGAGATCTTGCCTAGAGTGCCGCATAGCACTATGCATTTTCAAGCTTTTTGGTAACTTGTTTTGAGGGGCCAATGACAGTAGGGGTAAAAACCCTAATGCCTTAAATTAAACTAAAATAGAGACAATTCTTACATTTAAACATGTACAAAAGGAGAGGGGGCTAGGGTTATGTACAAAAGACTTAGAGAGACAGCGGGCATAACAAAAAATCAGAACCAGGATGTAATCAGGGTGGAGATTCTCCCCTCTAGACTAGATTTCCTGTGGATGAGGGATCTGGAATCCTCCTGAAACCTGGTAGCCCACCCTCCAATGGAAGGATCGACCCCTCTGAAATGTTTATTATTCCTCTCCTTCCAAAGGCTCCATGCATCTGTTGCAAAACATTCATAGAAAAGTGTCCCCAACCAAGCAGCTCTCCTAGTTTGCATTTTCTGAAGTCTGTCCCCACTGCCAGTCCATGATATATGCAACATGTTCCAACATGAAACACTGAAGGGGCAATCCAAAAATAAATCTTCCACTTTCCCTGCCCTCCCACCCCACACATACACACACAACAAACAGTTGAGGCTGGTGCCTATGTTATAGTGTCTTATGTTTAGAATTTCTCTGGTATTCAATCGGTCCGCTAGCAGCAACCAAAGGAAGACCTTTATATTCATGGTGCATTTTCATTTCCAGATCAGCTTGAACTCAGGATGGGTTCAGAAATCTCTGAAGCAAAACTCATAGTAACTTTTTGTGGAGTACTCTCCCCGAGAAACAAGACCACACGTTCCTACTGTCATTGGTTAGGCAAACGGGTGTCGTGTTGAGCTGTAGGGATCTAACCTCTTCTCTGGCCTGGATTGAGAGCGACAAGTGAAAGAGTTGTTGTAGCAAGGGAGATGTGAGCATGTCGCAGGAAGATATATCTGGTGAGATCGTGAATGACACTGCCCTAGGATGCGACTCCTCCAAAATATTGTCCAACCAAAAATCTTTCTAGAAGAGGGTGTTTGTTCCGGATCAAACAGAGATCTTGGTTATCCCAATATAAATCGGGCCGAGGATCATGAGTTCTCTCCACCAGAAGTAACCACACATATTAGAAGCATGGGGAATCGAGTATGTATGATATGTATCCCAGACCAGGTCGAGCCATGGTAGATCAGTGTTGTTATAGAATTTGTGCAGCTATTTCAGAAGTAGGGCGGTGTTCTGAATCTTAATGTCAATCACCCCCAGCCCACCACGATTCTTGGGCTTACAAACCATCAACCAAGCGGCAAGAGAATTGCATTTTATCTCATCTCCATGTTTCTTCCTCCACAAGCAACACCTCCTAATCTTGTCAAGATGTTCCACTATTTTTGGAGGCAATCTGATCGAGCACATGGCTTAGATAGCTAAGGAGGACAAAACTGGGTTAACAAGCTGCAGTTTAGCCCCTTGAAAAATCATGCACAGTGTGGTGGAGAGCCTTCTTTCCATAGAGTCCACTAGGGGCATCATGTCCAAGACCGTGGGTTTAGTGGTGCCCAAAGGCAAGCCTAGTTAGGTGAAGGGCATAAATCCCACAGAGCATTGGAGGAGAGTCGCCAACTCCGAGGCCTTTTGCGCATCTATATTGATAGGAATTAACATGGATTTCTGGAAGTTTATCTTAAGATCAAGGGATAGAGCATAATCAACCAACAACTCCTTCATGAAGGTAACTTGTGTACTGTCCGCTGGCATAAAAACAATGGTGTCGTCGGTGTACTATACAACCAGGTAATCTGAATCGCCTCGGTTGGGGATCAGAATTGTAGGTATTGTTTCCTTGCCGCACCGTTGATTACTGCCTGCAAGAGGTCCGCAGCAAGGACGAAAATCAGCGACGAGAGTGGATCACCTTGACGCACACCCCGCTTACAATGAAACTGTCTCCCTGGTGACCCATTAAGGAGCACTACTGATTTGTCAGACGAGAAGATACAATGCATCCAAGACAACCACCTTTCGTCAAACCCCATGTTCCTCATGATCCTAATCATAGCAGGGTGCTCGACCGTGTAGAAGGCTTTGGCAAAGTCCCACTTGAGCAAGATTATCTCATTCCCAGAGCTCTAGCATTGGTGAATATATTCGAAGGCCCATGCAATGCAGACCTGTATGGATCTCCCCTTAAGGAACCCATGTCAATTTATATGTATGATACGTCTGTTTTGCATCATGTTTATCTACAGTTATTTATGTTGTTTTATTCCATTATAATTCTTTCTGGAGTAATTCTAATGCCTTTTGTCTCATAATATGCTAGGTATACAACTAGGGGGAATTCTGGCAGCTAGAAATCTGGACCTGAAAAAGCTACGTCGGGCTACCTATTCTGCACAACTCCAAATGAGCTGAAACTTTATGAGGAATTGTTATGGAATAAATTATAATTTTTGGAGTCACTAAGTACCATAGGGGGCCCACCAGGTGGGCACAACCCACCTGGGCACGCCAGGGAGCCCAAGCGCGCCCTGGTGGGTTGTCCTCACCCTGGCCCACCTCCAGTGCCCCTCTTCTGGTATATAAGTCATTTTGACCTAGAAAAAAGAAGGAGAGAACTTTTGGCACGAAACACCGCCGTCTCGAGGCGGAACCTGGGCAGGATCACTTTTGCCCTCTGGTGGAGCAATTCCGCTGGGGGAACTTCCCTCCCGGAGGGGGAAATCACTGTCATCATCATCACCAACAACTCTCCCATCTTGGGGAGGGCTATCTTCATCAACATCTTCAACAACACCATCTCATCTCAAACCTTAGTTCATCTCTTGTGTTCAATCTTTGTACCGGACTATAGATTGGTGCTTGTGGGTGACTGGTAGTGTTGATTACATCTTGTAGTTGATTACTATATGGTTTATTTGGTGGAAGATTATATGTTAAGATCCGTTGTGCTATTTAATACCCCTCTGATCTTGAGCATGATAATCATTTGTGAGTAGTTACTTTTGTTCTTGAGGTCATGGGAGAAATCATGTTGCAGGTAATCATGTGAACTTGATATGTGTTCGATATTTTCATGATATGTATGTTGTGATTCCCTTAGTGTTGTCATGTGAACGTCGATTACATGACACTTCACCATATTTGGGCGTAAGGGAATGCATTGTGGAGTAGTTATTAGATGATAGGCTGCGAGAGTGACAGAAGCTTAAACCCTAGTTTATGCGCTATTTCGTAAGGGACCGATTGGATCCAAGAGTTTAATGCTATGGTTAGAATTTATTCTTAATACTTTTATCGTAGTTGCGGATGCTTACGAGGGGGTTAATCAAAAGTAGGAGGTTTTTTCAAGTAAGAACATCACCTAAGCACCGGTCCACCCACATACCAAATTATCAAAGTATGATGTTAACCATAGAATTGCATCACCTTATCATCCTCAGTCTAATGGTCAAGTTGAACTTAGCAATAGAGAAATAAAACTAATCCTATAAAAGAATATCAATAGGTCTCGGAAGAAATTGTCTAAGAAACTAGATGATGCACTTTGGGCTTATAGAACAACATATAAAAATCCTATGGGTATGTCTCCTTATAAAATGGTTTATCGAAAAGCTTGTCATTTGCCTCTTGAGTTAGAACATAAAGCATATGGGGCAATCAAAGAACTCAATTATGATTTCAAACTTGCTGGTGAAAAGAGGTTATTTGATATTAGCTCATTAGATTAATGGAGAACCCAAGCTTATGAAAATGCAAAGTTATTTAAATAAAAAGTTAAAAGATGGCACGATAAAAGAATCCAAAAGCGTGAGTTCAAGGTTGGAGAATATGTTATTTTGTAGAACTCTTGTTTCAGGTTCTTTGCAGGAAAACTCCTCTCCAAATGGGAAGGACCCTATGTTATCGAGGAGGTTTATCGATCTGGAGCTATCAAAATAAATAATGCCGAAGGTACTAACCCGAACGTTGTTAATGGGAAACGAATAAAACATTATATCTGAGGTACGCCCATTAATGTTGAAAGCAATATTATCCAAACTGTGACACGAGAAGAGCACATAAAAGAAACCTTCTGAAACACTCTAGATCGTGAAAAAGGGGAGGTACATGATACGGTAAGTAAATGGACTCCATAAATCCGCAAAAATATTTTTGTCAGTTTTGGAATATTTAAAAAATTAGGAAAATAAGAAACTACCAGGAAAGTGACCCTGGTGGGCACAAGACACCAGGGCACGCCTGACTTGCCAAACACGCGCCGGTGGGTTGTGCCCACCTCGGCTACTATCCGGACTCCGTTTTTCTTCTATTTTGCTTGTCCCCCAAGATAAAAAAATCTTTATATATCCCCTGAACCTGTTGACCTCCGTATCGCGGAGAAATCCCCTGTTTTCTTTTCTCGCTATTTTCTGTCAAATCAGTTGAGCCAGGCATCATGTCTTCTTCTTCCTCTAACCATATGGAAGAGGATGCTTGGTTGATGAAGCTGAAGAGGGAAGATCCCGTTGGAGCAGCCAAGGACGCAAGGGCAAGGAGGCCACCGTAGATCAAGTGCCGATAGTCGAGCAAGCCTTGCTTGTCGACGAGGAAGAGGAAGATATCCTTAAACCTTATTATGCTCATCTTACCCCCACTGAGATTGCAGCCTTCAGGATGATTGAAACGGTTCATGCACAAAATAAGTACCTCACTCGTGAAAATATTCTGCATCAAGAGCACATCAACTCCCTCCGGAGTGTCATCCGAATATTGGAGAATCTCTTGGTACTTAAGGACAAGATCACTTCTACTTCATCACCACCACCTCCTTCTTCATCACCAAAAGAAAATTCAGTATCGGGTATGGGCACTCCCCTTGGCTTTCGCCAAGCTTGGGGGAGGTGTCCCGGTATCATATCATCTCCACTATCTTGTGCCTTTACTTTTCTTAGTTCGATCCATAGTTATATTTTGCCTTAGATGAATACAAGTTTTGTTTGATCCTTTCTTTTTGAGAGTTTGCTTAGTGATCTATCTTTGTAATTGTGTGCGAGATTTATAATGAAGTTTAGTTTAAGTTTTGCTTTCTTTACTTTCTTGTTTAAATAAAATAAAGGAAATAAATAAAAAAGATCATATGCTAATCTTATGGTAAGTGATGACATTGCACAAGGAAAAGTATAAGTATAAAATTCTATTGTAGATTGACAAACATAGCATTGGTAAATGATGCAACTCGTGAAAGAATTAATAAGTGAAGAGAAGATTCACATGCAAATACACTATCCTGGAAATCTTTTGTGATTGTGAGCACCCATCAAAATATTATATGCCAAAATTGTTGATGTTGGACAAGGAAGACAACGTAATGATTTATGTTTGTTCATATTCACAGAGAAGTTATATTGTTGAAGATCCTTTAACATGTGTTGCTTGCCCCTATCTTTGCTAGCCAAAAAATCCGCACTAAGTAGAGATACTACTTGTGCGTCCAAAACCCTTAAACCCAAATCTTATTTGAGAGTCCACCATACCTACCTGAAGATACAAGATTGAAGACTTCGTCCCGTGTCCGGGTGGGACTCTCCTTGGCGTGGAATGGAAGCTTGGCGATTCGGATGTAGATCTCCTTCTCTGTAACCGACTCTGTGTAACCCTAGCCCCCTCCGGTGTCTATATAAACTGGAGGGTTTAGTCCATAGGACACAACAACAACAATCATACCGTAGGCTAGCTTCTAGGGTTTAGCCTCTCTGATCTCGTGGTAGATAAACTCTTGTAATACACATATCATCAAGATCAATCAAGCAGGAAGTAGTGTATTACCTCCATTGAGAGGGCCCGAACCTGGGTAAACATCATGTCCCCAGTCTCCTGTTACCGTTGGCCTTAGACGCACAGTTCGGGACCCCCTACCCGAGATCCGCCAGTTTTGACACCGACATTGGTGCTTTCATTGAGATTTCCTCTGTGTCGTCACTGGAAGGATTAATGGCTTCTCCAACCCTCAACAACACCGTCTTGGGTGAGACTTTTCTCCCCGGACAGATCTTTGTGTTCGGCGGCTTCATGCTGCGGGTCAACTCGCTTGGCCATCTGGAGCAGATCGATAGCTACGCCCAGGGCCATCAGGTCAGGTTTGGAAACCTGAACTACACTGCGGACATCCGCGGAGGCTTGATCTTCGACGGATTCGGGCCTATGTCAGGAGCGCCGAACGATCACGACGTGCATGACCTAGATCTGCCGTCGGACAGTATTCAGAACATCGCGCCTGCTACGGCTCCGTACTTCATTCCAGAGCAGATCGTGCCTTCCGAGGACGGGTGGATGGACCCCGCCCCGGAGGCTGCACACTCATCGGTGTTGGAGCTGAACACAGACTCCGCACCTAAGGAGATCAGTGTCTCCGGCCCCCCGGACTTGTCTTCGGTCGTGGGTTCTGGACCGCGTGCATCCATGCCCATCGAATCTGATTGGGCCCCAATCATGGAGTTCACTGCCGCGGATATATTTCAGCACTCGCCCTTTGGCGATGTGCTAAATTCATTAAGGTCTCTCTCTCTCTGTCAGGCGATGTGCTAAATTCATTAAGGTCTCTCTCTCTCTATCAGGCGATGTGCTAAATTCCTATTCGGCTCGAGTGGCAAGCAGGCGACGAAGAAATTCGTCACCCACCCACCACCCACTTCATACCCACAGTCGATGATTTGACCGACGTTCTTAACTTCGACTCCGAAGACATCGACAGTATAGACGACGATGCGGGAGAAGAACAGGAACAACTGCCCATAGAGCGCTGGACTACCACCTCTTCATATAATATATATATATGGTGGATACTTCTATGTCTTGAGCTTGCGTTGGTTTTCCTTGAAGAGGAAAGGGTGATGCAGCACAGTAGCGTAAGTATTTCCCTCAGTTTTTGAGAACCAAGGTACCAATCCAGTAGGAGGCTTCTCAACAAGTCCCACAAACCTACACAAACAAACAAAGAACTCGCAACCAACGCAATAAAGGGGTTGTCAATCCCTTCACGGCCACTTGCGAAAGTGGGATATGATAGAGATAATATGATAAGATAAATATATTTTTGGTATTTTATAATATAGATGCAGAAAATAAAGATGCAAATAAAAGTAGATTGAAAGCAAATATGATAAGAGATAGACCCGGGGGGCATAGGTTTCACTAGTTGCTTCTCTCAAGAGCATAATTATTACGGTGGGTGAACAAATTACTATCGAGCAATTGATAGAAAAGCGAATAATTATGACGTTATCTAGGCATGATCATGTATATAGGCATCACATCCGCAACAAGTAGACCGACTCCTGCCTGCATCTACTACTATTACTCCACACATCGACCGCTATCCAGCATGCATCTAGAGTATTAAGTTCATAAGAATAGAGTAACGCATTAAGCAAGATGAGATGATGTAGAGGGATAAACTCAAGCAATATGATATAAACCCCATCTTTTTATCCTTGATGGCAACAATACAATACGTGTCTTGCAACCCTTTCTGTCACTGGGTAAGAACACCGCAAGATTGAACCCAAAGCTTAACACTTCTCCCATGGCAAGAAAGATCAATCTAGTAGGCCAAACCAAACCGATAATTCGAAGAGACTTGCAAAGATAACTCAATCATATAAAAGAATTCAGAGAAGATTCAATTATTATCCATAGATAAACTTGATCATAAACCCACAATTCATCGGATCTCGACAAACACACCGCAAAAAGAGATTACATCAAATAGATCTCCACAAGAGAGGGGGAGAACATTGTATTGAGATCCAAAAAGAGAGAAGAAGCCAACTAGCTAATAACTATGGACCCAAAGGTCTGTGGTAAACTACTCACAACTCATCGGAGGGGCTATGGTGTTGATGTAGAAGCCCTCCTTGGTGGATTCCCCCTCCGGTAAAATGCCGGCCATGGCTCCAAGATGGTATGTAGCGGATACAGAAGGTTACGGTGGTGGAAATTGTGTTTCAGTTGCTCCTTGGATGTTTTTGGGGTATGTAGGCTTATATAGGAGGAAGAAGTACGTCGGTGGCCGCCCGAGGGGCCCACGAGAGAGGGGGTGCGCCCTTAGGGGGGCGCCCTACCCTCTCGTGGCCACCTCGGCTGCTTCTTGACTTGCACTCCAAGTCCTCTAGATCACGTTCGTTCCAAAAATCACGCTTCTGAAGGTTTTATTCCGTTTGGACTCCGTTTGATATTCCTTGCCTTCGAAATACTGAAATAGACAAAAAACCAGCAATACAGGATGGGCCTCCGGTTAGTAGGTTAGTCCAAAAAATGATAATAATGTATAAAATAAAGCCCATGAACATCCAAAACAGGTAATATAATAGCATGGAACAATCAAAAAATTATAGATACGTTGGAGACGTATCAAGCATCCCCAAGCTTAATTCCTGCTCGTCCTCGAGTAGGTAAATGATAAAAACAGAATTTTTGATGTGGAATGCTACCTAGCATAATTCTCAATGTAATTTTCTTTATTGTGGAATGAATGTTCAGATCCAAATGATTCAAGATAAAAGTTCATATTGACAAAAGAAATAGCAATACTTCAAGCATACTAATAAAAGAAATCATGTCTTCTCAAAATAACATGGCTAAAGAAAGTTCATCCCTACAAAATCATACAATTTGTTCGTACTTAAATAATCTCAAACTTTTTCAACCTTCACGCAATACATGAGCGTGAGCCATGGATATAGCACTATGGGTGGAATAGAATAATGATTGGGGATTGTGTGGAGAAGACAAAAAAGGAGAAAGTCTCACATTGACGAGGATAATCAACGGGCTATGGGAATACCCATCAATTGATGTCAACATGAGGAGTAGGGATTGCCATGCAACGGATGCACTAGAGCTATAAATAAATGAAAGCTCAACAAAATAAAACTAGTGGGTGTGCATCCAACTTGCTTGCTCACAAAGACCTAGGGCATTTGAGGAAGCCCATCGTAGGAATATACAAGCCAAGTTCTATAACAAAAAATTCCCACTAGTATATGAAAGTGACAACCTGTGAGACTCTCTACATGAAGAACATGGTGCTACTTTGAAGCACAATATATGAGACTCAATAAAGAACAAGGTGCTACTTTGAAGCACAAGTGTGGAAAAAGAGATAGTAGCATTGCCCTTTTATTTATTTATTTTCTTTTTTTCTTTTTCTTTTTTTTCTTTTTTTCTTTTTTCCTTTTTTCTTTTTTTTCTTTGGCCTTCCTTTTTTTCTTTTTAGCCTCCCTTTTTTTCTTTTTGGGGAATGCTCTAATAATGATGATCATCACACTTTTATTGATTACAGCACATGAATTACAACTCAAAACTAGAACAAGATATGACTCTATATGAATGCCTCTGGCGGTGTACCAGGATTAGGGGTGGAAAGTGGTCGCGGATAATCCGAAATATCCGATTTTCGTATTCGAGAAAATGCCTATTCGTATCCGAAACATCCGCATCAGAACCAAAATGGAAATGGAAACTATCCGTATCCGAATTTATTTAACAAATAAAAAATAAAATATGGTATGAGCTTTTGACACAAATATGGATATGGAAGTGGATATATACGTATCCGAATAGGATTATGGGAGGTAATTTTCAAAATTCTAGCCCAAACATTCCAATTATCCAACATAAAAGCCAAATAAGTGGTCAAAAATTACTCTTCGTATGATTAAACTTAGAAATTATTATACATTACAATAGGATTTATTCATAAACCTATTTATCATTGACTTATTGTATGTCACAAGTTGATTATTTCATGTCACATAGCTATTGACTAGTATACTTAAGCAATATGTCGCTATATTCGTATCCGTTCCGAATCAAGAAAATATCCGATACGTATCCGTATTCGAATAACATCCGAGCCGGATCCGTATCCGATAACATCCGTATTCGCATTCGTATTCGTTTTGAAAATATGAAAACAGAAGTGGTAAGAGCACTATCCGATCCGCATCCGATCCGTTTCCACCCCTAACGAGGATGGTGCAATGAATCAAGAGTGACATGTATAAAAATTATGCATGGTGGCTTTGCCACAAATACGATGTCAACTACATGATCATGCAATGTCAATATGACAAAGTAATGTATGTCATGATGATGATGAACGGAACGGTGGAAAGTTGCATGGCAATATATCTCGGAATGGCTATGGAAATGCCATAAATAGGTAGGTATGGTGGCTTTTTTGAGGAAGATATAAGGAGGTTTATGTGTGATAGAGCGTATCATATCACGGGGTTTGGATGCACCGACGAAGTTTGCACCAACTCTCAAGGTGAGAAAGGGCAATGCACGGTACCGAAGAGGCTAGCAATGATGGAAAGGTAAAAGTGCGTATAATCCATGGACTCAACATTAGTCAAAAGAACTCATATACTTATATACTTATTGAAAAAAATTAGATGTCATCAAAAACCAAGCACTACATGCATGCTCCTAGGGGGATAGATTGGTAGGAAAAGACCATCGCTCATCCCCGATCGCCACTCATAAGGATGCACAAGCCAGGTACACTTCATGCTTCAAATTTGTTACACAACTTTAACCATACGTGCATGCTACGGGACTTGCTAACTTCAACACAAGCATTCTTTGAATTCATAATCACCCAACTAGCATGACTTTAATATCACTACCTCCCTATCTCAAAACAATCATCAAGTATCAAGTTGATCATAGCATCTAATTCACTTCCTATGATAGTTTTTATTATACCCAACTTGGATGCTCATCATTCTAGGACCAATTTATAACCATAGCAAATACCATGCTGTTCCAAAACACTCTCAAAATAATATAAGTGAAGCACTAGAGCAAAAACTATCAAGCTCAAAAGATATAAGTGAAGTACATAGAGTATTCTATCAAATCCTAAGCAAATAGGCTTCTCCCAAAAGGTGTGTTACAGCAAGGATGATTGTGGTAAACTAACAAGAAAAGACTAATATAATACACGACGCTCCAAGCAAAACACATATCATGTAGCAAATAAAAATATAGCTCCAAGTAACGTTACCAATGAACGAAGACGAAAGAGGGGATGCCTTCCGGGGGCATCCCCAAGCTTAGGCTTTTGGCTATTCTTGAATATCTTGGGGTGCCTTGGGCATCCCCAAGCTTAGGCTTTTGCCACCCTTTATTCCATAGTCCATCAAATATTTACCCAAAACTTGAAAACTTCACAACACAAAACTCAACAGGAAATCTCATAAGCTCTATTAGTGAAAGAAAACAAAACCACCACATAAGGTACTGTAATGAACTCATTCTTTATTTAAATTGGTGTTAAACCTACTGTATTCCAAGTTCTCTATGGTTCATACCCTTACATACTAGCCATAGATGCATCAAAATAAGCAAACAACACACGAAAAACAGAATGTGTCAAAAATAGAACAGTCTGTAGCAATCTGTAACTAACGCAAACTTCTGGAACTTCAAAAATACTACCAAAATAGTACATCGTAAACAATTTGTTTATTGAAAAGAAGAAAAAAGAATCAATGCAAAAGCTCGTTCCTGTGATTTATTGAATTTTTGTCTCGTGAGCGCAAAGTTTCTGTTTTTCAGCAGAATCAAATCAACTCATATCATAGGTTATCCTATAGGTTCTACTTGGCAAAAACACTAAATAAAACATGAAAACACATATAAACATAAAGTAGAAACAAAATTTAACACTAAACAGGAACAAAAACAAAAAACATAAAGAAAATTGGGGTGCCTCCCAACTAGCGCTATCGTTTAACGCCCCTAGCTAGGCATAAAAGCGAAGATAGATCTAAGTAGTGCCATAATAATAAGATAGATCTAGAAAACTCATCTCATATTCTCTACGTTCGGCAGCTAGTTTCTTTTGAGGAAAGCAAAAATTATCAAAAGGGCTAAATTTAGTAGGACAAAAGTCCCCAAGATCAATCTCAGGAGGAACGAGTTCCTCCCTTGGCCCTTCATAATGCACAACTAATTCATCACTAAAAGCATTCTTTTGGCAAAATTTCGTGAGCCTATACTCAAGAGAGTATCCTAGCTCATTATTTCGAAGAGCAAAATCATTATTAATTTCAGTAATTCTATCAATCAAGACATTAGTAGGAACCTTTTTTCTAAGGTTTTCATTGAAAGCAACATAGTCCGAAGATTGAAACCGCCTAATTTCCTCTTGATCAAAGAGGACCGCCTCTATGGGAGGGGGACCGGCGTCCACCCTATAGTGCACAAAGATTTCTTTGGCCTCTCTTATTATAAATCTAAACTCATGATCCAAAAAGATAGTAATAGTGCGCTTAACAGAAGAATGCTCAATATTGGAAAATTCTAAGAAGATTCTTTGTATGCAAGGATGTATATGCATAAATTGTCTTTCAAGTTCAACTACAAGCATAGCGATAGCATCTGCAAGACTACTAGTTTTATGAAGAATAGAACCACCCATGGAAGGTAAAGCACCGGTGCAAGTAAAGAAATCCTGAATAACACCTTTTCCAATAATGTTACCGCTATCGATTTGAAAAATTTTAGTATGCAAAATAGGGGGTTCTTCAGCCGGGGCTTCGGAATTTTCCATGTTATCATTATTGCCCATATTGACGATAATCTCCCCAATTTCAGACATAACGGCAAACAAAAAGCTAGGAAGAGAAAGCGAGCGAAAAAGAGAGGAGATTGGGAAGGAGAGGGCGGATAAAACGGCAAAAGTGAAGTGGGGGAGAGGAAAACGAGAGGCAAATGGCAAATAATGTAAATGCGAGGGAGATGAGTTTGTGATGGGTACTTAGTATGTCTTGACTCGAGCGAAGACCTCCCCGGCAATGGTGCCAGAAATCCTTCTTGCTACATCTTGAGCTTGCGTTGGTTTTCCTTGAAGAGGAAAGGGTGATGCCACACAGTAGCGTAAGTATTTCCCTCAGTTTTTGAGAACCAAGGTATCAATCCAGTAGGAGGCTTCTCTACAAGTCCCACGAACCTACACAAACAAACAAAGAACTCGCAACCAACGCAATAAAGGGGTTGTCAATCCCTTCACGGCCACTTGCGAAAGTTAGATCTGATAGAGATAATATGATAAGATAAATATATTTTTGGTATTTTATAATATAGATGCAGAAAATAAAGATGCAAATAAAAGTAGATTGAAAGCAAATATGATAAGAGATAGACACGGGGGCCATAGGTTTCACTAGTGGCTTCTCTCAAGAGCATAAGTATTACAGTGGGTGAACAAATAACTGTCGAGCAATTGATAGAAAAGCGAATAATTATGACGTTATCTAGGCATGATCATGTATATAGGCATCACGTCCGCAACAAGTAGACCGACTCCTGCCTTCATCTACTACTATTACTCCACACATCGACCGCTATCCAGCATACATCTAGAGTATTAAGGTCATAAGAACAGAGTAACACATTAAGAAAGATGACATGATGTAGAGGGATAAACTCAAGAAATATGATATAACCCCCATCTTTTTATCCTTGATGGTAACAGTACAATACGTGTCTTGCAACCCTTTCTGTCACTGGGTAAGAACACCGCAAGATTGAACCCAAAGCTAAGCACTTCTCCCATGGCAAGAAAGATCAATCTAGTAGGCCAAACCAAACCGATAAATCGAAGAGACTTGTAAAGATAACTCAATCATATAAAAGAATTCAGAGAAGATTCAATTATTATCCATAGATAAACTTGATCATAAACCCACAATTCATCGGATCTCGACAAAACACATGGAAAAAAGAGATTACATCGAATAGATCTCCACCAGAGAGGGGGTGAACATTGTATTGATATCCAAAAAGAGAGAAGAAGCCAACTAGCTAATAACTATGGACCCGAAGGTCTGTGGTAAATTACTCACAACTCATCGGAGGGGCTATGGTGTTGATGTAGAAGCCCTTCATGGTGGATTCCCCCTCCGGCAGAATGCCGGCGATGGCTCCAAGATGGGATCTTGCGGATACAGAAGGTTACGGTGGTGGAAATTGTGTTTCGGTTGCTCTCTGGATGTTTTTGTGGTATGTAGGCTTATATAGGAGGAAGAAGTACGTCGGTGGCCGCCCGAGGGGCCCATGAGACAGGGGGCGCGCCCTATAGGGGGGGCGCCCTACCCTCTCGTGGCCGCCTGGGCTGCTTCTTTACTTGCACTCCAAGTCCTCTGGATCACGTTCGTTCCAAAAATCACGCTTCCGAAGGTTTTATTCCGTTTGGACTCCGTTTGATATTCCTTTCCTTCGAAATACTGAAATAGACAAAAAACAGCAATACAGGTTGGGCCTCCGGTTAGTAGGTTAGTCCAAAAAATGATAATAATGTATAAAATAAAGCCCATAAACATCCAAAACAGGTAATATAATAGCATGGAACAATCAAAAAATTATAGATACTTTGGAGACGTATCAGATACTCCCAAAGAAAACAATGGCGATGAGGCAACAGGAGATAACCCCTCAGGGAAGAAATCAAAGCATGGGCGTCATCGATGCCGCTCTAAGCCCCGCCACAGCAACACTCTCACTGGAGAAGAAAATCTAGATGGCGCCGAAGAAGAATACAATCCTGATGAGCCCACCTTCGAGCAAGCCGAACAAGAACACGGGCAGGTCAGCCCAGATGAACAGGCGACGGACGGATACTTAGAGGACGATAACTATATGCCTCCCTCCGAAGACGAGGTGAGCCTCGGTGACGACGAATTCGGCGTACCAGAGGATCCCATAGAGCAGGAGCGCTTCAAGCGCCGGCTTATAGCCACTGCAAGCAGCCTGAAAAAGAAACAGCACCAGCTCCAAGCTAATCAAGATCTGCTCGCGGACAGATGGACCGAGGTCCTGGCGGCCGAGGAATACGGACTCGAGCCCCCCATCCGGGGATACCCAAAGCACAAATCGCTAGAAGAAGAGGCCGAAGAGCCCGAACTTCCAGCACAAGATGAGGCTGACCGGCCACCTCGTGGCCGGGATAAAACGACGTACCAACCCGCACCCCCACGCCGGTTCACTATGGCCCGGGGCAACGCACAGGACCTGCGAGACACATTGGAAAACAACGCAGGACAACCAAGATCGATCTACGGATCACGAGGGCGTGCCACAACACATGACGATGATCGTCATGCCGGATACACTAATAATAAATCCGGCCGGGCCGAACATAATCGACCAGACCTAGCCGGACTGTGTCGTGACATAGCCCGGCATAGAGGCGCCGCACACCCCCTCTGCTTCAGTAATGAAGTAATGGAACATGAATTCCCAGACGGGTTTAAACCTATAAACATCGAGTCATACAATGGCACAACAGACCCCGTGGTGTGGATCGAAGATTTCCTTCTCCACATTCACATGGCTCGCGGTGATGACCTACATGCCATCAAGTACCTCCCACTCAAGCTTAAAGAGCTAGCCAGCCATTGGCTTAATAGCCTGCCAGTAAACTCCATTGGCAGTTGGGAAAATCTTGAGGATGCATTCCTGGATAACTTCCAGGGGACCTACGTGCGACCACCGGATGCTGATGACCTAAGTCACATTACCCAACAGCCCGGAGAGTCAGCCAGGAAATTCTGGACTCAGTTCCTAACTAAAAAGAACCAAATTGTCGACTGTCCGGATGCCGAGGCCCTGGTGGCCTTTAAGCATAATATCTACGATGAGTGGCTTGCCCGACACCTCGACCAAGAAAAACCGAAGTCCCTGGCGGCCCTCACGACACTAATGACCCGCTTTTGTGCGGGCAAGGACAGCTTTGTGGCTCGTAGTAATACCGCGCCAGGAAACTCTGGCACTTCAGATATCCGCGACAGTAACAGAGAGCCACGACACAATAGAAATAAGCGTCGGAACAATGGCGACAATGCCGAAGATACGACAGTCAATGCCAGATTCAGCAACTCCACATCCGGTCAGCGGAAGAAGCCGTTTAAAAGAAACAATCCGGGATCGTCCAGTCTGGACCGCATACTCGACCGCTCGTGCCAGATTCACGGCACCCCCGATAAACCAGCCAATCACACTAACAGAGATTGTTGGGTGTTCAAACAGGCCGACAAGATAAATGCCGAGAACAAGGACAAGGGGCTGCACAGCGATGATGATGAGGAGCCTCGGCGTCCGACCACTAGGGGACAAAAGAAATCCCCCCCAGGTGAAAATGGTAAACATGATCTACGCAACTCACATCCCTAAACGGGAGCGAAAGCGTGCACTTAGGGACGTCTATGCGATGGAGCCCGTCGCCCCAAAGTTCAACCCATGGTCATCCTGCCCGATCACCTTTGATCGTAGGGACCATCCCATCAACATCCGTCATGGCGGCTCAGCCGCATTGGTCCTTGACCCAATCATCGACGGATTCCATCTCACGCGAGTCCTCATGGATGGTGGTAGTAGCCTGAACCTGCTCTATCAGGACACAGTGCGCAAAATGGGTGTAGATCCCTCACGGATCAAGCCAACCAAAACCACCTTTAAAGGTGTAATTCGAGGGGTAGAGGCCTGCTGTACGGGCTCAATAACACTAGAAGTGGTCTTCGGATCTCCGGATAATTTCCGAAGCGAGGAGTTAATCTTCGACATCGTCCCTTTCCATAGTGGCTATCCTGCACTACTGGGACGAACTGCGTTTCCTCGATTCAATGCGGTACCACACTATGCATACCTCAAGCTCAAAATGCCAGGACCACGCGGGGTTATAACAGTCAACAGAAAGACAGACCGCTCCCTCCGTACGGAAGAGCATACTGTGGCCCTTGCGGCCGAAGTACAAGGCAATATTCTTCGACAGACAGCCTATCCGGCAACAACAACCCCGAGCACCATCAAGCGAGTCTGGAGCACCCCGCAGTAGGATGCCCAGGCGTGCCAATAGCTCGATTAGCAATCCGGCCTCCACAATAACCCCACTGAGGAGGCATTTGTGCCACGCGTACACAACTATGCACTCAAAATACCATGGGCATATGCGGAGGCAAGTCGATGATGCAGTTCACAGTGCGGTTCAGCCCCTACAAGGCCCGCACATCCTTCAACTTCCTTTCTTTTCAGGACCCCACTTTCGGGAAGCCCCTTCAGAGAACCAGACTATTGGAATCATCCCTGAGGGGAACACCAAGGAGGCAAGAGGCTCTGCACACAAGGGAATACCGAGGTGGTCTCTTGCAATGATCATTATAACTATTTTTACATACCCGCATGCAGCCTGTCCTTGGATAGGACATGTCAAATAGTCCTATTTTTTCTGCTTAATGCATTAATTGTACACATACGCCTTGTAGTATTATCCAAATAACAATGGGAAATAGTATACATCGTCAGCTTCTTATTACTATCTTCATATTTTCCCTTGAATATTTATGGAATGTTGGATCCGAACGCTTTGGTACGATCCGTGCGCCAGGGGCTTTTTTATTTTTGAGCCCCATAACATGGCACGAAAAGTCCGAACACTTTCGACAGTGCGGCACCCCGAACTTATAGCACTATATGCATCAGCTCCGAATCATGTCTTGGGTCAATAGTTGGGTTAGCCTGGCTCCCTTGTTTTGGTACCTTACGTTCTGTTACATCGGCTAAGGTAGCGCAGGAAGAACTACTGCAATTGTGTCCTGGTTGTTCCGGACGAGCACCTTAGTAGAGAAAGCCGAAAACTGACCGTCATGATGTGGCGAGAGCTAGTCGCTGTTCGCGAGGTACTAAATCCTTAAATATTTTTTCCGCTTAAGGTGAGGAATCGGCCTTGCCCGATTTAGGCGTGTATAGCGCCCCAGTTCGGCCTTCCGGATACTAGGGGCTTCGCCGAAATTTAAAATTATAGACTTCTATGGCCAAGTGAGAGTTATAAAGCCGAATAGTCCGATTGCCTTGTTTGCTGCGCTAAACACCTCCTTGAAGGACCAACAATTTGGATAAAGAGTGTCCGGGTTTTCCACGAACACCCGAGTACTAGTTACAAGGGGGCAGAAGCCGACGACTGGCCTATTTCCAGATTTTTATAAATGGCCGCAGAGAAGGTAATATTTTAAATCAAACACAGTGTCATATAGCACAAACAAACTCGTTCTCATATTACAAAGACGACATGAGTACATTCACTCAAAGATTATGTTCTTGGTACATTCATTTGCCACAAGACGAGTGCCTTTCATAAAGCCATCATAATATTTTTCGGGGTAGCGATGCTCCTTACCCTCCGGGGGTCCATCGTTCACGAGCTTCTCAGCATCCAGTTTGGCCCAATGCATCTTAGCATGGGCAAAGGCCCGTCGGGCACCCTCAATACAGACGGATTGCTTGATAACTTCTAGCCGTGGACAGGCATTCACCATCCGCTTTACGAGGCCAAAGTAGCTGCCGGGTAGGGGCTCGCTAGGCCACATCCGGACTATGAGGTCCTTCATGGCCAGTTCGGCCGCATTGTGGAGTTCGACCAATTGCTTCAGTTGGTCACTTAGAGGCATCGGGTGTTCGGTTCCAATATATTAGGACATGTACAGCTTCTCTGTTGAGCTCCCCTCTTCAGCACGATAGAACTCCGCGGCATCCGAAATGATGTGTGGAAAATCTGCGAATGCCCCTGGAGAGCTCCGAATTCGTGTAAGTAAAAGAAATGACTCGTCCATATGCTTGCTTTGCATAAAGAATGCCTTACCCTCTGCTATCTTCTTGGCCACCTGGATCTCCCGGAGGGCCTTCTAGGCTTCGTCCTTGGCGTCTGTCGCGCTCTAGAGGGCCTTCGCAAACTCAGACTCTTGCGTCTTGAAGTCATGCTCCAAGGAATCGAACTTCTTGCCGAGCTCCTGGAGCTCTTGCTGTACCTCTCCTACCCGAGCATCTTGCTTCTCGCGCTCGGTGCGCTCCGTAGCCGCCTTGGCTTCGGTTGCGGACATCGCTTTCTTCAGGGCCGCCACTTTGGTCGCGGATCCTATCAAAAACCATGATGCTTTTTGTTAGCATCATCAATTTTTTCTCCTCTATATGACACACGGACGGGGTTTCACTTACCTTTGTTCTCCTTGAGATGCTTCTTCACGAGGTCGAGCTCTTCTTCAGCCTGCCCCAGGTCGCGCTTGAGTCCAGCAACCTCAGCCGTGCGTGCATCGGCGGTCAGCAGCAACGCCTGTCTGTTCACATAGACAGGTACTATTAGCTTCCTGTGGTTTTTTAGTTGACCCTCCGTTTGGCTTTTCCTCCCGAACACCAACCATAGTATCAGGGGCTACTGTCTATCGGGTGATATTTCCTCACACTTTTTCATTACTTACCTCAAAGCCTGTTAGTAGGCTGGTGCAGGCTTCGGTCGAACCGCTCTTGGCGAACCGAACCTTCTCAATCATTGTACTCATAAGAGTACGGTGCTCATCATCGATGGAAGCGCCTCGAAGAACTTCCAACAAATTATCTAATGCCTCCAGCTGGGCAGAGGTCATTGGCACGGCCAGCTCGCTCTCCTTCACGACGGGCTGCCTTCTAGAATCCGGAACCTTTGGAGGCTCCAGCGCAGTAACCGGCTGGGATCCAAACTTGCTGTGGCTCCCATCAGCATAACCCATGGGGGTCTTACACCCCATGCGCCTGGCGTCTGGGATTTTGCCGTGGGGCATTGATAACCCACAAGTTTAGGGGATCGCAACAGTTTTCGATAAGTAAGAGTGTCGAACCCAACGAGGAGCTAAAGGTAGAATAAATATTCCCTCAAGTTCTATCGACCACCGATACAACTCTACGCACGCTTGACGTTCGCTTTACCTAGAACAAGTATGAAACTAGAAGTAATTTGTAGGAGTTGTTGGATAGGTTTGCAAGATAATAAAGAGCACGTAAACATAAACTAGGGGCTGTTTAAATAAAGAAGCAATAAAGTAAATATTAGTAGAGAGCTTTTTGTTATGAGAAAGTTATTTGTTCAAGGCAATCGATAACTAGACCGGTAATCATTGTTGCAATTCTATTTGAGGGAGAGGCATAAGCTAACATACTTTATCTACTTGGATCATATGCACTTATGATTGGAACTCTAGCAAGCGTCCGCAACTACTAAAGATTCATTAAGGTAAAACCCAACCATAGCATTAAAGTATCAAGTCCCCTTTTATCCCATACGCAAACAACCTACTTACTCGGGTTTGTGTTTCAGTCACTCACGCAACCCACCATAAGCAAATCATAAACATATTGCAAACCCTACAGCGGGAATCCCTCACGCTTGCGCGACACGGAGGGCACAATAGGACAGCACCAATAATAAAGCATGCAACTCAAACCAATCACGATCATCAATTAACCCATAGGACAAAACGGATCTACTCAAACATCATAAGATAGCCATACATCATTGGGGAATAATATATAGCGTCGAGCACCATGTTTAAGTAGAGATTACAGCGGGTAAGAGAGAGGTTACACCGCTACATAGAGGGAGGAAGAGTTGGTGGAGATGTTGGTGAAGATGGCGGCGGTTTTGGTGAAGATCGCGGTGATGATGATGGCCCCCGGCAGCGCTCCAGCGCCACCGGAAGCAAGGGGGAGAGGGCCCCCCATCTTCTTATTCTTCCTTGACCTCCTCCCTAGATGGGATAAGGGTTTCCCCTCTGTTCCTTGGATCCCATGGCATGGGAGGGGCGAGAGCCCCTCCGAGATTGGATCTATCGCTCTGTTTCTGCGTTCTCAGATTCTACCCCTTCACCGTTTCTTAAATATCCGGAGATCCGTAACTTCGATTGGGGTGAATCTTTCGCCCAGATTTTTCTCATAAAATTAGCTTTCCTGCGGCAAAAGTAGAGCATCAACCGCCTTACGGGTGGCCCACGAGAGCCCAGGGCGCGCCCAGGGGTAGGGGGCGCGCCCCCCTGTCTCGTGGCCACCTCGGACACTGTTTCGCGTTGATTCTTCCTCCGGAAAATCCCAAATACTCCAAAATAATTCTCCGTCCGTTTTTATCCCGTTTGGATTCCGTTTGATATTGGTTTTCTGCGAAACATAAAACATGCAACAAACAGGAACTGGCACTGGGCACTGGATCAATATGTTAGTCCCAAAAAATAGTATAAAAGGTTGCCAAAAGTATATAAAAGTTGAATAATATTGGCATGGAACAATAAAAAATTATAGATACGACGGAGAGGTATCAACATCCCCAACATTAATTCCTGCTCATCCTCGAGTAGGTAAATGATAAAAAAGATAATTTTTGATGTGGAATGCTACCTAGCATAATCTTGATCATATGTCTAATCATGGCATGAATATTAAGACACGAGTGATTCAAAGCAATAGTCTATCATTTGGCATAAAAACAATAATACTTCGAGCGTACCAATAAAGCAATCATGTCTTTTCAAAACAGCATGGCCAAAAAAGTTATCCCAACAAAATCATATAGTCTGGCCGTTGCTCTATCTTCATCACACAAAGTATTTAATCATGCACAACCCCGATGACAAGCCAAGCAATTGTTTCATACTTTAATAATCTCAAACTTTCTCAACTTTCACGCAATACATGAGCTTGAGCCATGGACATAGCACTATAGGTGGAATAGAATATGATGGTGGGGGTTATGTGGAGAAGACAAAAAGGGAGAAAGTGTCACATCGACTAGGCGTATCAACGGGCTATGGAGATGCCCGTCAATAGATATCAATGTGAGTGAGTAGGGATTGCCATGCAGCGGATGCACTAGAGCTATAAGTGTATGAAAGCTCAAACTGAAAACTAAGTGGGTGTGCATCCAACTTGCTTGCTCATGAATACCTCGGGCATTTGAGGAAGCCCATCATCGGAATATACAAGCCAAGTTCTATAATGAAAGTTCCCACTAGTATATGAAAGTGATAAGTCAAGAGACTCTCTATATGAAGAACATGGTGCTACTCTGAAGCACAAGTGTGGTAAAAGGATAGTAACATTACCCCTTCTCTCTTTTTCTCTCATTTTTTTCCTTTTTTTCTTTTCTTTTTCTTCTTATTTTTTTTTGGTGGGCTTCTTTGGCCTCTTTTTTTATTTGGGCTTCTTTGGCCTCTTTTATTTTTCATAAAGTCCGGAGTCTCATCCCGACTTGTGGGGGAATCATAGTCTCCATCATCCTTTCCTCAGCGGGGCAATGCTCTAATAATAATGATCATCACACTTTTATTTACTTACAACTCAATATCTAGAACAAAGATATGACTCTATATGAATGCTTCCGGGGGTGTACCGGGATGTGCAATGATCTAGCATAGCAATGACATCAAAAAACAGACAAGCCAGGAAAACATCATGCTAGCTATCTTACGATCATGCAACCAATATGACAATGAATGCTCAAGTCATGTATATGATGATGATGGAAGTTGCATCGCAATATATCTCGGAATGGATATGGAAATGCCATGATAGGTAGGTATGGTGGCTGTTTTGAGGAAGATATAATGAGGCTTATGTGTGATAGAGCGTATTGTATCACAGGGTTTGGATGCACCGGTGAAGTTTGCACCAACTCTCAAAGTGAGAAAGGGCAATGCACGATACCGAAGAGGCTAGCAATGATGGAAGGGTGAGAGTGCGTATAATCCATGGACTCAACATTAGTCATAAAGAACTCATATAATTATTGCAAAAATCTACAAGCCATTGAAAACAAAGTACTACGCGCATGCTCCTAGGGGGATAGATTGGTAGGAAAAGACCATCGCTCGTCCCCGTCCGCCACTCATAAGGAAGACAATCAATAAATAAAATTGTGCTCCAACTTCATCACAAAGCGGTTCACCATACGTGCATGCTACGAGAATCACAAACCTCAACACAAGTGTCTCTAAAATCCACAACCACCCACTATCATGACTCTAGTATCACCACCTTTATATCGCAAAACTATTGCAAGGAATCAAACATATCATATTCAGTGATCTACAAGTTTTATGTAGGATTTTATGGCTAACCATGTGAATGACCAATTCCTGTCATCTCTCTAAATTGATATAAGTGAAGCAAGAGAGTATAGTTCTTTCTACAAAAGATGTGCCCACGCTCTAACAATTATAAGTGAAGCAAAAGAGCATTGTACAAATGGCTGTTTTCTATGTGAAGAGAAACAGGCAATCCAAACTTCAAACAATATACGTGAAGCACATGAAGCATTCTATAAAGCCATACTCAAAAGATTTAAGTGAGGTGCAATGAGCATTCTATAAATCAACAAAGGACTATCTCGTACCAGCATGGTTCATAAAAGAAAAATGAAAACTAAATGCAAAAGACGCTCCAAGACTTGCACATAATGCACGAACGAAACGAATCCGAAAACATACCGATACTTGTTGAAGAAAGAGGGGATGCCTTCCGGGGCATCCCCAAGCTTAGATGCTTGAGTCTCCTTGAATATTTACTTGGGGTGCCTCGGGCATCCCCAAGCTTGAGCTCTTGCCTCTCTTCCTTTTCCTCATATCGAAACTTCCTCGATTAGACACTTCATCCACACAAAACTTCAACAGAAAACTCGGTAAGATCCGTTAGTATAATAAAGCAAATTACTACTCTAAGTACTATAGAAAACCAATTCATATTTTATTTTCTCATTGTGTCTACTGTAATATATCTTTTCCATGGCTTAATCCACTGATATAAATTAATAGATTCATCAAAACAAGCAAACTATGCATCAACAACAGAATCTGTCAAAAACAGAATAGTCTATAGAAATCTGAACAATCACAATACTTATGGTACCCCAAAAATTATACCAAAATTAGGAAAAATAAACAAGTTGTATAGAAAGATAGCGCAAAAGGATTCAGAACCGATTGACGTTCCAGCTAAAAATTTAAAATCGCGCACTACAGCCAAAGTTTCTGTCCTGCACCGTACAAACCAACAAGCATTGTAAACATCCTAAAGGCAAACCTTGGCACATTATTTTTATAATACAATGGAATTGTACAAGGGGATAATTATTTTTGTTGAAAAGTTTCTGTAATCAAGATTCACAAAGTTTCCGTGAGCATGAACAAAGTTCAAGGAGCTCTCCCACTTCAACAATGATTGTCTCTCTCACTTTCACTTTCCTTTTTGAAAAGTTTTTAGGTTCCCCTCTTTATTTTATTTTGTTTTTAAACTATATGAAAGCACTCAACAGAAATAAATGACTCTCTAAAACTTCCGGGTTGTCTCCCTGGCAGCGCTTTCTTTAAAGCCATTAAGCTAGGCATATAGTGCTCAAGTAATGAATCCACCCAGATCCCAAGGTATATAAAAGCCAATTTTAATTAACAATGATTTGTAATTTAGTAGTGAGCACAACGTAACATATATCATGCACCAACAAAGTCTAACTCTCTTCCTAGGCATCGGCATGTCATAAAAGAACAATTCATGCACACCAAGTAAAGGCCAATGCATAGTATAAGTAGTTTCTTGCAATTTCATAGTATGGGAAACATAGAAAGGTGGAGACATAGTTCCTCTCTCATAATAATTGCAAGTAGGAGCAGCAAACACATGCATATTACATTCATCAAAATCATCATGTGCAATGGTAAAAGGCAACCCATCAATATAATCCTTAATAAGCACAAACTTCTCCGATATAGTGTAGTTTGGAGAATTCAAAAAGATAATAGGACTATGATGCGTGGGTGCAATAGCAACAATTTCATGTTTAACATAAGGAACTATAGCAAGTTCATCTCCATAAGCATAATTCATATTGGCATCTTGGCCACAAGCATAGCAAGCATCATCAAAAAGGGATATTTCAAAGAAATTCAAGGGATCATAGCAATCATCATAGCAATCATCCTTCGGTAAGCGCGGAGGGGAAATAAATAATGTATGAGTTGGAGGGTTACTCTCATTAGAAGGTGGGCACGGGTAGCTAATCCGCTCTACCTCCTTTTGTTCTTTGCTCTCCTCATCATCTTTTTCATCCAATGAGCTCACTGTTTCATCAATTTCTTCTTCCATAGCTTCCTGCAAAATATTAGTCTCTTCTTGGACAGTGTTGAATTTCTTCATAAAAGCATTAATATAGTAATTGTATTCATAATTTTCATAGCAATATCCAAGTATAGCAAGATTTTCCGGCCTATAACCATCATCATCAAAAGATTCATACTTTTCAAACAAAGCTTCAATATCATAGGCAGCCTTAAAAGCAACAAATTCTTCTATTTGTTCCACATCATAGTAATCATATATACCATTAGCATAAGAAGCTAAGGTTTCATTATCGTTAAATTTGCATGAAAAGGAGAGGTGTGGAGCCTTCATCCTAGAGCAACAAGTAATATCATATCTCATGCATAGATTCCAGGCATACCAATGCAACATAATAAATTGATCCCATAATAGTTTCCCTTTTTGTGTCGAGCGATAATCCCTAAAGTATTCATGTTGATCCAGCGTGTCTCCCATTATAAAGTTGAATGGGGTTTTCTCAGGATTATCAAAATACTACATAATATCTCTCACATAATGAGAATCGGGGGTTTTAGGAGTTACCCCATCTAAATGAGTAGCAAGTACCTCTATTTTTTTGGTATTTTGTGTTCCATATCCATAACTAAAGATAGAGAACAACTAAGAATAGCAAATAAAAATTACTTAGTGATAAAGCAAACAAGCACACACGAGAATATTCACCCCACGCTATGACTCCCCGGCAACGGCGCCAGAAAAAGGTCTTGATAACCCACAAGTGTAGGGGATCGCAACAGTTTTCGATAAGTAAGAGTGTCGAACCCAACAAGGAGCTAAAGGTAGAATAAATATTCCCTCAAGTTCTATGGACCACCGATACAACTCTACGCATGCTTGACGTTCGCTTTACCTAGAACAAGTATGAAACTAGAAGTACTTTATAGGAGTTGTTGGATAGGTTTGCAAGATAGTAAAGAGCACGTAAACATAAACTAGGGGCTGTTTAAATAAAGAAGAAATAAAGTTAATATTGGTAGAGAGATTTTTGTTATGAGAAAGTTATTTGTCCTAGGCAATCGATAACTAGAGCGGTAATCATTGTTGCAATTCTATTTGAGGGAGAGGCATAAGCTAACATACTTTCTCTACTTGGATCATATGCACTTATGATTGGAACTCTAGCAAGCGTCCGCAACTACTAAAGATACATTAAGGTAAAACCCAACCATAGCATTAAAGTATCAAGTCCCCTTTTATCCCATACGCAAACAACCTACTTACTCGGGTTTGTGTTTCAGTCACTCACGCAACCCACCATCACTACTGGAATCAGCTAATTTGCCATCTGCCAGCTCTTTGCCGTCTGCTAGCTGACGGCAAAGAAGCTCTTTGCCATCAGCTACCAAAAAGCAGACGGCAAAGATCAGGCTGACGGCAAAGAAGCTCTTTGCCGTCCGCCTGATCTTTGCCGTCCGCCAGCAGACGGCAAAGAATCTTTGCCGTCAGCTGGTAGACGGCAAAGAGAGAGGTGGCCCCCACCCCCCGCCCGTTTGGGAAAAACTTAACGGCCCACCTCTTTGCCGTCTGCCAGCAGACGGCAAAGAGGCAAAAGGGCGGACGGCAAAGAGGGGCGAACGGCAAAGAGGGCAGTATCTAACGGCCCGTACCCCCCCCCCCCGCCCCTCTCTGTTCTCTCCTCGCCCCGCCACCACTTCCCACCCCACCGCCGCCGCCGCCGCCCGCCGTGCGCCGCCGCCTCTCGCCGCCGCCGCCGCCGCCCCGTCGCCCCCGCCGCCCCGTCGCCCCCCCCCCCCCCGCCCCGGCCCCACGCCGCCCGGCCCCCGCCGCCCCGGCGCCCCGCCCGCCCCGGCCCCCCGCCGCCCCAGGCCGCCCCGGCGCCCCGGCCAGCTCCTCCACCCCCCTGCCCCCCTCCTCATCGGCCCTGCCCCAGGTGAGCCCCCCTCCTTTGTTCTGTTTTTTTTTCTGTTTTTTCTTTTTAGTTTTAGTTTAGATTTAGTTTTAGTTTTAGTTTTAGGTTTAGTTTTAGTTTAATTTTAGGTTTAGATTTAGTTTTTTCCTTTTTTTCTGTTTTATTAGTTTTAGGTTTATGTTTAGTTTAGATTTAGTTTTAGTTTTAGTTTTAGGTTTAGTTTAGTTTGAGGAAAGAAGAAGAAGAAGAGAAAAAGAGGAGAGGAGGAGAAGAAGAAGAGGAAACAGGAAAGGAAGAAGAAGAAGAGGAGGAGGAGAAGAAAAAAGAAGAAGAGGAAGAAGAAGAAGAAAAAAGAGGAGAGGAGGAGAAGAAGAAGAGGAAAAAGGAAAGAAGAAGAAGAAGAAGAAGAAGAAGAAGAAGAAGAAGAAGAAGAAGAAGAAGAAGAAGAAGAAGAAGAAGAAGAAGAAGGAGAAGAAGAAGAAGGAAGAAAAGGAAGAAAAGGAAGAAAAGGAAGAATAGGAAGAAGGAGAAAAGGAAAAAAGAGGAAAAACCCCGACCCGACACGGCACCCCGACCCGACACGGCACCCCGACCCCGACACTACACCCCGACCCCTAGACCCCGACCCCGACACCCCGACCCCGACCCCGACACCCCGAGCCCTGACCCGACACCCCGACCCCGACCCGGCGCCCCGACCTGACACCCCGACCCCGAGACCCCGACCCCGACACCGACATGACACCCCGACACCGACACCCTGACACCACACCGACCCTTACCCCGACACCGACACCGACACGACACCCCGACCCCAACCCGGCACCCCGACCAGACACCCCGACCCTGAGACCCCGACCCCGAGCCTGACCCGACAACCCGACCCCGAGACCCCGACCCCGACCCGACACCCCGACCCCGGGCCTGACCCGACACCCCGACCCCGACACTGACACGGCACCCCGACTCCGAGACCCCGACCCCGAGCCCGACACCCCGACCCCGAGCCGGACCCGACACCCCGACCCCGACCCCGACCCGGCACCCCGACCCCGACCCGGCACCCCGACCCGACACCCTGACCCCGAGACCCCGACACGGCACCCCGACACCGACAGGACACCCCGACCACCGACACCTCCCGAAAAGGTGTTCTTTGGCCTTCCAGAGGCCAACGGGGTCATATATTTGTGAATTATTAGTTAGGTCATATATTTTTAGATTTTGTTATGAAAAACATCATATATAATTGTGTTGATCGTGTAGTTTTAAATGTGCAGTTGTTTCATCGCTGCGAGGTTTGGTGTTCGACGACCTCGCCGTGCGTTTGACGAGCTCTGCCCCTTCGTTCGTGGGTGAGCACAAATGACAAGTCCTCCTCCCCCATTAATTATTTGATCTATTCTGATGAAACTTGATAGCCAGCTATATATTGTTATTCATGTCGGTCTTTTTTTATGTTGTACTAATTTCGTTTACTGTTTGTCATGGCAGGTGTTGAAAGATAGTGGGCGCTGGTCGGGAGCGTGGTCTGAGGTCTTCCATTCCAGACGCACCTCTCCGCCGAGCGTTGCTGGACAGTATGGCCACACCGCCGGGCCCTTCTTTGTTGACCGCGGTGCCCAGCAGGGGACGAGGTAGGAAGAGAGGAGGTGGGGCACGTGGTCGTGGGAGAGGAGGTAGGGTGACTGCTACGGCGCCTTCCTCGCCGCCACCCCCAGCCGTTTCACCCGAGCACGTGACTGATAGGGTGGACTCGTCCGAGGAGGAGGCTACACGGACTCTGGTCCACGAGCCTCCGGTCCACGGGTCTTGGGCCCATGAGCCTCGGGTCGACTGGCCTTCGGCCCACGAGAGGTCGGCCCACGTGACCCCGGAGGAGCACACGTCCGGATGGGGTACCTGGCCGGATCAGCCCGAGGAGCCGAGTGGCCATGCTGATGATGGCGGGGAGCCGACTGATCTTGAGGAGGAGGGGGGCACCGTCTACCAGCATGGTGCTACACGGCTCCCGTCCGTGCCGGTGACCCGCGAGCAGAGGTGGTTGATTTTCCCTGATGAGGAGAGGTACGTAAGTGCATTTATTATTTTTGTACCTTGTGCATTCACGTTTTTTCAAATAACTAATGCGTTGGCCTTGTCATGCTGCAGGGGTTGGGACCACCATCATAGTGTCCGCCGGCCCAACTCCGTCCTTCGAGTTCTTTGCCGGCAAAACTTCCCGGGGTTTGTCATGTTGCTTGGTGAGGGTCGGCTTCCAGAGCTTGGATTGAGCTGGGAGCACTAAGTGGCTGCCCCGGCCCCGCCGATGCCAGTGATTGCTCCTGGGACCACGGTGAGTTTTATTTGAATGGACATTACTTGCTAGTCTTAACATTTGAGTGTCATCATGCTAACAAGACATTGGAAATGATCTTTGGTGCAGCATAACTCCAGACAAGCATCGCACGATCCTTCTCCAGCTACCGACACGAGCCACCCCGCTCCTACACCTCCTACATCTTGGTAAGTTTATCTAGTGTTTTGCTTAACACATGCATAAAGACCTAGACTTAGCTTTATTTCCTCCAATGCTTACCATAATGACCTAGACTTAGCTTCTTCACCTCCAAAATGACTTAATAAGCTTAGTAACCTCCAAAACCATCCATTTTACCTAAGTTAGCTCTAAAACGATCTGTACTTAGCTTACTTATGTCAAAAATTGCATAATTAGCTTAGTTAGCTTATAGACGATCCATTTTACCTAAGTTAGCTCTAAAATGACCCATTTTACCTAGGTTAGCTTATAAATGATCCAATTCATCCAAGTTAGCTCAAAAATGACCCATTTTACCTAGATTAGCTCCTAAATGATCCATTTTACCTACGTTAGCTTTAAAATGACCCATTTCACCTAGGTTAACTCCAAAATGACCAATCTTACCTAGGTTATCTCATAAACGATCCATTTCAACTAATTTAGCTCATAAACGATCCATTTCACCTAGGTTACTTCAAAAACAATCCATTTCACCTAAATTAGCTCTTAAATGATCCATTTCACCTAAGTTAGCTCAAAAAGATCCATTTTAACTAAATTAGCTCATAAATGATCCATTTCACCTAAGTTAGCTCAAAAACGATCCATTTCAACTAAGTTAGCTCATAAATGATCCATTTCATCTAAGTTAGCTAAAAAAGATCCATTTCACCTTAGTTACCTGAAAAACGATCCATTTGACCTTAGTTAGCTCATAAACGACCCATTTCAACTAAGTTAGCTCATAAATGATCCATTTCACCTTAGCTAGCTCATAAACGACCCATTTCAACTTAGTTAGCTCATATATGATCCATTTCACGTAAGTTAGCTCATAAATGACATACTCTTCTTGTTCTAGTCTTCTTCTTGTTCTACTCTTCTTGTTCTAGTCTTCTTCTTGTTCTACTCTTCTTCTTTTCCTACTCTTCTTGTTCTAAATTTCTTATTTTTCATTTTGCAGAGTTCATTCACTTGACGAAAGCTTGCATAGATGGAGTGCTCCTTATCCCTTTCTCTGTTTCTTTTGTATCGTTGAACTATGCATGTATCGTTGGATGAAACTATTGTAATATATATGGTTGGATGCGTCTATGTTGAACTTGTTATGTATGATGGAACTATGCATGTAATATATATGGTTGGATGATGAAGTTATGTGTTGGATATCTTATATGTTTGCTCTGTAATGGCCTTTTGAAATATATCTATATATGTCATCTATATTTGTGATGAAAATTGTTGGATTTAATAAAAAACAGATAAAAGAGCCAATATGCAGGCTCTTTCCCGTCTGCCACCGACGGCAACGGGCTCTTTGCCGTCTGCCGCGGACGGCAAAGAAGGCACGTGGCATCCAGCTGTGCTTCCTGGGAGCTGACCCGTTTGGTCAGTTTGCCTACAGTGGCAGACGGCAAAGACTTTGCCATCAGTGGCAGACGGCAAAGAACCTGCCATGTAGTGACATGTAGATGACATCATACGGCGGACGGCAAAGACACTAGAAAGTTTGCCGTCAGCGGCGGACGGCAAAGGCCTGCCGTTAGCCACTTAACGGACTGACAGCGCAATTATTGCCGTCCGCCTTCTTTGCCGTCTGCCGCGCTCTCTTTGCCGTCTGCGGCGGACGGCAAAGACTTTGCCATCAGTAGCAGATGGCAAAGTAGCTGTTTACCGAAGCCTACTTTGCCGGAGCCTTTTGCCGTCCGTGGCTGACGGCAAAGGCCTTTGCCGTCCGCCGTTCATGCCTTTGCCGTCCGCCGTGGCGAACGGCAAAGTAGCTGATTCCTGTAGTGCATAAGCAAATCATAAACATATTGCAAACCCTACAGCGGGAATCCCTCATGCTTGCACGACACGAAGGGCACAATAGGACAGCATCAATAATAAAACATGCAACTCAAACCAATCACGATCATCAATTAACCCATAGGACAAAACGGATCTACTCAAACATCATAAGATAGCCATACATCATTGGGGAATAATATATAGCGTTGAGCACCACGTTTAAGTAGAGGTTACAGCGGGTAAGAGAGAGGTTACACCGCTGCATAGAGGGAGGAAGAGTTGGTGGAGATGTTGGTGAAGATGGCGGCGGTGTTGGTGAAGATCACGTGATGATGATGGCCCCCGGCAGCGCTCCGGCGCCACCGGAAGCAAGGGGGAGAGGGCCCCCCTTCTTCTTCTTCTTCCTTGACCTCCTCCCTAGATGGGAGAAGGGTTTCCCCTCTGTTCCTTGGCTCCCATGGCAAGGGAGGGGCGAGAGCCCCTCCGACATTGGATCTATCTCTCTGTTTCCGCGTTCTCAGATTCTACCCCTTCACTGTTTCTTAAATATCCGAAGATCCGTAACTCCGATTGGGGTGAATCTTTCGCCCAGATTTTTCTCATAAAATTAGCTTTCTTGCGGCAAAAGTAGAGCATATACCGCCTTACGGGTGGCCCACGAGAGCCCAGGGCGAGCCCAGGGGTAGGGGGCACGCCCCTCTGTCTCGTGGCCACCTCGGACACTGTTTCGCGTTGATTCTTCCTCCGGAAAATCCCAAATATTACAAAATAATTCTCCGTCCTTTTTTATCCCGTTTGAATTCCGTTTGATATTGGTTTTCTGCGAAATATAAAACATGCAACAAACCGAAACTGGCAGTGGGCACTGGATCAATATGTTAGTCCCAAAAAATAGTATAAAAAGTTGAATAATATTGGCATGGAACAGTCAAAAATTATAGATACGACGGAGACACATCAGGCATCTCCGGAACCGTCGCCTCCTGCTCCGGTATCCTTCGGGACAACACCTCGGTGTCATCCGCAGGTCGTGGGGAGGTGGCCCTCGGAAGTGAATTCATCTCCGACTCGCCCAGAGACTCCTCCGAAGAGGACACCCCGACATTGGACCCGGCCGGACTTCATATACATGTTCATGAGGTCAAAGTCGCACGAAAAAATATTACAGAAAGCGGATACTTACGACCTCGTCCGGGGCTTGCCCCTGGGCAGCCACTCCTCCTCGCTATATGCAGCGGTAGTGGAGTGATCGGGATGGGACGCCTTTCCCTTCTTCGGCATCCCGGCCTCCCCCGACGGGCCTACCTTCCTTTTCTTCTCCTCCCCAGTGCGGGGAGGGGGAATTTCTTCATGTTTCCCCCCATCTACGGGGGGGGGGGGGGGAATCTTCCTCGTCATCCTCGGATGATGAGTCTATCACGGCCCTGCGTCGGAGATCTTTTCTGGTCCCCGCGGCCGCCTTCTTGGACCCTTCTGCCCCCTCAGTTGAGGCAACCTTCCTCTTTCTCCCCTCCCCTTCGTGGGAGGAGTGCGCCTCGTCATCTTCTAGCGAGGCGTCTGGTGCGGCCTCGCGCCAGATACCCTTCCGGGTCCCCGTGGCCTTCTTTCCGGCCTTTTTCTCCGGCACCTTGTAAGGCGCCGAAACCAGCATCTCCGTCAGGAGTGCGTCTGCTGGATCCTCAGGCAACGGAGCCGGACAATCAATCTACTCCACCGTCTCCACCCAATCCTGTTTGGTCAGCATGGTGACTCAAAAATCCTCCCACGAATGTACTAGGAAAGGAACATCTTGTGATAGTCAGAGGACTTACTGGATGGGCGAGGCGCTTTGCGCTAAGTCTGCGGTCCTTGGAAAGGGGGGAGCTTTGCTGGCCTTGAACAGTACCTTCCAGACGTTTTTGTGCATCGTGTCGAAGAGTTCCAGCAGCATCTGGTGTTCAGCCGGATGGAACTCCCACATATCGAATACCCTCTTTGACACGGGAGAATCCGGCGAACGAGCATGACCTGGAGCACATTGACAAGCTTGATCTTCTTATCCCTCATACTTTTTATGCAGGTCTCGAGTCCGGTCAGCTCCGTGGGTTCGCCACAGGCCAGTCCCTTCTTTTCCCAAGAAGTGAGCCGCATGGGGATTCCGGATCTGAATTGGGGCCCGCCACCCAATTGGCGTCATGTGGCTCGGTGATGTAGGACCACCCTAATTGCCACCCTTTCACGTTCTCCATGAAGGAGCCGTCAAGCCATGTAACGTTGGGCATTCTGCCCACCATGGTGCCTCCGCACTCCGCATGTTGGCCGCTCACGATCTTCGGCTTCACGCAGAAGATTTGCAACCACAAGCCGAAGTGGGGCTTGATGTGGAGGAAGGCCTCGCACACGACAATGAACGCTGAGATGTTGAGGATGAAATTCAGGGCTAGATCGTGAAAATCTAGCCCGTAGTAATGCATGAGCCCGCGGACAAACGGTTGGAGTGGAAATCCTAGTACGCGGACAAAATGAGGAAGAAATACTACTCTCTCCCGAGACTTTGGGGTGGGGGTAATCTGTCCCTCTGTCGGAAGCCTGTGCACGATGCTCTCGGCCACGTATCTGGCCTCCCGAAGCTTGGTAATGTCCTCCTCTGTGACAGAGGTGGCCATCCACTTGCCTCCCGCTCTGTACATGCTACGGTCCTACGGAGAAGGTGAGAACTTGGGCGCTGGAGCTCGAGAGTGCGAGAACGGATGAGCGAAGGAGGAAGAAGGCGTGGGTGAGAACGGGAGATCCTTGTCCCTTTATAAAGGCGGTGCAGAATGTGCGCCTCCCCACTTGCCTCTGGAAATCACTTATTTTCCAAGCGCCTCGATTGATGGCGCTGGTTGGGTTACCCTTACACGTATTGATGGAGATCCAGCGATAAGGGGACACGATCTCTGCTTTGACAAGACGTGCCAAAGAAACCGCCTCACGATGTGTGCGGGAGCTGGTTGTGAAAAGCAGTTCGAATAATGACCGGACCATGGCGTGCTGTCATGCTACGAAGAGCTATTAGCAGATTAGATTCATGGGTTATTGTTCTCTCTACGGTGGTATGTGAAGTTTATCTTGTAGAGCCGAACACGGCCCTTGTGTTCAAAATTTATCTTGGATTATTCGGAGATGGAACCCGCCTCGCAATGCCGAAGACAATCTACGTGTCGGACTCATCGTCATTGAAGCCTGGTCCAGGGGCTACTGAGGGAGTCCTGGATAAGGGGGTATCCGGACAGCCGGACTATGTACTTTGGCCAGACTGTTGGACTATGAAGATACAAGATTGAAGACTTCGTCCCGTGTCCGGATGGGACTCTCCTTGGTGTGGAAGGCAAGCTTGGCAATTTGGATGTAGATATCCTTCTATGTAACCGACTCTGTGTAACCCTAGCCCCCTCCGGTGTCTATATAAGCCGGAGGGTTTAGTCCATAGGACACAATAACAACAATCATACCATAAGCTAGCTTCTAGGGTTTAGCCTCTCTGATCTCATGGTAGATCAACTCTTGTAATACTCATATCGTCAAGATCAATCAAGCAGGAAGTAGGGTATTACCTCCATCGAGAGGGCCCGAACCTGGGTAAACATCATCTCCCCAGTCTCCTGTTACCATTAGCCTTAGACGCACAGTTCGGGACCCCCTACCCGAGATCCGCCGGTTTTGACACCGACAGCAACCTCTACGTCCCTGTGCGAAGGGTGTATCTTTTACTTTTATGTATTTACTTTCATGCAAGAGTCGAAGTTCTTATCTCTATTCGTTTTTATTTTATCCTTTGGCAAGCATCATGTGGTGGGGAAAGATCTAGGCACATATATCCAGTTGAATATGGGTACCATGAGTTATTATTGTTGACATCACCCTTGAGGTGAATACGTTGGGAGGTGAAACTATAAGCCCCTATCTTTATATGTGTCCGGTTGAAACATTTTGCTCATGTGTACGCAGTGAGTGTCAGCAATCATAGAAGACTAAATGTTTGTTGAGTATGTGGACTTGCCTAAAGGCTCTGATACGTGACCCTTCCTAAAAAGATGATGAATTGTAGTTGCAAAGTTGACCGAGAACATAGTTTGTTGGTTTCCATTAGAGTTTATGCTTTATACTTCAATGTTGTGATGAATTGTCACTTGTGCATGAGAAGTCTATGATAAAATTTCTATGATAAAAGCTTTATGTTAAAGTTTGTTGCTTTTATAATAAGTTACATGATGCTGCTATGTCCGTATTTTTGTTTTATCGACACCTCTCTCTGTAATCATGTGGAAAAGTTTTTCAACTTTGGTTTTCGCTTGAGGACAAGCAAGGTCTAAGCTTGGGGGAGTTGATACGTCCATTTTGCATCATGTTTATCTACTGTTATTTATGTTGTTTTATTGCATAATAAAGCTTTTTGGAGTAATTCTAATGCCTTTTCTCTCATAATATGCAAGGTATACAATAATGGGGAGAATTCTGGCAGCTGGAAATCTGGACCTGAAAAGGCTACGCCAGGCTACCTATTTTGCACAACTCCAAATGAGTTGAAACTTTATGAGGAATTTTTATGGAATAAATAAGAATTTTCGGAGTCAGTAAGTACCAGAGGGGGCCCGCCAGGTGGGCACAACCCTCCTGGGTGCGCCACGGAGCCCAGGCGCGCCCTGGTGGGTTGTGCTCACCCAGGCCCACCTTCGGTTCCCCTCTTCTGGTATATAAGTCATTTTGACCTAGAAAAAATAAGGAGAGGACTTCCGGGACGAAGCGACACCGTCTCGAGGCGGAACCTGGGAAGGAGCACATTTGCCCTCCAGTGGAGCGATTCCGCCGGGGGAACTTCCCTCCCGGAGGGGGAAATCATCGTCATCATCATCACCAACAAATCTCCCATCTTGGGGAGGGCTATCTTCATCAACATATTCAACACACCATCTCATCTCAAACCGTAGTTCATCTTTTGTGTTCAATCTTTGTACCGGAACTATAGATTGGTGCTTGTGGGTGACTATTAGTGTTGATTACATCTTATAGTTGATTACTATATGGTTTATTTAGTGGAGATTATATGCACAAATCCATTATTCTTTTTAATACCCCTTTGATCTTGAGCATTATTATCATTTTTGAGTAGTTACTTTTGTTCTTGAGGTCATGGGAGAAATCATGTTGCAAGTAATCATGTGAACTTGATATGTGTTTGATATTTTGATGATATGTATGTTGTGATTCCCTTAGTGGTGTCATGTGAACATCAATTACATTACACTTTGATGTCTACTACACAACCTTCTTCTTGTAGACGTTGTTGGGCCTGCAAGTGCACAGGTTTGTAGGACAGTAGCAAATTTCCCTCAAGTGGATGACCTAAGGTTTATCAATCCGTAGGAGGCGTAGGATGAAGATGGTCTCTCTCAAACAACCCTGCAACCAAATAACAAAGAGTCTCTTGTGTCCCCAACACACCCAATACAATGGTAAATTGTATAGGTGCACTAGTTCGGCGAAGAGATGGTGATACAAGTGCAATATGGATGGTAGATAAAGGTATTTGTAATCTGAAATTATAAAAATAGCAAGGTAGCAAGCGATAAAAGTGAGCGTAAATGGTATTGCAATGGTAGGAAACAAGGCCTAAGGTTCATACTTTCACTAGTGCAAGTTCTCTCAACAATAATAACATAAATAGATCGTATAACAGTCCCTCAACATGGAACAAAGAGTCACTCCAAAGCCACTAATAGCGGAGAACAAACGAAGAGATTATGGTAGGGTACGAAACCACCTGAAAGTTATCCTTTCTGTTCTATCTATTCAAGAGTTCGTAGTAAAATAAAATGAAGCTATTCTTTCCGCTCAATCTATCATAGAGTTCATACTAGAATAACACCTTAAGACACAAATCAACCAAAATCCTAATGTGACCTAGATACTCCATTGTCACCTCAAGTATCCGTGGGCATGATTATACGATAAGCATCACACAATCTCAGATTCATCTATTCAACCAACAGAAAGTACTTCAAAGAGTGCCCCATAGTTTCTACCGGAGAGTCAAGACGAAAACGTGTGCCAACCCCTATGCATAGGTTCATGGGCGGAACCTGCAAGTTGGTCACCAAAACATACATCAAGTGGCACATGATATACTATTGTCACCACAGATAATCACGGCAAGACATACATCAAGTGTTCTCAAATCACTAAAGACTCAATCCGATAAGATAACTTCAAGAGGAAAACTCAATTCATCACAAGAGAGTAGAGGGGGAGAAACATCATAAGATCCAACTATAATAGCAAAGCTAGGGATACATCAAGATCGTGCCATAGAGGGAACACGAGAGAGAACACGAGAGAGAGAGAGAGAGAGATCAAACACATAGCTACTGGTACATACCCTCAGCCCCGAGGGTGAACTACTCCCTCCTCATCATGGATAGCGCCGGGATGATGAGGATGGCCACCGGTGATGGGATCCCCCCTCTGGCAGGGTGTCGGAACGGGCTCCCAAGAGGTGTTTTGTGGCTACAGAGGCTTGCGGCGGCGGAACTCCCGATCTATCTTGATATTCGATGTTTTTAGGGTACGTAGGCTTATATAGGCGAAAGAAGTCGGTCAGAGGAGCCTCGAGGGGCCCACGAGAGGGTAGGGCACACCCAGGGGGTGGGCGCCCCCTGTCTCGTGGCTTCCTCGATGACCCCCCGGCTTGCACTCCAGGTCTCGTGGATCATAACCTTTCCAAAAATCACGTTGCCGAAGGTTTCATTCCGTTTGGAGTCCATTTGATATTCCTTTTCTTCAAAATACTGAAACAGGCAAGAAAACAGCAATATGGGTTGGGCCTCCGGTTAATAGGTTAGTCCCAAAAGTTATATAAAAGTATATAATAAAGCCCGTAATCATTCAAAACAAATAATAAAATAGCATGAATGCTTCATAAATTATAGATACGTTGGAGACGTATCACACTTCACCATATTTGTGCCTAAGGGAATGCATTGTGGAATAGTTATTAGATGATGGGTTGTGAGAGTGACAGAAGCTTAAACCCTAATTTATGCGCTATTTCGTAAGGGACCGATTGGATCCAAGAGTTTAATGCTATGGTTAGAATTTATTCTTAATACTTTTCTCGTAGTTGTGGATCCTTGCGAGGGGGTTAATCATAAGTATGAGGTTTGTTCAAGTAAGAACAACACCTAAGCACCGGTCCGCCGACATAGCAAATTATCAAAGTAGCGAACATGAATTAAGCTAACATGATCAAAGTGACTAGATGAAGTTCCCGTGTACCCTCAAGAACATTTTGCTTATCATAAGAGACCGTTTTGGCCTGCCCTTTGCCTCAAAAGGATTGGGCTACCTTGTTGCACTTTTGTTACTACTATTATTACTTGCTCGTTACAAATTATCTTGCTATCAAACTACTCTACTACTTACAATTTTAGCACTTACAGACATTACCTTGCTGAAAACCACTTGCCATTTCTTTCTGCCCCTCGTTGGGCTCGACACTCATACTTGTCGAAAATTCTACAATTGACCCCATATACTTGTGGGTCATCAATGTAGAATCTTCAGAATGAGTTTTTGAAGCCTGTTGCCTAAGATTTTGGTGATCACCTTCAAGCAGCAGTTAAGAAGGGTGATTGGTTTGTAATCGTTAGCTATCTCCGGGGAGTTATTCTTGGGGATAAGGGTGATGTACCCATCATTGATGCTTTCTATATTAAGCTTCCCATCATAGAAATCAAAACATAGCTGGCAAAAATCCTCTTGGACAACCTGCCAACAATTCTTCAGAAAAATCACATTAAACCCATCGGGTCTAGATGCACGATCAGCTGGCATACTCTTGATCACGGCATCAATTTCCTGTTTAGTAAAGGGGACCAAAAGCTCAGCCAACCCTTGCACTTTCTTAATGATATCAGGTAAGTCGAATTTCATGTGCGGAGTGTTGGCCTGTCCAAGTCTATCTCTGGAAGTGTCAAAAAGAATTTTCTCCTTTCCCGCATGATCAGAGATAACTGAACCATCAGGGTTTGTCAAGGTGGCAATGGAGTTTCTCCTATATCGCTCATTGGCCATGCGGTGGAAAAACTTTGTATTTTCGTCCCCAAACCTGATTACTCGGACGGTACAACATTTCTTCCAGTATTGTTGTTGATAAAACAATAGGTTTAGAAGATGAGCTTTTAGGATTTTTCTGAAGTTAGCTTCGGGAATAGAAAGGTGATGCAAGTTTTCAAGTTCATCAATATTAGACAACACAGTATTGGAGTTCTCGGTCAGCGTGCCCAGTCTGGATATCACTCTACTCCATTTTTTCAGATCATACCGTAAGTTTTTAAATTTACGGCAGATATGAGCAGCACTAGAGGCTGCAAAACACTGTCTATTCCAACCACTTTGGACCGTATCCGTGAATCCCTGATGTTGCAGCCAAAAGTTTTCAAACCGGAACACTTTGCTAGCAGGAATGGCAGATTCTATTTGAACCATGCATGGAGTATGATCAGTAATTGCATTCCCCTAAGGTAGGACCATAGTGTTCAGATATGTGGAAGTCCAATTATGTGAAGTGGAAAACCAATCTAGTTGTTCGAGGAGCGAATCTTGCACTGGTATGTGTCGGTGCTATACAAACGGTTTTAACCCCTTTCCGCGACGGTGTTCGGAATCGTTGCCAAGTGAGTGACTGCGATAGGGGGGGCGTTCCTTCCCACACGACCCAGAAACTGTCAAGGATATGCCCTCCTGGCAGACACGCTCGGCAAAATGAGGTCGTGTGCGACCAGCGAGCGCTCAAATACGGTTATACGTATAGTAGTGCTAAAAATACAATTACACACGTGAAATCATTTCTGGTCGTAAGTACATCACACACAATCAGTCCCCACTAAACGTTTCCATTCATATGTACATTCTAGATAGTCAATCCAAGGAATACATTTCCATTAGTATGTACATCCCACACAGTTAATCCAAGAAGTACCTTTCGCACGCATTCTTCAATGACCAAACTTTTGCAATGTACACAACAACACAAACAGTCCATAATTTCAAAGCATGTGTGATAAGGTGACTATCGCAAACAATTAATAAGAAAGAACTGTGTGCGGTGTTGTTGTTAATCGCACACATTTTTTCTTGGCTGATCGTGTGTGCAGTGGAGATTGATCGCACACATTTTTTCTTGGTTGATCATGTGTGTAGTGGAGATTGATCGCACATGTCGCGGATCCTAGAAACGTGTCTGATCTCCATGCCTACCGCAGACGTTTCACTTTCGCAAACCATGTGCAGTGTAATCCCTAATTTAAAAATCACATGTTTTGAATTTGAAAGTAGGCAATCACTTATTTCATATCCAACCATGTTTATTACAAATATAGGTTCAACCACGAATGCATAATTCTATGCACATGTACATATACTGAAGAACTACAGAAGCACCAAGTAAAGAATGATGAACCACAGTTGTAATAAATACTGTAAAGAGAGAGGTGAAATACATTCGGTTGCTGGAGAAGGTGAAGCAGAATGCCCATATTGTGCCCTCCTCCATGCATTTGCGCGCACTACTCTAGGCCAACCCCTTGTGATGGCTGCCCGTCCATCCTTCATTGTCTTCATTATGACTTATCAATGCTCATTGTAGTGTGGATGAAATACTTTAACCTTCATTGCGTGTCCACCAATCATGTACTTTGTGATGCAATCTTGAGTGAACTGCTTCGAGAACCACTACGAACGAAAAAGATTCACACATTGTTGTCTAACAACTCATTATGGGCAGTAAAAAGAGAAGGCTGCAGATTTTGTATTTACCATCCTATATCTCACTATTGTGTTGGATAGAGCATAAACAAATAACTTTCTTGCCACCATTCGTATCTTTTTGCTAATAATCCTTATTAGTTTCCTCAATTGATGCTTGTTCATGAATATCTCATTGCCCCATACGCAAAAAGGGTCAATGCATGGACCCTTGCCAAGGGCATATGTACCTACAAGCAACAAGTCAATATTAGAAGCTAACAAGTGTCCAGGCCTGGATCTATATGCACTACATTATGGAACAACGGGGGGAGTACAAGCCAAGGGATGAAGCTAACCTCAGCGTAAAATGGTGGCCACTCCCATTGTTGTCCTGCATAAGTAGTGGAAAGGCATGATAAGTACATCAACCTTAACATCAAACAAATGTAAACAACATCATCTCCAAATGATTGCTTGTGTGTTGGTTTCAGCATGCTATTAAAGCAGATATAAAATGGAAGGCAATGTTACCGACAGCAGGCTTAACAGCCATCAAATATTGCAATTCAAACTGGTATTGTTGACAATGAATAGAATGTAGGTAATGCTTAAACACCACACTGGATAAATGTGTAAAACTGAAATAAAGGGTGTCAGTTCTATATCCGGCATATCTCGTGGTAGGGGTCTAAGCTAGGCGTCTTGGAGCGATGGTAACACAGACACAAGATTTACCTAGGTTCGGGCTCTCTTGAAGAGATAATACCCTACGTCCTGTTTTAGATTGTATTCGTATGGGGGATAGTATAGGGTACATGTATCTACCACGAGATAATTCTAATGAATATGAGATTATCTATTGACTAGCCTGGCCTCGGTTTACATAATGCACCAGAGGCCTAGGGTTTTTGGAGAGTCCTCGTCTTGTGCACCAAGTCTTGTGGAAACCTCCTTGTATGCGGCATGGGCTGCCCGAAGTGGCCCATGAGTGAACCGCCATGGGGGTCCTCGGCCCGATTCAGCTGGTCGGGAGATGACATGGTGAGTACCCCCTAGTCCAGGACACCGTCAGTAGCCCCCTGAACCGGTCTTCAAGTTAGGGACACTCCTCGATTCTTCTGAACTGTTCTTCATCTTCGGTCGTCTGTCTTGAAAACTGGTTCAACAAATCTTCCCATCTTCGATCTTAAGGATCACCGTAGTGAGTCCGAAGAGTTTATATGTCGGGTATCTGAGGAACCCCTTTAAGTTCTCGGCCTTTATCAATGCCTTGTTATTTTTACGCCACAACTCGGGTTTGAAGTGTTTCCTGTGTGGCGGAGTCCTCTTGCGTCCGAGCTCCAACACCGGACTGCATCCAAGCTCCAACGTCGTATGTATCTGAGCTCCAACGTCGGATTGTATCCGAGGTGTTTTAGATCACCTTGGTTCAAAAAATTTAAATGAGTTCAGCCGAGCTTAATGCCGGAAATGCCCTCTATGGAGCCAACCACTTGTATCTGAGCTTTATGCCAGACTACATTTGAGGTGGTATACTACCTCGGGCGTGGGCTGATTTTTTGTGGATATATTTTTCTCAATTGGTGCAATTTATTCTCTATCGAGATATATAGCCAGTAGCCCCCAAGACTCGGGTCGATTCGCGAAATCGGCCTGAGGATCAACTCCTGGCTCGGCAGCATACGTAGGAACACAATGTAATATGTTAGAGGAGATAGTGCTCGGCGGACAGACCCTTGAGAGAGTATTTTGAGAAGTCACCGTAATATATTAGCTTGATGCCGGATAAGTCCCAGATAGTACCTATTTTTGTACGAAGACACGTTTGCCCATAGCTTAGTCAAGCCAAACACCGAGCACTTTGAATTTTCTGCACTGAATAGACAATGCAGTAGCCCCCAAGCCACTGGTCGGGTGGCAACACCAGATCAGTGGATCGATGTGCCCCTTTAATATTTGTAAATGATAAGCCTGAAACCCTGTAGACCCCGAGCATTGAAGCAGGCACGGGTGGATGAATTAAGGATCGATATCTGAAGTAAAATCACAAATTATGTGTAATGATTCTATGTATCCAAATACTCTACATCATTAATGCTCGTATCCGCATTGTACGAAACTTTGTTGACCGACCATCGGTTTCAACCTCCTGGGCCAGTAGCCGAGGAGTGTTTGTCCTACTATATAAAGTCTTTATAAGGGCAAAGATTTATGGCAAACAAGGCAATCCGACCATATGGTTTTATAAACAAAGGTACACGGAGAGGCATGTTATATTAATATTAACCTAAGAAACATCTTCCAAAGAAAATAGTCCCGCTATCGGTTCCTTTATTTGGGATGTCATGCTGACCATGACCATGAAACCTCACCTCTAGTCAATGTGGGAGAACAATATTGAGGATTTAGTTCAAGGAAAGTTCCCGAACTCTATGGTCTAATGAACCGAAATTTTTACTTCTGTCGTTGCCGACTGATTATATCCTTTAAGATAGCTAGCTTTCGGCTTCACCCAGTCTGAGGTACAAACCTGGATGACCCGGTAGAAACAATCACAGAGGTGCTCCCTTTACCGCCTAGCCAAACATTCAGGAATGTAGGGGTAAGCAAAGGAGCCACACAACCTAGTTTGGCCAAAATCTTAAGTCAAATTGATGCATATTTATGGCTTTATAACGATAATTACGGAAGGCAGCACTTGTATAATGAATAAAAATGCCGATGATATATGTTTATTTTGACTCTGTTGTGACCGTTTATCATTTGAAAGTGGCCCATCGTCGGCTTCCACCCTTTGTAGATGCTACGCAGGGTGTTTCTACAATAACAAAACAACCCTTAGCCAGCGTCTTGGTGCCCGGAGGCAGTTGTGTTAGCAGAAACAAGGCAATCAGATATGCGGGCTTTATAACTTTCACTTAGTCATAGGAGCTTAAGGTTGGGAGGCCAGTTACTAGCCCCTGGTTAGTGTTCGGCGTCAGCCAAGGTCAAGCCGTTAATACTTCAGCCAATGTTATGAACGGCCCGCCGTTTAACACGGGATGACCTCCATTGATCTTATAGTTTGACATAGTCATCAGACCGTTGACCAGTTTACGCGCATTGTGACAGTCAGTTTTCGGCTTTCTCCACTGAGGTGCTTAACCATTCGAGTGGGAAGCACAATCACAGTGGTTCTCCCTTTGCACACCTAGCCGAACAAAGCGAAACATAGGAGGCAAGCACGGGAGCCGGCCGATCCAACTATTGACCGGAGACACAATTCGAAACCGATGCATATAAAGCAATGCCCAAGAATGCTTTGCCGAGGACTCTATGGGGTACCTTGGTTTTGATGGGTTCGACTGTAGTCTCAGTCCCCCATTAATATTGCCAATGCTTTAAAGGCGTCTGGCATTGCACTGCTCGGGAACTAGTCCCAATGTGGCATGTATTTTGTCAACACTGAGGTGTAGTTCAGCGGGAAAGATGCCGAGCTGTGGGTCGGAAAAGATCTCCCGAGTTGAGCTAGAATGCAGGGTACCTCGGTCATGAGCATGTCCCATTTCCTGAAAGAAAAACATACAAATAGCTAAAAAAGTTCCATAAGCTCGAAAAGCCAAAAAACGTGTATAAAATCTTGACGTCTGAACTAAATCAAGTCTTTTGGTGCCAATCTAAAAATTGGTCTTAAAATTTTGTGCTTGTGTAGCGCATTAATATGACACATCCGATCTAAAGACTTCAAGCGGGTCAGCCTATGGCTGCAACCTCCTATCCCGAAGGCAGAGTGCTTCTTGTTAGGCCAGTTTAGCAAACTAAACTCGAGCGGCTTTGAGAGAGAAACTAGGCTCCCCGGCTATTGACCACACACTTGCGTCGAAAAAGGAGTGATAGAAAAAGACTTTGCAATGACTAAGAATAAAACTTTTATTAAAAAATGGCTCATATAAATTTAAGAGCTCCGAGTTGACTTGGGCAAGAGAAGCGTTTTTAAAAAATAACGTATTAACAAACTAAGTTTTTAACAACCAGTTTTTTTGTTTAACACAAATATAATGCTTGGTTGCACCGCATAAAAATTAAAAATTGAAAAAAGTTGAGCATGAAAGCGACATAGCTGGTTAATGTGCTCGGTGTTGATGCGTAGCCCGAGCTTACGGCGGGACGAGGTCCCATCCCCCAAGCCGGTCCCGAGGTGGTGGAGCGAAGAGATCGACACTCCGAAGTGGCGACATAGCACGGTCAATGTGGCGAGGTGGAACCCCGAGTCCGACCGAGGCGACAGAGCAGGCAAGTAGTATGACGCCGAAGTCCCCGGCGTGGGTTAATGAAGTGATGACGAAGCCCCTGGTCCAACCGAGGTGATGTGGTACGTCGGTACGCCGAGGTGGTAGCGCTGCCCAACCCGGGTCATTTACATGTGCATAGAAAATAGTACAAGCAGGAGATAATAGTAATAATATCAAATTAAAAAAATCATAGCATAATAAATAATTTATGGAAAGTGAGTAATAAAAGAAATATGGCCCGTGTGCCCAACACTCGATGAGGTAGAGCTCTCTCAGCGATGCCGAAGTCCCCGAGGCAACTGAACATGTCGCTATGGCAATTCGACCAACAAGGTGATCGCGCGAGCCGATTTATGCCGATTGGGACGACGACGTCGGCTTGCCGAACTGACCGCGTGACCCAATCGAAGTCGATTACCTACACATGTAAAATAGTGCAGTCCAAATAATAATAAGTATATATATATATAAATCCTCGCACAATTAATTTATGCAAAATATGTTTTTTTAAAGAGATGTGGCCTGGCAACAAAGCTAATGTCGGTGCGGGGCACTGGCGTGACGAGGTGACAAAATCCGGATTCGCAAACTCGCCCGAGTTATGGACATGATGCGCGCGAGTCAACAGCGACATATCGGATCACCCTGAAACGACAACCATAGTGTATGCCAGATTGCAAAACCTACAACACCAAAAATCGCTGACCAGCAGAAAATACTCTTTGAAAGGTTATTAATATGCACATCGCAAATAACTAGAACAATTACACCCGATGATTCATCAAAGACGTCCAAACTGATGTCGGACGAGTTGATTATGGACGAGGGGCGTCCTGGCAGGAGTTGCCTCAAGACCGCGTTGGGTCGACCAATATACGGAATGACCGTTCCGAACGCGGAGGTTGGTTTGACTGTGTTTATAATTCTAGGCTCCAAATTGCGAACAATTAGCGCACTTTGATGAAGTAGAAAGTACTCCCGTAGGATATAGGCCATTAATACTAGCATATGAAAAATGCACGAAGCAACAACTAGTCAAAAGTTATAGCTTGGCTACACATATTAATAATCAAACAACAAAAAGAAGGAAGGATATATTCTTCCCTGTATGGCACCTCCTAGCAGAATTCATATCGGCCCACCTGTATTCGGATCCCGCGGACGACAGATCAAGCCGGCCCGCAGGAGATTGGCCGGATTGAAACCGATCGGACCACCACATCCATCGCAAGCGAACCAAAACATAAACCGGTTCTCCGAAATCTACACATAGAAATCATGCAAACCGGCAGAAAAATATTCTGCATATAATGATTTTACTTGCTAAACAAAGAGTTTAGGAAAAATAAAACCTGTTCGATGGCGGCGACAGCAGTAGACGAAACCAAGAAGAACTGATCCGTATTTTGACTAATTCCAGGAATCAGGCAGCTTCGATCTTTACACCAGGATTCACCAAAGCGTGCAGTAGTAGTTCTAGTAGGATTACTAGAATTCACCATCTAGATTCAAGAGATCATGCTGCAAAACAAAACATGGAGTAGTATACTACTTTTGGTCCACGGGTTTCACACCAAAAGGTTGAAGAGGGCCAGCCAATGGAGCTGAATTAAAAAACGAAACAAATCTCCCTGATGCTGTCTGCTACCCGACGGGATTACCGTGCTGCAAAACTAGTAGGCAATTTAGGTTAGTAGTACTCTATAGGTCTATGCACTTTTCAGAAAAAGTAGCAGAGGACCAGCGGCCGAGAAGGAGATGAATTAAAAAAGGAAAGGAAAAGAATTCCCCTGATGCATGCTCCACCGAGGCAAACTCTGTTTGGACCATGTGCACTGCTCGATGTCTCCTCGTCTGGACCGCCACCGGCCAAGATCGTGTTTCTTTAGTTTTTGCATTAACCCATGCAGTGAACCTGCAACTCCAGGTTGCCGCTATGTACGCACTTTTTAACAAACTTCCACGGCACACGGGGTGGCGCGTTTCCGCGAGTTGATTATCCGCAGCAAACTCCGGATCCGAGCATTGAAATCTTCTTGACTTCAGTCTGGCTATAGATCAACAGCACGAAGTAGCGGCCGTAATTTTGCAAAGTATCTAATTGAAAAAATACGACCTGATCATTCATCGATCTGTGACGATCACCCTGCAGGCTCTCAATGAAAGCACCAATGTCGGTTCTATATCTGACATATCTCGTAGTAGGGGTCTTAAGCTAGGCGTTTTCGAGCGATGGTAACACGGACACAAGATTTTACTCAGGTTCGGGCTCTCTTGAAGAGATAATACCCTACATCCTGCTTTAGATTGTATTCATATGTGGGGATAGTACAGGGTACATGTATCTACCACGATATTATTCTAATGAATATGAGATTATGTATTGACTAGCCTAGCCTCAGTTTATATAATGCATCGGAGGCCTAGAGTTTTTGGAGAGTCATCGTCTTGTGCACCAAGTCTTGTGGAAACCTCCTTGTATGCGGCATGGGCTGCCCAAAGTGGCCCATGAGTGAACCTCCATTGGGATCCTAGGCTCAACCCAGCTGGTTCGGAGACGACGTGGTGAGTACCCCCCTAGTCCAGGACACCGTCAAAGGGCATGTGTTAACTACACCAGGCATAACTGGAGCCAAATATAGCAATTCAAACTGGTATTGATGCAGTCGAGCGGCACAGTTCTGACTTGCACATAATGAACACCACATTGTGAATGACTGAAATAAACAAGGCATAAATAATTAGTATAACAACCAAATATAGCCATTGAAAACTGGACAGAGTTTCAGTGCAACCAACCTAACAAGCAAATACAGATAAATAGGGCATACGCTTGAAAAATGGACAAATGCTCACTGCAACCAACCTAACAAGCAAATACAGATAAACAAGGCATCTGCTTGAAAACTAGACAAATGCTAAAAAACAATCTAACAACCAAATACAGATAAACAAGGCATCTGCTTGATAACCGGACAAATGTTACCTTCAATCAAACTAAGAAACAAATACATATAAATAAGGCATCGACTCGATAACTGAAAAAATGCTCACTACAACCAACCTAACAACCAAATACAGATAAACAAGGCATCTACTCACTATAAAGAACCAAATATAGCCATTTGTGAAACTGAAGTGGACAATTCATACTTAAACATCACATAGCCCTGTTGAACAATACATTTTCACATAACTAAAATAATTAAACATGGCACAGTTATAGCACCGCACGGCAAATGCCACTACAAACAAAGGGTACGGGTTGGCAAGCTAGAAAAGGTAAGATTATCTGATAGGATGTTGCCTCACATTTCATGGACATGATCCTTCCAGTTGGAAGAGCACAGACGCATGGCGCGCTCTCTGATGTCACAGATGGCCTGTTTCGCCTTGGAAGAACCTTTGTGGGTGCCCACCTCATGGTTGTGGTCGTGGTCGATGAGATCTGACATGGCAATTGAGGATCCCAAGCCGCCGCCGTAGAACATGTCCTTCAGAAATGACAAAATGGGCTCGATGGCATATAAGGATCGCAAATCCTTGACTGCTTGGCGGAGGAGATCAGCGACAGAGCCATCAAAGAGATCAACAGTGTTTGAACCAGTGGGGTTGGGTATGGACCAGTTAACCTGTGACATGGCCCGCGTGAAGCCATCACTGTCGACGAGCTTGATGTCATAGCCAGCATTCCCGAGATACAGTAATACACAAGCCCGCTAACATGAAGCCTTCAGCATGGCAACATAGTCAACGTCTTCGCCAGCTTTCGCGGCGACGTGTTGTTGCGGGATTGACAGGTCGGGGCGAACGGCGGTCACCTCACCAACGTCCACCGAAGAGGCCATGATAAACCTCTTTTTGGACGAACACTCGTCGGGCTCCCCGGGATACGTGCTCGAGCTTAGGCTGCGACATTCTGGAGCAAAGGATGTGGATCTGGCAGGGAGGGACACTGCAGGCCTCATCCAAAAACTTAGGGGAGTGGAGCGACGGTATGGGAATCGATGGGTAACCTGAACTTTATTATCTAAGCTGGGAGGAACGGGTAGACCGGCATAGGTTGGCGGTGGCGCCAGCGGCGGAGCTAGGGTTCAATGGGGGGAGGGGGCCGGGTGGGGTGACTATGGAGGGGGTTGGTGGTGTTTGAGGATACGTCATGGCTACTGAAAATTTTAGTAGTGGCGCATGGAGATGGTGGTGGACGAGGGAGGGCGACGGTTCAAATGCCTCGGCTACTGCAATTTTACTATAAGTCGGTGTTGGAGGAGTGTGGGAGATGGTTGAAGTATGGCGGCTAGTAAAATTTGGGTAAAGGAATTGGTGCGGGGCGGGAATGCCCAAGATCGCGCACGGTCCAATAAGAATATGCGTGTAAGATAATAAGGAGAAGTGGCGAAATCGTCTATTTTTGCAACGCTCAAGGCGGGTACTATTTTTTATATTTCTAGCTAGCTGGTCTATCACACACGGTTTGTCCTAATTTCTAAATAAACTTACCCGACTTTAGCTTGCGCGGTCGTGGTGATTTTACAGCGCACTTGCATCGCACATGGCTAAGCCAACATCTCCACCCTTTGCTCGCGCTTGTGCAGTCGTGGTGATTTTACAGCGCACTTGCATCACGCACGGTTGAGCCAGTACTTCCACCTTTGCTCGCGCTTGCGCAGTCATCGTGATTCACAGTGCACTTGCATCGCACATGCTTAAGACATTATACCTGTGTCCGTTGAGCGTCATCAGAGTCTTTGCAGCAAAAAAACATTAGAGAGGGTCAGAAGATAGCCACACCCCTTCCAATGCACAACTTTGACCGGGCGGGACCATGGTTTGGCGCAACGTCGAAGATTGATGATAGGGGCCAAAAGTCAAGAACCACCTGGAAGTGGCCAAATATATGTAGGACTATTGGGTGTGATGTTTAAAACTTTAAATACACAATGCACAACTTTGGTGGCATGTGCCTTGCAAACCCGAAAGCACCCTTGGATATATCTATAATGACATAATGTCTTAGCTAGCTAGGATGCTTGGCCCACCACCTCCCACTTCGTGTCAGCGAGGCGGATGCACGTAATGATATTTTGGTCATGCATGCATATCACCATGACCTACCATAAGACAGACCAATGAATCTATCATTTGGTCAAACGACAACTGTTGTTGTCGATAAACCGCTTGGGCCAATAGATTGAACCATCATAAAAATCACACGAGAGGGACCACAAAACCAGCACCTCTTGCATGCGGCGCAAAATAATGTACGTTGGAAGGGGTGATGTGTGTTTTCAATATAGAATAATGTACAATTTAGATGTGGTGCCTACCTCTCGATACAGACAACACCCATGAAGGCAAGGTAGTTAAGGACGAGATACGCAGGGTACAATGTAGGTCGAACCCAGCAATCCAAGCATGTGGGAGAGAATCCTGACAATGCATGAGCTCGAGCTTTGGTTGAACGAAATGTGATGGTGACCGGCCATAATACGAACTAGGAGGAATCCGTTCATGGTCAACACATACCCCTCGTTATCAGTCAAAGGGGTGATATATATATATATATACACTCGGGGAGCCCACAAATATGTGTGTCATCACAAAAAACCACACAAGGGAGACGTGGTCGATCAGAAGACCCCGTATACACTACATGTGGCACAAAAATATGTATGGGTATGGTGGTGTGTGATGTGTTTAAATCCCGAATGCACAACTTCGATGGCCACCAACTACATTACAAACCAAACACCGTACCCTACTCCAAGCCTAGTTCAATACGTAACGATGTCGGTTTCCCAACTTCAAGGTGGGGGGGGGGGGGTCATCCCACGCATGCAGTCAAACTTAATTTGGTCTAGCATGGCACACATATCAATAGGAAAGCATCATGGTCAAACCCTTCTCGTTGTTGGGTCAACGATAGATTGTTTGGGCCCACTTCATTGTCGGTAAAGGATAATATTTATACCACAGGGAGCCCACAGATATGTGCAGCATCTATAAACCACACAAGGGAGACATGCTCGATCAGAACACCCTGCCCCCTATACCCTGCATGCGACCTGAAAAAGGTTTATATAATCGCCATGACATGTCACTATAGATTCAATCATTCTTTAATTGTTTAGAGCAAAAAATAACCTATAAAAACATAGTCTACAAATTAGCAAAACAAGGATCCCAAGGTTTATATAATCGCCATGACAGGTCATTATAGAGTCAATCATTCTTTAATTTTTTAGAGCAAAAAATAACCTATAAAAACATAGTCTACTAATTAGCAAAACAAGGATCCCAAGGTTTATATAATCACCATGACAGGTCACTATAAAGATATTTATCTCTTTATCTCTATAATGACCGTGTCATGGCGATTAAGTGAAGCTTGAGATATGCAACTTCCCACCGGGTCACCATCCTTGGACTACTCCAGCCCGAGCACGCTTAACTTCTGTGTTCTATTCGACTAGGCTAGCAGATGGGAAGCCGCGCCTTGCTGGTAGGAATTACCTCCTTGCCTTTAAGGCATTTCATGCTAGTCACCCTATGGGACCTACTCCCTCCTATCACGAACATTTGTGCTTTTAGAAACTATGAGTGATATTTACATGGCCGGTGTGTCGTTGCCTAGCCTACAATGAGCACTAACATTGGTAGCGGGAAAACGATGGGAGAAGAGGCGGGAAACCGATGAGAGGAGTCGCGGGAAACGGTAGCCTGTTTAGAAAACATAGTAGAGAAGGAAGCATGACCTAGCATGACCTATGCGCACAGTGCTTACCCATGTACTGCATGTGCTGTCGAAAGGTCTCAGGGTTGTCGTTCGATCTGGGAGCATCCAACAATGCAGACGTATGATTCGTGGGGTTTGGGTTCTGGCCAATCAGAACACACGACTTAGATCACGCACACAGTAGGGGGGAGGGGCACCGGCAACGGTTTGGTAGGCACAGAGCTTTCATGAGTGAACTATGTGCTATTTGAAAACATTTTGTAAGAAGAATCTCTGTTTTTAAATCCCCGTAAATCCAAAACTCACCTAAGAATCGTGAAACTTTGCATGGTGTCACGACATGGCACATATATGCCGAGGAATTTTTTTCGTCCATTTTGGCGCAACTTTTATTACAAGCCTCTTACAAACCGGAGCTTCTCTCAAACAAACCTCGTGGTTCTGATAGGGAAACGTGTCCCCCTTGTGGGTGAAACGATAATCAGTGCCTCTTTTCGCCTTGTATTTTCTTCTACGAGCAACATGGAACGACAGGATATCCATGCTAAAATTTAAACTTATTCAGGGTTCGTTTGGCCTTTTTATACACTAGTTGAGTTTCCTAGGCATTTAATGTCCATAATTCAAATTTGAACCTCAAATACATGCTCTAGTTCACCAAAATGGCTAGAAAAATTATACATGTATCCTTGGGTGCATGTTTAGGTCCCATGCCAGGAATGGGAACGAATTAGAACCATACCGATGTCTTGGATCATCCTCAAACATTTGGAATCTTGGTTTTTAAATCCCCATAAATCCTAAACTCACGAGAAAGTCATGAAAGTTGGCATGGTGTCACGTCATGGCGCATATATGTCGTGGTAAAAACTTTGTCCAATTTGGGCCAAGCTTTATTACAAACCGGAGCTTCACTCAAAGGAGCCTCGTGGTTCCGTTAGGGAAATGTGTTCCCCTTGTGCCGAAACGTAGTCACTGCCTCTTTTCGCCTTGTATTTTATTCTACAGGCAACATGGAACGACAAGATATCCATGTGTCCTTGTAGTGCATGGTTAGGTTCCATGGAACGAATGGGAATGAATTCAACCATCTCGCCGTCCTTGCTTCGCCACAAACATTGTGAATCTCAGTTTTTAAATCTCTGTAAATCCAAAACTCACTAGGAAATCATGAAACTTGGCAGGGTATCGCTACATGGTTGAAAGTGCAACTATCCTTGGGTGGTTTTGGTAATTCCTATCAACATATATCTCATTGAGCTAATGTTATTTCAAGATAAATATTTCTGGAAAGCTCAATGTTTGGCATGGCATGGATGAGAAACGTGGACCCCTCAAAATGCTAAGGACAAAAGGATTGGCTCAAGCTCAAGGCACAAGACTCTACATTTTACTTTTAGTGATCCAATATCACATTGAGTCAATAGGAAAGCCAATACTATTAAGAGGGGGTGAGGTGTTGCTTAATGGCTTGCTTGCTCAAAGTGCTTAGTGATATGCTCCAAAGCCCTCAACCATTTTCTCATATCCACATATGTCCCAAACCAAAAGTCAAATTCGGCCCCACCGAAACTTTCTATCCGCCGCCACCGAGTTTAGTTGACATAGCCACTGCCAGAAACCCTAGTCCTTTCGGTCTCACCGATAGGTATCTCGATCTCACTGAGATGGATTGTAATCTCTCTCTTTCCCTTCGTAATGTTTCGGTCAAATCGAGATGAGCGATCGATCCCACCGAGATTGCAATGCAAACTCTCTGTTTCCCTTCCGTAACGTTTCGCTCCAACCGAGATGAGCGAATCGGTCCCACCGAGTTTGCCTGACCAACTCTCTGGTTAGCTTATTACCAAAATCAGTCTCACCGAGTTTGTATAATCGCTCTCACCGAGATTACGCTATGCCCTAACCCTAATGATATCGGTCCCACCGAGTTGACATGTCGGTCCCACCAAAATGCCTAACGGTCACATTATGAACTAAATCGGTCTGACCGAGTTTAATGATTTGGTTCCACCGAGTTTGGTAAGTTGTGTGTAAGGGTTAGATTTTGTGTGGAGGCTATATATACCCCTCCACCCACTCTTCATTAGTGGAGAGAGCCATCAGAACATGCATACACTTCCACTATCCATTTTCTGAGAGAGAACCACCTACACTTGTGTTGAGATCAAGATATTACATTCCTACCACATAAATCTTGATCTCTAGCCTTCCCAAGTTGCTTTCCACTCAAATATTCTTTCCACCATATCAAAATCCTGTGAGAGAGAGTTAAGTGTTGGGGAGACTATCATTTGAAGCACAAGAGCAAGGAGTTCATCATCAACACACCATCTATTACCTTTTGGAGAGTGGTGCCTCCTAGATTGGTTAGGTGTCACTTGGGAGCCTCCGTCAAGATTGTGGAGTTGAACCAAGGAGTTTGTAAGGACAAGGATATCACATACTTCATGAAGATCTACCCGAGTGAGGCAAGTCCTTTGTGGGCGACGACCATGGTGGGATAGACAAGGTTGGTTCTTCGTGGACCCTTCGTGGGTGGAGCCCTCCATGGACTCGTGCAACCATTACCCTTCGTGGGTTGAAGTCTCCATCAACGTGGATGTACGATAGAACCACCTATCGGAACCACGGATAAAAAAATCTCTGTGTCACCATTGCATTTGCTTCCTCAAACTCCTCCCTTTACCTTCATATGCAATTGTTTACATTCCGCTGCTATACTCTTAGAATTGTATGAGTAGGTTGATTGCTAGACATGTGCTAAGTTGCTAAAATCTTCCAAGAACTAAAATTGGGAAAAGGCTAGATTTTTATTTGGTCAAGTAGTCTAATCAACCCCCCTCTAGACATACTTTCGATCCTACAATTGGTATAAGAGAGTTGGTCTCCATTTGCTTTGATTTTCATAGTTTTTGGTGGTCATAGCCTTGGTCTCAGAACCTAGGAGAGTATGGCGTCTAGCAAGGGAAATTATCACCGTAGAGGTCCTTACTTTGATGGTACAAATTTTGCTAGTTGGAAGCATAAGATGAAAATGCATGTTCTTGGACATAACCCCACTGTTTGGGCTATTGTGTGTATTGGCTTGCAGGGTGAATTCTTTGATGGGAGAGAACCGAACCGTGAAGCTACCGCGGAAGAGTTGAAGATGCTGCAATACAATGCTCAAGCTTGTGATATTCTCTTCAATGGACTGTGCCCCTAAGAATTCAACAAAATCAGCCGTCTTGAGAATGCAAAGGAAATTTGGGATACTTTGATTGACATGCATGAAGGTACCGACTCCGTCAAGGAATCCAAATTGCATGTGTTTCAAAGTCAACTTGACAAGTTCAAAATGAAGGATGGTGAAGGCGTCACTGAAATGTACTCTAGGCTTGCTCTCATCACAAATGAGATTGCCGGCTTAGGAAGTGAAGAGATGACCGACAAATTCATCATCAAGGAGATCCTAAGAGCCTTGGATGAAAAATATGATACCGTGTGCACATTGATCCAAATGATGCCCAATTACAAGAATCTCAAGCCAACGAAGGTCATTGGAAGAATTGTTGCTCATGAGATGTCACTCAAGGATAAGGAAGAGCTCCACAACAAGACAAGTGATGCTTACAAAGCCTCATGTGAAGCCCCCACATCATCAAGTGAGAAACAAACTTTCAATGAAGAATTGAGCCTAATGGAGAAGAACTTCAACAAGTTCTACAAGAGTAGAAGCAAGGAAAGAAGTTCCACGTCAAGGTCCTACAATCACAAAAGATCTTTGAGTCGTGAGCGTAATTCCTACAATTGTGGAAGACCCGGACGCTACTCCAATGAGTGTACGACTCCCTACAAAAGAAGAGAAGATTCTCCAAAAAGAAGAAGTAGAAGAGAAGAATCACCACCAAGAGAAAGGAATAGTAGAGATGATCGTTATGAATGAAGAACATCCCGGAGAAGCAAGGATTCGGAAGGGAAGGACAAATTATCAAAGAGCTACACAAAACAAAGACATCAAGCTCATGTTGGTGAATGGGTATCCGGCTCCGACTCCGACCATCACTCCGAGAGAAGCTATCACTCTGACTCAGAATATACTCAAGATGAAGGTGTTGTCGGTCTAGCACTAGTGTCAACCAACTCCTACGACATATTTGACTCACCAAATGAAGGAATTGGAAGATGCTTCATGGCTAAAGGCCCAAAGGTATCACATCCCAAGTATGTTGATTTCAATATTGATGAAGATGACTTGTTAGGTGATGATGATTTACTTGTTGACAACTCTAGTGATGAATACTATGATGAAACGTCAATTAATCATGCTAAAACGAATGACAATGATAAGGAGAAGATTGAGCACCTAACTAAGGAACAAACACTCTTAAGTTAGCTCATGAAACTATCTTGGAAGAGCATGAGTTTCTAAAGGCAATCAATGATGATCTTTGCAAGAAAAGTTCTTCTTACATTGCCAAGCGTTTACTCTTATCTACTTACATGCCACAAGTCAAGTCTAGTGACAAGAACAAGAAAGATTCTCCTTCTAGTAGTAACAATAATCATGCTAAATCCAATATTGTTGCTTCTAGTAGTTCTCTTGATACAACTAACGATTCTCTTAGACAAGTTACACTTGAGCAACAAAATAGCTTATTGAAGGGAATCATAGAGAAAGGTGTTTACAAGAGCCTTGCCGGAAGTAAGCAATTCGAGGAGATTGTACGCAAGCAAGGAAGGCACCGGAAGAATCAAGGTGTTGATTTTGAACGAAAGTTCAATGCCAATGGAGCTGAGTGGGAAGAAGATCAATACCCCAAGACGAAGTTTGTTCCTCAACAAGAGAAGTATGATCCTACTTCTTTCAAAGGAACACAAGCTCAAGATGATCTTCCACCACAAGACCACAAACAAAAAGGCAAGGACAAGCTTCAAGAGGAGATTGATGCATTTGAAGAAGCTCATAAGGCCTTGGTCAAGTGGATTCCCAAGACTACATCATGTTCTACTTCATCAAGTATGACTACAACTCCAAGGATTCCCATCAAGATGATGTGGATCCCAAAGAAGAAGAACTAGAGAGTTCTTGAGGGTGACTCCGCCAACATACTTCAGTCTTATCATTTTGGCGAGGACAAGTGAAAACAAACTCCATATCTTTCACTAATCCAAGGAGTCACAAACCCTCTTGTTGGTAAGACAACGGACAAGGTAACCTAATGCTTTCATGGATATCATCTTGCGTGTGCATCACTCTATGTCTATGTATATCCTTGCTTGTTCCTTGTGGGACTAACCCATGTAGGTATTGAAAGTGCAACTCACTCCAATGGATTGCTCCAAAAGATCTACATCAACATTGAGCATCCACATCTTCAACACCTACATGAAGTCATCATCGACAAAACCCAAGGTTAGTTCATGCCTCTTAGGGGGATACCACATCTAGGGGGACTTTACTCTAAAGAATTGAGCTAAAGCAAATCTAATGGTGTGAACACAACAATACTTTATGTAAAAGTGGTAACCCCACTTGTGCTTAAACGATGAGTATGACCTATGATCAAATGTTCTCATTTGACTCCTAAGTCAATATACTCATATATAGATGACCTAGTCATCGCCAATTGTTTGATAGATGCTAGAATTGGTTGTGCATGCTTCGTCACATATTTCATTTGTCATTTTATTGTGTGAGCATGTCGTTTGCATATTTTACTCATTCGAGGACATCCACTTGTTGTTATGTATGGTTGGCTTTCTTTTCTTTGACCAAGTGGATGGACAAGAATGCCTAAGAACCTTCTCTAGATATCTATGCTTTTCTCATCTCAAAATCTATTCATGCTACATCACAAAGTTTGATCAAGTCAGATCCAAACCACTCTGTGTGAGGAGCACTCGGTGTCCCTAATTTTTCATAGACTTAAACTTCCAAAACCTCTTTGTGCATTTCGGTCTGACCGAGAAATCAATTTCGGTCACACCGAGTTACTAAGTTGATCTAGGTTTTCAACCTCGATGGAACCGATTAGAACTTTTCGGTCACACCGAGTTGCAGTAACTGTTCGTAGTTTTGCATCTCGGTGCCACCGAGTTGTTCCACTCGGTCACACCGACAGGGTCAGGTTATATATACCGACGGGTCAAATTTTGGAAATTTCCCCGAAACCTTTCGCCCACGCCTAACCTGCTCTGCCTCTAAGGGTCTCCAGATCGTCTTCTCACCGCCAGCGACCTCCCGTCGCTGGACTCCGTCTCCATCAACGACAATCAACTCCGTCGTTGCTGCCGCAGCAAGTTCATCGCCGGATATGATATGAATTTGTCTCTTTGTGCTATTCTTTAACTCCGATTCCTAGCACATTGCATTGTCATGACTCTTGCCACGTAGGAAATCATCCTATCCAGCTAAAACATCCAATAGAATAGATTTGATCTGAAAGTTTAGGGTTAGGTTTCCGCCGAATTCATCTCGAACCGACTGAGTTGTTGAAATCGGTCCCACCGATTTGGCTTAGGCCATTGCACATGCGATTTTCGGTCTGACCAAAAATTGCAGATCGGTGTGACCAAGTTCAATTCTTTGTGAAACCCTAGCAGTCTCGGTGCCACCAAACTGTGACTCGGTCTGACCGAGTTCACTAGTTTAGGTTCCAAAAGCTCCTTCGGTATCACCGAGTTTACAAATTGGTAGCTCCAAAATGCTTTCTGTGGTAAACTAAAACTAAGTTTTTGAATCAATTGTTTTGCAAACCCTCTGTACTTTGTGATGCTCATCTACTCTACCTCATCTACAACCTATTCACAGGGTCTACTGACAGTTGTTTGCTTGAAGATGTCTGATCAAAGTGATAGTCATAACAAGTCAGAGGAGCAGGCTCAGTTGAGTGAGGGCACTAGTCCCTTAAGTAGCTATGATGATGGTAGCGGGAGCACACCTAGTAACTTGCCCAAGGCAGCTACTAGGACAAGGAAGAAGAGGACATATGATTCTAAAGATGAGGACCACATTGCAGCTAAGGATGAAGCCACTTCAAAGAAGAAAGTGGTGAAGATAGAGTTTGGAACTGCAGCTTCAACAAAGTCAGGAATGAACAGAAAATATCCAGCCAAGAGAGTTCCTATGCTAAAGGTCAGAGAATCCACTCAAGAAGCTTTCGGATTTGAACCAAAAGAAGCAGTTGTGGCTGAGAAGAAGAGGAAAGAAAGGGCCAAGAAAACTATGGCCAAAGTTGTTGGGAAGCCCTCAATGATGGAAGAAGAAGAAGAGGCTGCTGCACCGGCACCTAAAGCTCAGAAGCCGATGGGAGATGCTATAAGATCAGGGGATGCTCCATCTAAGCCCAAAGATGCTCCCAAGGCTGCTGCTCCTAAGCCCAAGTCTGCACCCAAGAGGAACACCACGAGTATTCCAGCTGAAGAGAAGAACAAGGCCCCAGTGCCTGAAGCTGCTGAAGAAGAAGATGATGCACTTATCTTGAGAAAGTTGAAGCCCAAGATCCCTGACCACAATGATGCACATCCAGTTGCAGAGGACATGAAGATCAGGAAGGATGTAGGACTGAGATTATGGAGACAGTCTGATCCCTATGCTGTCAGGAGAAGAACTGCAGTGGACTACAGGTTCCACACAAAGGAACAACAAGATTTCTATGAGATAGTTTTGCTTGACAAGAAGCCCATAGTGTGTGACATGAGATGGTTGACTGGGAGTACATCAGGAAGAATGAAGATCATTATCCAGGAGTATATGACAGCTTCAAAGCATGTGGAGTTGACACATTTGTTGCTCAGGAGCTCACCAAGTGGAATGATGAGCTGATCATGCAGTTTTATTCCACTACCCACTTCTACCTAGATGGGAAGATCATCTGGATGTCAGAAGGTACTAGGTACCAATCCTCTGTAGAAGAATGGGAACAGTTGATCAATGCTCCAAAAGAAAGTGAAGATGACTTGGATGTCTATGCCAAGAAGAAGAAGGATCACAACTCCATGGCTAGTATGTACAGAGAGATCCCAGATGCTGCTCTAGAGACACATAAGTTTGGATCTGTACATTACTTGTTGTCCGGTTTGCCTACAATCAACTAGATCTTAAGGCACACTTTGCTGCCCAAGTCAGGTGATCACAAGATGATGAGAGGACATGCAATCAACTTGCTGCATATATTTGATTTGCCTCAGAAATTCAAAGTCATGAGTCTGATTGTAGAGACAATCAAAAGGACTGCTGCTGATCAAAAGAGATCTTGTGGATATGCCCCACACATTCAGGAGCTCATTAACTCCAAGATGGGCACATGCAAATATCTTTTGGATAAGGAGCACCTGCCCATCTACCCTGACTTTGAGGACAACACCATTTTCATGGATGAAAATGAACCATCATCAGCTCAAGCACATAAGAAGAGAGAGAAGGCAAAGGTAGAAAAAGCTGCAAAGATGCCAACAGCTGAAGAAGCATCTCAGGTTTTCTTGAAGAGCAAGAAAGATCAGCTTGGATACTTGATTGCCTCCACCTTGAGGATTGAGAAGGGTTTGGCCATCCTGACTCAAAACCAAGAGAGCTTGGAGAGGATCATTGAGCAGAAATTTTATGATCTTGATGTCAAGGTAACTGAGATCCAGTCAGTAGTTGAGCAACTTCAAGAGGAAGTGGAGGAGAAGAAGGGCAAGTCTACTACATATGCTTTTCATAGAGTGCCCAGGAGCCATAGATCTGTTGTGGTGCCTGTCACAGATAAGAGAGCTACTACATCAGCACCAGCATCCACAGCATCAGTTCCACCAGCTCCAGCAGCCACTCCACCAGCTCCAACTACATCAACAGAAGCCTTCGTCCTTGGAGTCATCTCAACGCCACCTCATGAAGACCAAGCCTGAGAGTTGTTAAGCACTATGCATTTTTTATGAACTTTTTGGTAACATGTTGCCAAAAGGGGGGATGTATAGATCATAGTCTTCGAGAGAGAGAGAGTGTTGCTTTTTGGTATCTCTTTGCTTTTCTTGAACCTTATTGTGTGTTTTCTTGATACACTATGTCTTTCGTGTGATACTAGGATGATCATGTGTTTGATCATATGCTACCTTAATGCTTGTTGGATGATATTATCTCTTATATCCTTTTGATGATCATTCACTTGCTTGGTGATTGGTGCATGCTTTTAACTTCTATCATTTTGAGCGATCCATCAAGTTGTATGTGACATGAAAGAGTAACCCATGATCCTAACACATTGTGCATTTGCAGTCCAAAGAAAATTTTAAATAATGCACAAATTTAGGGGGAGCTCTTGCTTATCACATACTTCTCAAAGCGACGATGTTTTTCAATCTTATTATCATTTGTCGAAGCTTTGATCTATATGTTGTCATCGCTTACCAAAAAGGGGGAGACTGGAAGTGCAACTATCCCTGGGTGGTTTTGGTAATTCCTAACAACATATATCTCATTGAGCTAATGCTATTTCAAGATAAATATTTCAGGAAAGCTCAATGTTTGGCATGGCATGGATGAGAAACGTGGACCCCTCAAAATGCTAAGGACAAAAGGATTGGCTCAAGCTCAAGGCACAAGACTCTGCATTTTACTTTTAGTGATCCAATATCACATTGAGTCAATAGGAAAGCCAATACTATTAAGAGGGGGTGAGGTGTTCCTTAATGGCTTGCTTGCTCAAAGCGCTTAGTGATATGCTCCAAAGCCCTCAACCATTTTATCATATCCACATATGTCCCAAACCAAAAGTCAAACTCGGCCCCACCAAAACTTTTTATCCGGTGCCACCGAGTTCAGTTGACATAGCCACTGCCAGAAACCCTAGTCTTTTCGGTCTCACCGATAGGGATCTCGATCTCACTGAGATGGATTGTAATCTCTCTATTTCCCTTCGTAATGTTTCGGTCAAACCGAGATGAGCGATCGGTCCCACCAAGATTGCAATGCACACTCTCTGTTTCCCTTTCGTAACATTTCGGTCCAACCGAGATGAGTGAATCGGTCCCACCGAGTTTGCCCGACCAACTCTCTGGTTAGCTTATTACCAAAATCGGTCTCACCAAGTTTGTGTAATCGGTCTCACCGAGATTACATTATGCCCTAACCCTAATGATATCGGTCCCACCGAGTTGACATGTCAGTCCCACCGAAATGCCTAAGGTCACATTATGAACTAAATCGGTCCCGAGTTTAACGACTGGGTCCCACCGAGTTTTTTAAGTTGTGTGTAAGGGTTAGATTTTGTGTGGAGGCTATATATACCCCTCCACCCACTCTTCATTCGTGGAGAGAGCAATCAGAACATGCCTACACTTCCACTACCCATTTTCCGAGAGAGAACCACCTACACTTGTGTTGAGATCAAGATATTCCATTCCTACCACATAAATCTTGATCCCTAGACTTCCCAAGTTGCTTTCCACTCAAATCTTCTTTCCACCAAATCCAAATCCTGTGAGATAGAGTTGAGTGTTGGGGAGACTATCATTTGAAGCACAAGAGCAAGGAGTTCATCATCAACATAGCATCTATTACCTTTTGGAGAGTGGTGTCTCCTAGATTGGTTAGGTGTCACTTGGGAGCCTCCGTCAAGATTGTGGAGTTGAACCAAGGAGTTTGTAAGTGCAAGGAGATCGCCTACTTCGTGAAGATCTACCCGAGTGAGGCAAGTCCTTCGTGGGCGATGGCCATGGTGGGATAGACAAGGTTGCTTCTTCATGGACCCTTCGTGGGTGGAGCCCTCCATGGACTCGCGCAACCATTACCCTTCGTGGGTTGAAGTCTCTATCAACGTGGATGTACAATAGCACCACCTATCGGAACCACGGATAAAAAATCTCCATGTCACCATTGCATTTGCTTCCTCAAACTCCTCCCTTTACCTTCATGTGCAATTGTTACATTCCGCTGCTATACTCTTAGAATTGCATGTGTAGGTTGATTGCTTGACTTGTGCTAAGTTGCTAAAATCTGCCAAGAACTAAAATTGGGAAATGGCTAGATTTTTATTTGGTCAAGTAGTCTAATCAGCCCCCCTCTCGACATACTTTCGACCCTACAATGGTACATATAATTGTCCAATTTGGGCGAAGCTACATTACAAGCCTCTTACAAACCGAAGCTTCTTGCAACCCTCGTGATTTCGGTGGGCGAAACAATAATCGCTGCCTCTTCTTGCCTTGAACTTTGTTTTCTACATGCAACATAGAATAACAGGAGTGTCATGCTGGAATTTGAAACTGTTCAGGGTTCGTTTGGCCATTGTATATATTAATTAAGTTTTCTACGCAATTAATGTAGTCCATAATTCAAATTTGAACTACAAGCACATGCTCCAGTGAAGAAAAATGGGTGAGAAATCGTACATGTGTCATTGGGTGCATGTTTAGGTCTCATTTAAGGAATGAGAATGAATTACAAACTTCTCGTCGTCCTGAAACATTGAGAATCTTGGTTTTTAAATCCCAGTAAATCAAAAACTCACCAAAAAACATGAAACTTGGCCTGGTTTCATGACATGGCACATATATGTCGTGGTAAAAAAATCATCCAGTTTGAGAAGAGGCGCACACATTAATAGCCAACGAAGTCCTTTTTGAAACAAATAGCTGACACATTAATATCGCAAACAGTTGTATTCTATGAACCGTGTAAAAATTTAACCATACTTGGTGGCGTGCATGCAACTGTTTGATTAGACGGGACGAGCACGAGAAGTCCACCGTGCGGGCTTGACGGGACGCGTGCGAGGAGTCTGCCGCGCAGGCTCAACGGGACGTGTGCATCCTGTCCACCTCGCAGGCTCGATGGGACACGTGCGAGCAGCAAGCCCGCCCTTGCTCGCCGAGAAGCGAGCTCTTTGACCTCCATGCACCATCCACCTCCATTAATGGGTTAATTAAAGCAACTGGATGGAGTGTGTTTGCTTGTGATCCCATGGCAACATTTGCTTTGTTCGCGTTTATAACTCGTGTTCCAGCATAATTTAAATTTCCACATAGGGCAATGGATAATACGACGACAAATAAAATGGCAATGGATAATATGACGAAAAATTTACAATGGCGCAGATAATAATTGTCTTACATATTTCAGATAATTTAAAATGCCACATGCGGTGTCGGTGTACTAGAATAGGGGTACCCTAGTACCTCGAACTTGTGCACGGCCAGTTGCAGCTCCCCGCGGCAAGGCTTGCCGGGCGAACGCCAAGATCCTCCGTGGTTCCCTTGGAGCCATTCAAGAACAAAGTATTTAAGCTCAGGAGACAAGGCCCCGGCAAGAGGAGCTTGCCGGGAAGGCCAACCAAGGCACTTCAAGGAACTTGCCGCGACGCGCCACGCGCTCCGGCAAGGCAACAAGGCCCCGGCAAGAGGAGCTTGCCGGGAAGACCAGCCAAGGTACCTCGAAGCCCGGTGAGCGACAAGCTTCCGGACCCGACAAGATAGCAGCAGCGGCAAGGCGCTTGCCGCGGCAGGTGGCCACTCTGTGCCCACGCTCCAGCGCATCCACCAACGTGTCGCTCTGGGGGCCTCTCCAGGCGCGCGTGGCGGGAGGCGGTGCAGCCAGCGGTGCGCAGTGGCATGCGAGGCTGACAAGATCGCCATCATGGCGAACGGTGGCGCCCCTAACGGTCCTTTTCTGCACTGTTTGGGCGACTCAGACGGGCATTTAGTGCCCTTGTCCCCTGCCGTCAGGGTTAGGTAGGGTGCACTGTACAAGTAACTGTACCAACCACCTCACTTTTTACATTTGTACCCTTCTCTGCGTTGCCACCTGTCGGTGACCCCTTTAGCGTATAAAAGGAGGCCCATGCGCAACGTAGAGGGGGTTCGGTTCGACTGGTTCTTGAAGTTTGACCCATTCGGAACCCAGAAAAACACTAGGCTCTCTCACTCTGGAGCAAGAACACAAGATAATACAACCAGACAAGCAGCAGTAGGAGTGTTATCTCTCCGGAGAGCTCTGAAGCTGGGTAAACTGCTCGTGTGCTTCGCCTTGATCTGCTCTTCGTGCGATCTCCGCCCCCCGCCGAACCGAAAGGGGCCCAGTCCGCCGGCCCCATAGGTGTTCGTGGGTCAGTTTCCCCCAACATCTTTGGCGCGCCAGGTAGGGGGGCGTCGAGATTGTGTGAACCTGATCCGGCATTCAGACGAGCGACATCTTTGGCGAGGCGGAGGAGTAGGATCCCTTGCCCGCTTGGCGGGGGCGGTGGCGGTGGCCCGGGAAGATCCTGCTCTAGTTGCCGCTGCTGTGTAGGGCGCTCCCGCGGCAACATTGCTTGCCGCGGTAGAGCGTGTCGCACGGCTCGGCGGCTGTTGACCCGGCTGCCGCCCCACTACGTCCGCGGCCCTGCGAAGACGCCTCCTTGGCGGGGCTGGGGGCTTCGCCCGCGGCAAGCTTTCTGAAGGCTCGGGCTCTTCCTCGCCGGCCTCGCTCGGCTCGGCTTCAGAACCGGCAGGCTCTTCCTCGCCAATGAACTCCGTGCGCTCGGTGAGGTTTGCCTTCTCTGCAGCCTCCGCCTCCTCCACAGTGAACCCGAACACGCCCGCGGCAGCTGTGGCCGCAACCTCTTCCACCCTCGTGGCGATGCGCTGCAGCTCCTCGTCGGTGGTGTCACGGGTGAGGCTCTTCTGCTCGTCGGCATGGACCGGCACTTCTTCCAAGTTGTCGAAGAACGCTTGCACGACGTCATCCGCAGGCTCTTGCCAAGTTGGAACGATTCCGTGTGAATCGCACAACGGCATCATGGCGCGGATCCGGTCAAGCGAAGAATTATTGCACAATGGAATGACGCCCCTCGGCAGCGTGAATGGGTGCTGGGAGTCGCGTTTGAACAACTCCAGGAGCATTGCAGCCAGCTCCAAGACGGTGAAGTTGTAGTTGAGGCCCGGCCGCAGCCTCATGATGTCCACCGAGTTCTTGAATTCCCAGGCGGGCCTCCCCCTCTCCTGTAGGGGGGCGATGCGGCGGCGGAGGAAATCTGCGCCTACAGTGCCTACTGTAAGCCCGGCAAGCCTGAGGCGAAGGATCCTAGTAATGGCGATCTTTAGCCTCTCGTTTTCCGGGGCCACATTGCTCCAGTCATTGCCGCGCACTATTGGAGCTTGGCGCACGGCGGTGAAGGGCTGCGGATTCTCCTCGACGATCCAGCACCACTCCGCTCTCCACTCATCCCACTTGCTGCGGAGCTCACCCTCCAAGTACGCCTCCTTCTTGCCGACCCTCGAGATCCAGGCGATCCCTCCGGCAAGCGGCTCTCCTCTCTCTACCCGAGGTATGAAGAAGTGGCGGAAAAGGGCAACACTGGGGTGGACTCCGACAAAGTTTTCGCACAAATGTGCAAAAACTTCCATGGTCAGAACAGCGTTGGGGGTGAAGTCAAGGAGGCAGAAGCCGTAGGTGTTCATGATATCACAGAAGAACTCCGAGAAGGGCGGGCAGAGCCCGCAATAGAAGAACAGCGCAAAGAATGGGTACCCGTTTGGAGCCAGTTCCGAAGCAGCGGCCGGGAGTACCCTCGTGCGCGGATGCGCCCGCGTCTCCGTCGCCCAAAAGAGGTAGAAGTACTCCCTCAGCTCCTGCACGCCGAGCTGGGGGGAGAAGATCGCCCACTCCTTCCGCAGCGCCGCGAGCCGCTGCGCCTCGGCCGACTTCACGCCCTTTCCCTTGTCGGCTTTCGGAGCCATGGCGGAGGTGGTGGGGGAGGTCAACGGCGTTGGTGATGCTGGTGGCAATGGGGGGCGGAGCGCTGCTCTCTCGGCTTCGAGAAGAAGGGGGGCGGCGGAGGTTCGTGAAGATGGAGTAGTAGCAACCAGCGAGGGGGAACGAACTGCCCCTGTTTCCTCTGCTTATAAAGAGGGACGGGGCGGACGTTTCGCCCTTCCGAATAAAGAACCACCCACGATCTCTCCCACGACGCCGCATTCAACGCGTGCCGTTAGGGGAGAGCGCGGTGGATACGGAGCGAGATATGGCGTGGCCCAGTCCGCGTGTGCCCGTGCCCTGTCTTGGGCCTGGCCCAACAGCGCTCGGCACCGTGTCTGGCCCAGGCCCGGGGGCTCCTGTCGGTGTACTAGAATAGGGGTACCCTAGTACCCCGAACTTGTGCACGGGCAGTTGCAGCACCCCGCGGCAAGGCTAGCCGGGCGAACGCCAAGATCCTCCATGGTTCCCTTGGAGCCATTCAAGAACAAAGTATTTAAGCTCAGGAGACAAGGCCCCGGCAAGAGGAGCTTGCCGGGAAGGCCAACCAAGGCACTTCAAGGAACTTGCCGCGACGCGCCACGCGCTCCGGCAAGGCAACAAGGCCCCGGCAAGAGGAGCTTGCCGGGAAGACCAACCAAGGTACCTCGAAGCCCGGTGAGCGACAAGCTTCCGGACCCGACAAGATAGCAGCAGCGGCAAGGCGCTTGCCGCGGCAGGCGGCCACTCTGTTCCCATGCTCCAGCGCATCCACCAACGTGTCGCTCTGGGGGCCTCTCCAGGCGCGCGTGGCGGGAGGCTGTGCAGCCAGCGGTGCGCAGTGGCATGCGAGACTGACAAGATCGCCATCGTGGCGAACGGTGGCGCCCCTAACGGTCCTTTTCTGCATTGTTTGGGCGACTCAGACGGGCATTTAGTGCCCTTGTCCCCTGCCGTCAGGGTTAGGTAGGGTGCACTGTACAAGTAACTGTACCAACCACCTCACTTTTTACATTTGTACCCTTCTCTGCATTGCCATCTGTCGGTGACCCCTTTAGCGTATAAAAGGAGGCCCATGCGCAACGTAGAGGGGGTTCGGTTTGACTGGTTCGCGAAGTTTGACCCATTCGGAACCCAGAAAAACACTAGGCTCTCTCTCTGGAGCAAGAACACAAGATAATACAACCAGACAAGCAGCAGTAGGAGTGTTATCTCTCCGGAGAGCTCCGAAGCTGGGTAAACTGCTCGTGTGCTTCGCCTCGATCTGCTCTTCGTGCGATCTCCGCCCCCCGCCGAACCGAAAGGGGCCCGGTCCGCCGGCCCCATAGGTGTTCGTGGGTTAGTTTACCCCGACATGCGGCAAAGCCCGGAAGATACGGGGGCAAGAGAAGAAGGAAATCGCAGACAACGATCTGGGTTGCTATTGTCTCTACTCTTCGATGGATCGCCGGGCGACGACATCCTCCATCTCCCTCTTCAATTCCTCACGACTTTGCTTGAAAGCAGCCATGGATTCCTCCCCCTCCTGCTCGCACTCGATCCAGAGCTTCCTCAAGTCACCCATCAGTTCCTCAACAACCGCTGTCAGGATCATCCCCGAGGCACTGCTCTACTCATACAACATCTTCCAGCCGGAGGCCTCCTCCTCCTTCTCGGCGAGCGCCTTGAGTATCTTCGCATTGTCACCCATGAGTTGCTCGACGAGGTTGGTCGCCTTGTAAATCGAGGCATCGCTGATCTCGAGCAGCTTCATCAAGCCGTCAACCAGCTCCTGCTGCTTGATGATGCCAGTGGGAATGTCGTCATCGCCGGCTAAGGACTTCAGCAATGCCAGCTCGTCGTGATCGTTGACGTGGCCAGTGCGCTTGTGAGAGCCCTTGTGTGCCCGTGAGAGCTTGTTCGAGGGCCCTGCGGCGCACCGGGACATCTCTGCTGCGGTTGTCGCTTTGCGGCGGGACCTCTCTAGTGCTTCTGTGGCCTTGGTCTTTGTTACGTGGTTATATGTCCACCCGAAAATCCTCCTACCGGTCATGGAAGAATGACTTGACAGGAAAGACCAGTTTTGTGGGTGATGAGAAGAGGAACTATGAAGTAATTTTTGAGTGGATAGTTTTTATAGCCCGGTGCTAAGTGTGAACACATATTAGTTTGATCGGTGTGAACACATATTAGTTTGATTTGTGTGAATAGATTTGCAATTACTTATTGCGTTGTAATCTGCAATGTGACAAGAAACAAAGTCAAAATTTATTGATGGTTCTGGGCCTACAAAGCCCCATTTCTGTTGTTCTGTCTCATCGCAAACAGTTCTTTTGGATCAACCATATGCCACGCATCGGAAGCCCGAAACATGGGGTCTTGTTCTTGGATGTACGTGTACGTGCCTGCCCACTATCACACACGGTCATGATATCACCATCGTGTCCTATGGATGCGCCGTCCTGTCTCCCACGGGGTGCCAGAAGGTTGATAATGTGGTTGCTCGCCGTTGAGGCGGCCGCTGTACACTCTGCTCGCGTTCGTCTGCGTGTTTTGCTCACGCTTGAGGCGGCCACGGCGCACTGCGCTCTGGCGTCCCTGCGCGCGCTCTGCTCGCTGTTAAGGCAAATTTACAATGTCAATGTTAATAATTGTCTTACATATTCAGGATAATTTAAAATGCCACATGCGCAAGGCACAAAACACACATGACCTACTTATGCATACAATTATAATAAAATGTAGGCTAAAGGGCTGAGCCGGCGGCCTTCCGACGACGGTCTTCTCGAACTCCATGATCAACATATCACCCTTGTGGCCATCTATTATGTGTAGCTTACTAATCATCGCACACGAGTACTCGCAGATGCATCATGTGCGATACTCCTAGCCACCACAAGCAACTAGTTTGCATTTTTCAATGTTATTTGTACGAATAGAATCGCACACGAACTTACTATAGTAACCGTCTGTGTTATAATTTCTCATCGCAAACAGTTCATCCGAGTGGGCTGTTTGTTGCGTATCACACACATCTGGTTTACATGAATCGTTTGTGTTCTTTTGGCTCATCACAAATTCCGCATATCACACACATCTTGTTAAGTTGAACCGTTTCTGTTCTCTTGCCTAATCGAAAACAGTTTGTTCGAGTGAACTATATGTTGTATATCACACACACCTTGATCTAGCTGACCATTTCTATTGCATTCCCTAATAGAACACAGTTCATAGGAGCGAACTGTATGCCGTATATCACACACACATTGATATGGTTGCCAGTTTCTGTTGTTCTGCCTCATCGCAAATAGTTCTGCTGGATCAACCGTATGCCTAGCATCGCACACGTAACTAAAATCTACACCGTGTTTGATGTCTCCGCCATTGCAAACGTTTTGCATCTTTTTGGCGGTTTTTTAACATCCCAATTTGTGATTAATGCATCGCAAATAGTTTAGTCAAAGGGTCTCTAGTCGTAGTGTCGCGTTAGCAGCATCCTGCAGTAGTGTTGCTGGATATTGCTTGAAGAAAACCGACAGCCTTTAATTGGCAGCTCGAGAAGCGATTGTAACCTGATGAACTCACTAAAGGTTAACATATTATTAGCATTACCACCCGGTTTATTTCTGTTAGTTGGAGCTCTATAGTAGTTGAAATCGTCGAGCAATAGCCAATTTTCATCATCCGGAATAGTGAGATCAAAAAGCCAATCTGTGCAGTTCACTCTGGCCTCACCACGGCAAGGGTCGTATACGTTCACCGATATCCAACTAGTACCCATTTGGGTGGAGGTGAATTTGACAACAAGAGCATAATCATGTGAAAACAGTAGAGAGCCAGAAAAGATGACACTATTCCAAATACTAAGCAGACCACCAGACGCCCCATCCGAGGGCACGTACAGAAATTGATCAATTCTTTGCGGATATATAGTTTTAATAAAATACATATCACAAAAGGATAACTTGGTCTCTTCTAGACAAATAACAGCGCACCCGCTCACATTAATATCGTTCTTAAGCGCGATACATTTATCATTGGAATTCAGACATCGGATGTTCCAGCATAATACGTTCCAAAGTTTATCTCTGGCCATGGAAGTGGAACCTATTCTGCAGAGTCCTCCTCCTTGGCGCTTTCTAGAAGCTTCTGAGGGGAGAGATCTTTAGCTGGCACACCACAGCTTGCACCCATGTGTTGCAACACAGGCACATGTGTGTCTTTCATCATATCCGAGACACGCTCCTCGTCGGGAGGATTAGCAGAAGAGGCACTGACAAAAGGAATTATTCGTGGTTTTACCCTTGATTTGGTAACCCTGACATCCTTGGGATGTGAGATCTTGAAGCCATCATAGTTATTAGCCCTGGCGCTCCTACGCACCTGGGTGGTATCAAGGAGCATGACATGTTTCCCTCTGTTGCAAGTACTAGTGACTTGTGCACTGCAAAATAGTGGAGGTTCTCTCTCAGAATGAGATGGGTTCATGGTAGCCAAAGTGACAGATAAAGGGGCCTCCAGCACCGGATGGGCTTGGGAAAATGGCTCACGGACCACAACGGCAACATTGAGCAGATTGGGGCCTGAAAGAGCTGGGTTATAATCCACTAGGGGACACAGTTCTGACTGAGGAAGTATGCCAACTTCCTATGCGGCTGCTTTTTCTAGACTGAAACCAGCCTCCCAAGCCAAGAACCAGTTGGAGTTGAGACTAACAGGGTCAGGTTTTATGTTCTGCAAAATAGCAAGACAAAAACATTGTATGTGCCTCTTGATGACTGCAAAAGGATTTATAGGAAGTGGAGCTCCAGGGATGACCGGGGCAACCATGATCTGGCGGGTATAGATGCGCTTCATAATTTACCCAATCCAGAGCAAAAATTCAGTGTCCATGGAGATCATGACTGAAGTTGAAGCACCACCAGCTCGGAGAAAGTTCAATTTATCTCCCCTGACACCATTAATGAAATTCCCGACTGCTTCTTCCACTACAGAGTACTCAGACCAAACATCAGAGAGGTTATCCTAAAGATTGTGCTCCTGAGGCACACCATCCATAAGAGAAGGACCGTCATACTCAAAGAAGTGACGGAAGCTGAAGCCAGTATATGGCGGTAGAATGACATGCCATGCTCTCCATCCATTGGCTTGCATCTGGGGTTCTGGGTTGGGATCCTCATTCCAAGCAGCCTCATTTTGGATGCGTTGCTGCTCGAGTTCATCAAGCCTAGCTTGTTGCATGAGGGTGTAGTAAGGCAACTCATATGGGTGTGCAGAAACATTAAGTTGTTGCGGAGGCTCCTCTGTGCCAACTAAATTGGGTATAGTATGGCGTCCATTCAGCACATAAACCAGAACAGTCCATGATCTTCCCAGACCTGGCAAAAAACCCATCTATGTAACAATCGGACTATGGGGGACATCAGCCACATCCTTGATGTGCACCTTAACCAGAACCCGGGCTTTCCCGAATCCAGGGCGCGGACATGAGATCAATTTTCCAAAACTAGATACAGCCTCTTGCACATAATGATTACTTTGATAATCAAAGGGGAAAGCAAGAAACATAATCCAAGCTTCATATTCATAAGGTGGCATGCGCATATTAAGCCCTTCATCATGCGGAATAAGAGTGTATGTGGAACCATCAGTATCAGAAAGCACTTGGGGCCCTTCTCTAATAAGAAAATCTCTTGTTTCTACATCAGCCAAGGCAATACACCCAACTCCAAGCGAATGAACAAAATCCTCAAGAACCTCTAGCTCCAAATCCTCCCAGATTATGCGGCAAACTTCAGCAAGCCAGAACTCTTTCTGGTGATCAGGAACAGGAGGGTTGACAAGGACAAGCGCATACCTATCATGGTTCAACAGCGGGTCGTCAACCACCATGATATGACGCTGAACTCTGTGGTCTGGCCCTCGATCGAAAGTGGCTCCCAAAGGCGCAAACGGGAAGGGGTGTTGATACGTCTCCAACGTATCTATAACTTATGAAGTATTCATGCTGTTATTTTATCATTTTTGGGTGTTTTACAATCATTTTATAGCAACTTTATATCATTTTTTGGGACTAACCTATTGACCCAGTGCCCAGTGCCAGTTGTTGTTTTTTGCTTCTTTTTTACATCGCAGGAAATCAATATCAAAGGAGTCCAAACACCGCGTAAATTTTTGGAGATTTTTTCTGGACCATAAGGAACCCAATGGGTCTGAACTGCACCTAGGGGGTGCCCCGATGGGGGCACAGCCCACCAGGGCACGCCAAGGCCCCCTGGCGCGCCCAGGTGGGTTGTGCCCACCTCGGTGGCCACCCGCACCCCTTCTTCGCCCTATAAAATCCCAAATATTCCAAAACCCTTCGGGGCAGCCCTAGATCAGAAGTTCCGCCGCTGCAAGGCCTCTGTATCCATGAGATCCAACCAAGACCCCGTTTCGGCACCCTGCCGGAGGGTGGAATCAACTCCAGTGGCCATCTTCATCACCCCGACGGCCACCATGATGAGGAGGGAGTAGTCCACCCTCGGGGCTGAGGGTTTGTACCAGTAGCTATGTGGTTAATCTCTCTCTCGCGTGTTCTTGAGATGTCACGATCTTGATGTATTGCGGGTGTTGTTAATATAGTTGGATCATATGGTGTTTTTCCCTCCCTATCTTGTTGTGATGAATTGATTGTTTCCCTTTGAGATTTCGTTGTTATCAGATTGAATACTTTTATGGATTTGAAAACACTTGATATATGCCTTGCAGTTTAATACTCGTGGTGAAAATGGGGTATCGTATTGCTTCACTTGATATATGTTTTGGCACTCAACTCGCGGATTCCCGCGGTGACATTGGGGTAATCTATGCATAGGGGTTGATGCATGTTCCCGTCTTTTGTTGATCCGGTAGAAATCTTGTGGCACTCTTTGAAGTTCTTTGTGTTGGATTGAGTATTATGAATATGAATTTTCTTTGGTGTTATTTTAGTACAAACTCTAGGATAGATCAAATGGAAAGAATAGCTTTGTGTTATTTTAGTACAAACTCTTGAATAGATCGAATAGAAAGAATAGCTTTGAGATGGTTTCGTACCCTACAAAGAATTTATTCTTATGTTCTCCGCTAGATAGGAACTTTGGAGTGATTCTTCATCGTACTATGAGGGATAATCATATGATCCAACTATGTTAGCATTGTTGAGAGATTGCACTAGTGAAAGTATGCACCCTAGGCCTCATTTTCCATCATTGCAATACCGTTTTGTGCCCGTTTACTATTTTCTACCTTGCTATGTTTATTTACTCAGATTATAAAAATATATTTCTACCATCCATATTACACTTTTATCACCACCTCTTCGCCGAACTAGTGCACCTATACAATTTTCCATTGTATTGGTGTGTTGGGGACACAAGGGATTTCTTGTATTTGGTTGCAGGGTCATTTGAGAGAGACCATCTTCATCCTATACCTCTCACGGATTGATAAACATTAGGTCATCCACTTGAGGGATAATTGCTACTGTCCTACAAAACTCTGCGCTTGGAGGCCCAACACGTGTCTACAAGAATAAAGTTGCGCAGTAGACATCAAGCTCTTTTCTGGTGCCGTTTCCGGGGATGTGAGTGCTTGAAGGTATATCTTTAGTTCTTGCAATCAAACCTTTTAGTTTCTTGTTTTATCACTAGTTTGGTTTATAAAAAGAAAATTACAAAAAAATGGAATTGAGGTTGCATCATATTATTGATCATCTTTATAATATATTTCTTGGAAATGATGGTTCGGAAAATTGTGCTCAATTGATAGAAGAAGAATCTAATAAAATGATTGGCATGAATGATGAGCATGATTGCAATGTTGTTAGTATGAATTCTTTGAATATCCATGATGTTAATGATATGCAAAGCTACAAGCATGGGGATGCTATGTTTGATGAAAATGATATTTTTAGCCCCCCAAGTTTTGATGAGATTTTTTTTATAATGATTGCATGCCTCCTATTTATGATGATTATAATGAAGAAAGTGGATTTGGAGAGGTCATGACTTTATTTAGTGATACATCCACTATTTCGGAAGAGGTTTCAATTGATTATGATGAGAACAAAGTTACTATCTATGATGATTATGGTGATGAAATGTATGCTATAAAGAGTAATGATAACCATGAAACTTGTCATCATGATTTTAATTTTCAATCTCATGATAGTTATTTTGTTGAGTTTGCTCCCACTACCATTCATGAGAATAAATTTGGTTATGTGGAGTGTAAGAAATTTTTTATGCTTGTCGATCATGAAAAGAATCCTTTATGTGATAGTTATATTGTTTAGTTCATTCATGATGCCACTGAAAATTATTATGAGGGAGGGACTTATGCTTGTAGGAATTGCGATAATATCGAGTTTCCTCTCTATATGTTAAAAGTTTTGAAGTTGCACTTGTTTTGCCTTCATATGCTAGTTGATTATTGCACCCATAAGTTGTTTTCTCACAAAATCCCTATGCATAGGAAGTGGGTTAGGCATAAATGTGCTAGTCATATGCTTCATGATGCCCTCTTTGTGTTTCAATTCTTATCTTTTACGCGAACATCATTGAACTCATCATGCCTAGCTAAAAGGCATTAAAGAAAAGGGCTTCTTGGGAGACAACCCAACACTTTTATCTACTTTTTTTTGTGTTCACATGGTTATGATACTGTATTAATCATGTTTGATTGTCTTTTTTTCAACAAAGTGTCAAGTACAGCCTTTGGGATCATGTTGGGTGACAGTTGATTTGATCTTCCTGAAAAACAGAAACTTTTGTGCTCACGAAAATACCTATCATTTTTAACATAAGAGTGATTTTGAGTTGATCCTTTTTGCATAAGATTAATATAAAAATTACTCACGTGTTCCAATTTGTTGCATAATTTTTGGAGTAGCAGAAGTATGGTTTGAGTACGGATTCTACAGACTGTTCTGTTTTTGACAGATTCTGTTTTCAATCATAGTTTGCTTGATTCCTTGTTTCTATGGCTTATATTGCTCAATGTAAATTGTGGAAATGATATGATACAGTAGGCATTGTGTGGAAATAATTATGAATCTTTTCTTTTACATTACAAAAAGTGAAATGGTTTGCTCTTTATCATACTAACCTATCTCACAAGGTTATGTTAAGTTTTGTGTGATTGAAGTTTTCAAGTTTAGGGTGAGATATCGATATGAGGAGAATAAGGAGTGAAAAGCCCCTAATACTGGGGATTGCCAAGGCACCCCCAAGGTAATATTCAAGGAAGATCGAAGCAACTAAGCTTGGGAATGTCCCGGATGGCATCCCCTCTACCGTCTCCAACATTATTGATAACCTCCCTTGGAGCTATGTTTATATTCGTCACATGATATGTGTTTTGCTTGGAGCGTCAATTTATTTTCCTAGGATTTTCTTGCTTTTATTTATAATAATGTTTTGCACGTTTTATTTCAATAATAGTGGCAATGATAGCCTTTGCCATGCTTATTTTGCAAGTATACTTGTTGCTGTTTGAAAACAGAAAGTTTATCGATGTTGCAAAAATTCCATAGAAAAGTCAGAATATGATAAATTTCTGAAACTTTTTGAAAAATAAGATCGAATAAATTTTCTGCAGTGTAGTATTTTTCTCATAATTTTTGGAGTTAGGGAAGTATCATGAATCTTGCATTCTTTACAGACTGTACTGTCTTGGCAGATTGCTGTTATGTTTGCATTGTTTGCATATGTTTGCTTGTTTAATGATTCTATTTGAGGATAGGAGTATTAAATATTCAGAGGCATTTAGTATGTAATGTTGAATAAATTTTTTAGTGATTTGCTGCAGTAGAGAATGATAAGGTTTCGCACTGATTTATAATAACTTATCTCACGAGTTCTTGTTGAGTTTTGTGTGGATGAAGTTTTTGAGATTTAGGGAAACCTTGATATAAGAGGAATTAAGGAGACACAAAAGCTCAAGCTTGGGGATGCTCAAGGCATCCCAAGCTAATATTTCAATAAGTCTCAAGTATCTAAGCTTGGGGATGCCCCGGTAGGCATCCCACCTTTCTTCTTCAACAATTATCGGTTAGTATCGGTTGAGCCTAAATTTTTGCTTCTTCACATGAGTTGTGCTACTCTTGAAATATCATTTTATTTTCATTTTGCTTGCTGTTTTAATGAAATACTTAGAACTGAAAGATTTTTAATAAAATAGAGTCCTCAAATAGGAGGCTAGGTAAGCGGCATTCACATCCCGTCAACGAAGCTCTTCTCTATGGAATTGCTCTAGTGCTTCACTTATATCCTATGAGTAAATTGTTGAATAAGATGAATGTTATGAAGTTGAAATCAGATCATGCCTAGTGGTAGCTTCACATTGGGTTTAGGAAGTGAAAGCTTTTGAAGCTTGAAAATCACAATATTGGTCATACAAGCAATTCACGAATAATTAGTATAAGGAAGAGAACATTCACATGCAAATATACTATCTTGGAAATCTTTTGTGATTGTGAGCCCCCATCAAAATATTGTATGCCAAAATTGTTGACATTGGACAAGGAAGACAATGTAATGATTTATGTTTGTTCATATTCACATAGAAGTTATATTTTCATAGATCCTTCAACATGTGGTGCTTGCCCCCTATCTTTGCTAGCCAAAAATTCCGCACCAAGTAGAGATACTACTTGTGCATCCAAAAACCCTTAAACCCAAATCTTGTTTTGACAGTCTACCATACCTACCTATGGATTGAGCAAGATCCTTCAATTAAGTTGTCATCGGTGCAATAAGGCAAAAAAAATTGCTTCTAAAAGTGTTAGATCATTTAGTGTAAGAGAAAATTGAGTGTTGTACGAACTTGTGGTGGCAAAGAATAAAAGCGACAGACTGCATAATAAAGGTTATTATCATAAGGGGCAATATAACATGATGTTCTTTTGCACTAAGGGGTTGAGCATACAAACAAATAAGCGCATGGCAACCTCTGCTTCCCTCTACAAAGGGCCTATCCTTTAGTTTTATGTATTTACTTTTATGCAAAGAGTCAAAGTTTTTCTCTCCATTCCTTTTTATTTTTCTCCTTTGGCAAGCATCATGTGGTGAGAAAGATCTAGGCCCATATGTCCAGTTGACTATGGGTAGCATGAGTTATTATTGTTAACATCACCCAAAGGTGAATACGTTGGGAGGCGAAATTATAAGCCCCTATCTTTCTATGTGTCCGGTTGAAACGTTTTTCTCATGTGTATGCGGTGAGTGTTAGCAATCATAGAAGACTATAAGATGGTTGAGTATGTGGAGCTCTTACTTAGACTCTGTTGAATAAGTTGAATTGCAATTGCTTGGTGACTGAGAACATAGGTTGTTGAGTTTCAAGAGAGTTCATTGTTTGAACCTTAACATGTGAATTGGTTGCTACTATAACATGAGAAGTTTTATAAGAAAGAATTGCTATTAGTATGCTAGAAAAAGTGTTTGAAATTATCATTGATCAAACTTATGCACTTTGCTAGCATTCACACTTCATAAATTATTTCTTTTAGCATTTACCTACCCAAGGACAAGTAGGAATTAAGTTTGGGGGTGCTGATACGTCTCCAATGTATCTATAATTTATGAAGTATTCATGCTGTTATTTTATCATTCTTGGGTGTTTTACAATCATTTTATAGCAACTTATATCATTTTTTGGGACTAACCTATTGACCTAGTGCCCAGTGCCAGTTGTTGTTTTTTGCTTGTTTTTCACATCGCAGGAAATCAATATCAAACAGAGTCCAAACATCATGTAACTTTTTGGAGATTTTTTTCTGGACCAGAAGGAACCCAATGGGCCTGAGCTGCACCTGGGGGGTGCTCCGAGGGGGGAACAACCCACCAAGGTGCGCCAGGGCCCCTAGCGCACCTAGGTGGATTGTGCCCACCTCGGTGGCCTCCCGCACCCCTTCTTCGCCCTATAAAATCCGAAATATTCCAAAACCCTTCGGGGCAGCCCTAGATCAGAAGTTCCGCCACCGCAAGGCCTCTATATCCACGAGATCCAATCTAGATCTCGTTCCGGCACACTACCAGAGGGGGGAATCAACTCCGGTGGCCATCTTCATCATCCAGGCAGCCACCACGATGAGGAGGGGGTAGTCCACCCTCGGAGCTAAGGGTTTGTACCAATAGCTATGTGTTTAATCTCTCTCCCTCTCTCGTGTTCTTGAGATGTCACCATCTTGATGTATTGCGGGCTTTGTTAATATAGTCAGATCATATGGTGTTTTCCCCTCTCTATCTTGTTGTGATGAATTGAGTTTTTCCCTTTGAGATTTCGTTGTTATCGGATTGAATACTTTGATGGATTTTAGAACACTTGATATATGTATTGCAATTGAATACACGTGGTGACACTAGGGTATCGTATTGATTCACTTGATATATGTTTTGGCACTCAACTTGCGGATTCCCGCGGTGACATTGGGGTAATCTATGCATAGGGGTTGATGCACGTTCTCGTCTTTTGTTTCTCCGGTGGAAATCTTGGGGCACTCTTTGAAGTTCTTTGTGTTGGATTGAGTATTATGAATATGAATTTGCTTTGGTGTTATTTTAGTACGAACTCTAGGATAGATCAAACGAAAAGAATAGCTTTGTATTATTTTAGTAGGAACTCTTGAATAGATCGAACGGAACTAATAGCTTTGTGGTGGTTTCGTACCCTACAAACAATTTATTCTTATGTTCTCCGCTAAATAGGAACTTTGGAGTGATTCTTCATCGCATTATGAGGGATAATCATATGATCCAACTAGATTAGCATTGTTGAGAGATTGCACTAGTGAAAGTATGCACCCTAGGCCTCATTTTCCATCATTGCAATACTGTCTTTGTGCCTGTTTACTATTTTCTACCTTGCTGTTTTTATTTATTCAGATTATAAAAATATATTTCTACCATCCATATTACACTTTTATCACCATCTCTTTGCCGAACTAGTGCGCCTATACAATTTTCCATTGTATTGGGTGTGTTGGGGACACAAGAGAGTTCTTATATTTGGTTGCAGGGTCGTTTGAGAGAGACCATCTTCGTCCTACACCTCTCATGGATTGATAAACCTTAGGTCATCCACTTGAGGGAAAATTGCTACTGTCCTACAAAACTCTGCGCTAGGAGGCCCAACACGTGTCTACAAGAATAAAGTTGCATAGTAGACATCTGGCATACAGGGAAGTTCGCCATTGATGGGGGTACGGTGTTGGCAGCTTGGTGTGGCGGCGATGTAGGCGATCGTGAAAAACCAGGTGCAGAGGGCTACCGTTTGTGCTGGATTGGTCCTTCAGGGTGGTGGGATTTTCTGCAACAGACAAAGGGATACGGAATGGCACCGCGCAATGAGGGGCGGCCACGTCCTCAACCAGGGGGATTTTTTGTTTCTCAATCCAAACCTTCTCGTGTATATCTTTCCTAGGAAACCGCACCGCGGGAGGATCCTTGGATTTTGGCAGTCGAGATTTCTCTTTCCAAATAAATCTCCTATTAGATTGGCCTGGTTGATTGCATTCATGGGCCAAATGGCCCAACACATGACAAACAACACATCTAATATTACCAGGGCATAACAAGAAATGATGGCCCAATTGGTTACAAGTATGACATCTTTGGCCCACATTGCATGAACATTCGACAATCCCATGAATGTGACAGGAGGTCATGGCCAAAGTCAGACATCGGCAGTCACATTTAAGAACATTGCGAGTGTAACAAAAAATGCCTGGGCACACGAGAGATTTGTGACCGAACCTTTCACAAGTTTCACATCAAATCACTCTTTATTTAATATAATTCAGAGAAGGCACGTCCTTAACTTGGGCTGCAATTTTAACGTCATCATTCAAATAGCCTGCCTACCAAAGATCCAGGATAGTATATAGTTTATCCTCCAAAATGGAATCCCATAGTTCTCAGCGAAAATGTCCTCCTTTAAAGGAGGGGAGTTTAACTTAATATCCCTTAGATTGCGGAAATTTGAATTTGCCAAACTTGATCTCCGTAACAACCGGAAACTGAAAAGAGCCAAAGGCGATGTCTCCAGCCACCACCGATGAACCAGAAGCAAACTTCAGCGACTTGTAAAACCCAAAATGCTGCAATTCAGTAGAAGATGATGGATCCACGGATGGAGAACCCTGTGATTTTAACCAATTTGAACGTAGAGTCGGCCCTCTAGGGGCTAAGACATCCCATAATTCCGTGTATGCATGCCAACCAAGATCACTAGGAGTCTTAGATGATTCAACAACACCTCTGTATAGATGAAAATGGCAGACAAAATCCGGCCAAATACGATCCTGAAGCCCATAGATGAAATGCCCCCCTCAGTTTGAAGCCATAGAGAAGCGGAATCGTCAATCACTGAGTTTGAACATATTGAATCCCGTGCCAACCGATTCTTTAGAGAGGGAGAATGAGGCAGAGGAGAAGGGAACCATCAGAAAGAATTCTCTGGTCATGGGGGGAGAAGTGCACCGTGACTTGAAGCGTTGACGCACCTATGCCTCGACCGCGAGGCCGGGGGAAAAGTCCCAGTGGAGGAGACCATCCATGAGAACGCCCGCAAGATCTACCTAGAGCCTCCATGGGAGGGGGTGGGAGGTGGGAGGGAGCCGCCATCAACTTGTTGCCAAAGGGGGGTGTATAGATCATTAGGCTTCGAGAGGGAGTGTGTTTTGCTTTTTGTTGCCTCTCTTGCTAGTTTGATCATTTGCTTTGATCGTTTGCTTGTTTAATGCATGGCACATTATATTTGTGCTTGTTTGTGATATACTCTTGTGATCATGTGTTTGATCATACTATGCCTTGACATGTGCTTTCTTGATGATATCTATGATACTTGTGTATGATCAATCATGTTTATCCTTGGTGATGAGTGCATGTTCTTTATAGCTTATCATTTTGAGCGCTCCACCAAGATGTATGTGACATGGAAGAGTGACCCATGATCCTAATCGATTGTGCATTCCCATTCAAATGCAAAATTTAAATAATGTACAAATTTAGGGGGAGCTCTTGCTTATCACATACTTCTCAAAGCGACGATGTATTTCATTCATATTATCATTTGTTGAAGCTTTAATCTATATGTTGTCATAAATTACCAAAAGGGGGGAGATTGAAAGTGCAACTAATCCCCGTGTGGTTTTGGTAATTCATAACAACATATAGCTTATAGCTCATTGAACTAATATACATTCAAGTTAAATATTTTAGAAAGTTCAATGATTGGCATGGCATAGACTAGAGATGCGGACCCTTCAAAATGCTAAGGACAAAGGTTGCGAAATGCTCAAGACTCTTCATTTTCATTTTAGTGATCCGGGATCACATTGAGTCCATAGGAAAGGCAATACTATTAAAAGGGTATGAGGTGTTGCTGAATGGTCTACTTGCTCAAAGTGCTTAGTGATATTGCTCCAAAGCCCTCAACCATTTTCTCATTTCCACATATGTCCAAAATACAAAGTCAAACTCGGCCCCACCGATTTGATCTATCCGGCGCCACCGAGTTCATTTGGCATAGCCACTGCTAGAAACCCTAGACAATTCAGTCTCACCAATATGGATCTCGGTCACACCGAGATGGCATTGCAAACTCTCTGCTTCCCTTTGTAACATTTTGGTCTCGCCGAAATGAACGATCGGTCTCACCGAAATGAACGATCGGTCCCACCGAGTTTGCATTGTAAACTCTTTGTTTCCCTTCATAACATTTTGGTCTCATCGAAATGAGCGATTGGTCCCACCGAGTTTGCCTGACCAACTCTCTGTTTTCTCATTGTTGAAATCGGTCTCACCAAGTTCATGCAATCGGTCTCACAGAGATGAGATTTTGCCCTATCCCTAGCACATCAGTCCCACCGAGTTGATCATGTTGGTCCCACGGAGATTCCTAACGTTCACATTTTGAACTAAATCGGTCTCACCGAGTTCATCTATTCGGTCTGACCGAGTTGTGTCAAATGTGTGTAACGGTTGGATTTTGTGTGGAGGCTATATATACCCCTCCACCCCCATCTCCATTTGAGAGAGAGCCATCAGAACTTTCCTACACTTCCACTACTTATTTTCTGAGGGAGAACCACCTACTCATGTGTTGAGACCAAGACATTCCAATCCTACCACTAGAATCTTGATCTCTAGCCTTCCCCAAGTTGCTTTCCACTCAAATCTTCTTTCCACCATAGCCAAATCTATGAGAGAGAGTTGAGTGTTGGGGAGACTATCATTTGAAGCACAAGAGCAAGGAGTCATGATCAACACACAGTCTATTACCTTTTGGAGAGTGGTGTCTCCTAGGTTGGTTAGGTGTGACTTGGGAGCCTCCGACAAGATTGTGGAGTTGAACCAAGGAGTTTGTAAGGGCAAGGAGATCTCCTAGTTTGTGAATATTACTCGAGTGAGGCAAGTCCTACATCGGCGATGGCCATGGTGAGATAGACAAGGTTGCTTCTTCGTGGACCCTTCATGGGTGGAGCCCTCCATGGACTCGCGCGACCGTTGCCCTTCGTGGTTTGTAGTCTCCATCAACATGGACGTACTATGGCACCACCTATTGGAACCATGCCAAAAATCTTCATGCCTACATTGTGTTTGCTTTCTCCAAACCCTTCCCTTTACCTTCATATGCAATGTTTTACATTTCGCGGCTACACTCTTAGAATTACATGTGTAGGTTGATTGCTGGACTTGTGCTAAGTTGCTAAAATCTGCCAAGACTTAAAATTGGGAAAAGGCTAGGTTTTTATTTGGTTAAGTAGTCTAATCACCCCTCCCCTCTAGACATACTTTCGATCCTACACTGGTTGTATTGCCGCGCAGGCCTCACCGCCACCTCCTACTCCCACCACTGGCCAGGTCACCCCTCTACTCACTCACATCCTCGGTTATTATGCAGCGACAGCAACCTCACATCGCAGCCGAAGCAGTCAACCCTCATACTCCCCTCCACGTCTTCTTCGGCCCCGCGTCGTTCACTTCTTGGGCCTCGCCGTCGTCCACTGGATGGGTGTTGCCCGTGCAGAGTGGTCAACATGGTCAATGAAAGACAACCATCAAAAGAGGATTGTACACGGTGAGGCTGAGACCTGGACCCACCGGCTACATCTTTGCACGCAAGGAAGTGCCTCCTTATTATGCGCAAAAAAATAAATCCTCCCCCCGACAGCTTGGACCCACCATCTATATTTCGCATGCAAGGAAGTGTCTCCTTATCCTCCCTGATAGCTGGGACCCACACGATCGAAGCGTACATAGCATTGTCATTCTGGTCGCAAATGTGTACGTACATACTGGTCCATCGGTCTATCTGCCACGATCAGCCGTGGCCAACTAAGGAGCGGTAACGATGTTCAAAAAAAGAAGTGGTAGCAGTTCAGGCAATCCTGTCTAAGTCATCTACACATACGTACAACCACGCTGCAAAAAAGACACCCATGTACGTACATAAGGGTGTGGTCTCGAATGCGTATAACAACAACGCCATGTTCATCGGGAGCCAACCAGCTGTATCAAAATGGAGAAACATCGTCATGTTCATCGGGAGGCAACCGACTGGGTCAGAATGCATCTTGTTCAACGGGGGCCAACCGAATTGGATGCAACAGCCGAGATGGAGACTAGCGCACCGCAGAACAGTGGAAACGGACTTTTGCTCGACTACCTAGGGTTGAAACGAGATCATGTTCATCGGAAGGGGTCTGGCGAACCAAAAAACTGAGGAAACACACTTCTCTCCAACTGCCTACGGTCGAAACGGGGTCCTGTTGATCAGGAGGGGTCTTGTGTATCGCAAAACGGAGGAAACAGACTTCTGTTTCGGGGTCCTGTTCATCGGGAGGGGTGTGGTGTACCGCAAAACGAGACTCCATGGGCTAGTGTTCATCCACCGTAGACTACCTCCAGCCTCCACAGGCTACTGTTCATCCACCGTCGACTTCTTCCAGCCTCCACCTACTACTGTTTATCCACCATCGACCTCCTCCAGCCTCCACCAGCCACTATTCATCCATGGGCTACTGTTCATCCAACCTCCACCGAGTACTATTTAACCAGACTCCACGGGGTCCTGTTCACCCACCCCAACCGGCTGGGGTGTGTGGCAGCCTCCTTGCGGTCCTATTCATCTAGCAGCAACCGCCTACTACCACGCGGTCCTATTCATCCAACGGCAACCACCTACACACGGCTGGGGTCCTGTTCACCCAACCCCCATCGGGAACTGTCCATCCACATCCAACCAACTTGCTGGACTCACCACGTCTCGACTCGTTCTACATATCGCGCGCACTGAAGCAACATGCACTATTCATCCAGATGCAACCCAACAGGCTAGCTACGTCTCACACGGGGGTTCGATCGGCTTCAGTAAGCCGCAGCAGCGACCGATCGGGTTCATTTAGTAGCGAAGGTGTTGGTCGGGTTCAGTTAGCAGCGAAGGGGTCGATCGATCGGCTTTAGTATGTAGGAATGTGATCGCTTGGATTAACGCCTCGCTCGGGTTTAGTTATAACAAACACGGCTTGCACCACGCGTGTGTACGAAAGAGAAACGCGCGTACCACACTGCATAGCTCAGCCTCGACCACCCACCGCAACCGGGAACTCCGTGAAAACTTCATCGCCCTCACTTCTACCATGATTTTTTATGTTATGGACGGCCCAAAGAATGTCATGCACCTGCGTCCCCAGCCCGCGCAGGATGAAAAGCCCATTTTATGTCATGATTTTTGTCATAGAAGTAGGAGCCCACCACATCTATGATGATACGTGTTTTGTCACAATTATCTTCATAGAAGTGTGATAACCCTGACAGGAAAAAAAATCGTTCGGGGCATAATGTCACTGATGTGTCTTTTTTTTAGTCAGGGTTATAATTAGTCGGCTACGTAGAAGGTAAGCATGTCGTAGACGACCTCTAAGTCTTGAAATATGTGCCAAGCCTTCGGGAGTAATCCTTCTACGTGCCATGGGCCGCCTTAACATGACCCGCTGGTGAACCGACATGGGGGTGCACATCCCGGCCCACCTGTATAGAAGACGACGTGGTGAGTGACCCCTAATCCCGGACACTATCAGAGAGAGAGGGAGAGATATAAATAGATAGATAGATAGACAAATAGATACAGGGCGAGAGAGAGAGATAGATAGATTATCCACCGACAGTTAGGGCTCATATGTCAAGTTACATATTTGGGATGGGTTTTCTTGGTGAACCACAGAAATATTACACATGAATGCCCTAATAAATTTATTGGGAGAGCACCTATAACCATTTATAGGAAGAGTCTTTTCACCAGTGATTTGTACTCTTGTGAGTGCATCTGAATCAAGGGGTACAACATTTTGGTCCTTGCCATTACCAGATCCCACTCTTCACATTTTTTCAGACACACTTTTCAGTCATTACAATGATGCAAACTAGATGATCCTTGTCATGTAGATCTTAGTTATGTTGGCATCAGTATAAGTTGTGATGCTCATAATAATGTGAGCAACCTTTGTCAATAGATCAACAACTATGTACTGAAATGAATCGTACTCTCACCGAGTAGTGGTAATCCAGCAAGGAAATCCATTTCAATTTTATCCCACTTCTAGTTGGGTATATAACCATTGTAGTAGTCTTGTGGGGCATTGATGTTCCACCTTGAGTCCTTTCCTATTTGGCATATATCACATACGGTTAGTAGTGGTCCTACTAGGGGGCTTTAACAAGATTAAGCCTACCTTTCATAAATGTTATTACTGCTTAGTGAACTACATATCACTTGAAATTATATTGAGATGCTTCATGCAACATTTTAAATGCACTTTTGAATTAGACCCAATAACTTGATGCTTTGAGCCTTTCCTCCATTGTTATGCTAGATTCACGATGATGATGTATCATGTGATTTCCATTCCATAGCAGGCCACCGATTTTCTCTTTCAGGTCAAGGTAAATCTTGCTTTTACCAGTGTATGAATACGAGGAATCATGGGATTTTCAGAGAATTCACTTCTTAATCAACAACCTTGAGGTACACAAATATGTTCTTTGTACCATATGCTTGTGTGCTCATTGTAAAAAAACTCTAGGGCTTTTCCTTCCGCATATTTTGCTTGATCCTTTCAGAATAATTGTGTTGCTTCCAGCTTCCATGATTTATCAAGCAGATATCACTACACTTCTACTGTTGCTAAGAATCCTTCTCGCACTACTTCCAAACTGAAGTGCATGACATGTTTGCACAACTCTGAAGGTGCTATTGTAGATCTAATGTTGTACTACCTCTGTATCAAAATATAAGCAGTTCAATTGGTACAGAGGGAGTAGTTAAAGTGACTTTTGCAATTTTGCACATCGACAACTACATTGGCCTTGGCCAAGGATATAGGACACTTAAGTCATAATCATCGATAAGATCTAGCTACCTTCGTTGGAGAAGGTTCAACTCATTCTGAGTGAATATATACTTGATGAAGGAAAGAAAGGGTGGAAGCATATGCTATTCAAGCAGGGACGCGTCCGTGTTTATAATGACATAGATTACAAGATCGGTAGGTGGTTAGGGCTTGGCCCCTACTCCAAGCTATACAAGAGAGAGGTCCAGCCGACTACCAACCTGCCTTGTTGTACAAGTACACAACACACACACAATTACAATCATGAAAATGTCACGTTACATAAGTCTATCGTTTAACATTCTCCCTCAATCTAAACGTGTCAAGGTTGAGATTGCTCTTGAAGGCTTGAAGCTGCAGAGCCTGCAGAGGCTTCATAAAACCATCAGCAACTTGGTCACCTATTGGGATGAATTTGATATCCAACGGTTTCCTTGTGACTCTTTGTCTCGAACAAAATGGAAGTCAATCTCTATGTGCTTAGTTCTTGTATGGAACACATGATTAGCAAAGAGATATGTTGCACCAAGATTATCACACCATAAACAAGAGACATGTGGTATTTTGAAAGGATCGAGAATAGGTGTCTAGAGGGGGGTGATTAGACCCTCAACAAGTAAAGATAGCCATTTTTAAGTTTTGCAAGTTGAGGTTGGAAATTAGCACCATTTCAAACATTCACAATACAATTCAAGCAAGCATCCAAACATTATATGAGCAACGGAAAGTAAAGCATGCAACTTGCAAGAAAGTAAAGGGATGGGATTGGAGTGTGCAAACGCAACTGGAGACACGGAGATTTTTGGCGTGGTTCCGATAGGTGGTGCTATCGTACATCCACGTTGGTGGAGACTTCAACCCACGAAGGGTAACGGTGGTGCGAGTCCACTGAGGCCTCCACCCATGAAGGGTCCATGAAGAAGCAACCTTGTCTATCCCACCATGGCTGTCGCCCATGAAGGACTTGCCTCACTTGGGTAGATCTTCATGAAGTAGGCGATCTCCTTGCCCTTACAAACTCCTTCGTTCAACTACACAATCTTGACGGAGGCTCCCCAGTGACACCTAACCAATCTAGGAGACACCACTCTCCAAAAGGTAATAGATGGTATGTTGCTGATAAACTCCTTGCTCTTGTGCTTCAAATGATAGTCTCCCTAACACTCAACTCTCTCATACAGATTTGGCTATGGTGGAAAGATGATTTGAGTGGAAAGCAACTTGGGGAAGGCTAGAGATCAAGATTCTTGTGGTTGGAATTGAATGTCTTGGTCCCAACACATGAGTAGGTGGTTCTCTCTCAGAAAATGAATGGTGGAAGTGTAGGCACGTTCTGATGGCTCTCCTCACGAATGAAGAATGGGTGGAGGGGTATATACAGCCTCCACACAAAATCTAACAATTACTCACAGATTCCCGAACTTGGTGAGACCGAATGGTAAAACTCGGTCAGACCGATTCAGGTCAAAATGTGAATGTTAGGATTTTTGATGGGACCGACAAGGTCAACTCGGTGGGACCAATGTGCAAGGGTTAGGGTAAAACCTCAACTTGATTTGACTGAATACACAAAGTTGGTGAGACCGATTTTAGTAATAAGCAAATAGAGAATTGGTCAAGCAAACTCGGTGGGACCGATTGCGCAAACTCGGTGGGACCAAAATTGTTGCAACAGGCAACTGGTAATTTGCAAGCCCATCTCGGTGAGACCGAGATCCCATCGGTGAGACCAAACTGATTAGGGTTTGGCAGTGGCTATATCAAGTGAACTCGGTGGCGTCGGATATATCAAATCTGCGAGGCCGAGTATTACTTTTAGGTTTAGGACATATGTGGATATGAGAAAGTGGTTGAGGGTTTTGGAGCGTATCACTAAGCATTTTGAGCAAGTAAGCCATTAAGAAACACCTCATCCCCTTTTAATAATATTGGCTTTCCTATGGACTCAATTTGATCTTGGATCACTAAAATTAAAATGTAGAGTCTTGAGCTTTTGCCAATGTTTGTCCTTAGCATCTTGAAGGGGTTCCACATCCTGTTGTCCATGTCCATGCCACTCCAATGTTGAACTCATCTGAAATATACTAGGTAGAGATATTAGTCCAACAAAGGGTATGTTGACATTAATTACCAAAATCACCCAGGGAGCATTTGTGCTTTTAGTCTCCCCCTTTTTGGTAATTGATGACAACATACATCAAAGCTTTAGATAAAGATATGAAGAAAGTTGCAAGTAAAGCTTTGGAAATATATGCAACATGCATTGGCTCCCTCTACATGTATGCAATCATGTGAAGATAGATCATAAGAGTATGAGAATGCATAAACATGACAGAGCAAGTAATGAGTTACATGTGTCTTGTCTATATGCATCATAGCAAATGGTGTAGATAGTGGGAATATACCTTCATGTTCATGAATCTCTCTTGCAAACAATATATACCATAGCAAGAGATCTTCATGCACATGAGTGTGATGCATATACTTACCTTGTGGTCTTGAACTAGCTTTGGAAGAGATGTAACTTGGTAAACAAGGTTAGGTAACACAAGAACATCTACTAGACAGAGCAAGAATAGGAGATCACAAGAATACCAAGATTGGGATGACATGTAAGGAGTAAGTACTAGGTACTCTAGTTGGTGATAGACATGTCCCCAAGAATAAGGATATGCAATGAATTCGAGAGATTTTCTTCCCTTAGGACTGAGCTCTCTCCCCCTGAATCTGACATTGGATAATGGGAGAAGATAGGGAAAGAAAATCAAAGCAAACATGAAAATCAGAGCAAAATAAAATCATAACATATACTAACATGTCTTTCCCCCCTTGAAGACATGAGATAACTTTCCTATTAACAATAAGAAGCATTGGGAGAAGCCTTTAGGTGTGCATTCTCTCTTATGTGATAAGCTTTGATGTGCTCTCTCTCCCCCTTTGACATCAATTTCCAAGAAGGGACTTCTAGAGCATGAGTCAAGTAGGTTTGGTCCGTGAGTCACATTACAAAGCAACATGTAATATAGGATGCTGGTAGAGGACAAGTATCACTGAGTGGAGCTGGAACAAAGATATAGGATGCAAGTGACACCGTTTTTATCTCAGTATTGAAATCGGTAGCACCGAGTTGTTTCTTTCGGTGACACCGAGATGGTTTGGTTTGGCCGAAGTAAACAAACCGGTGAGACCGAGTTCAATCCAGAGAGTAAACACTTGTCACCTCAGCTCACTTAACAAATAAGATCTCACAAGGATATGCAAGGAATTAACTGAAGGATTTGCAATGAACTGGATGCAGGGAATGGAGAATAGAAAAGAAAAGAAATCTAGATGAAGTTTTTTTTGAAAGGGGAACTAGCATGCACAAGACAAATGCAAGAGCACAAAGAAACAACAGAGAACTTCATCTAGAATTGGTCGGCGACAAAGTCAACTATGTTAGAGTATATTGACTTAGGAGTCGAGTGAAGACACTTGATAATAGGTCATACTCATCGTTTAAACTCAAAATAGGGTTGCCATTTTTTGTTAATTTTGATGTATTCTCATCTTGTTGAGTTGCTTTGACCCATATCATGTGGTAAAGCTTCTCTAAGATGGAATGGCATACCTTGGGTGGCGGTGTTGATCTCAACCATGTAGTTGAACTTGTGTGGGATGCTCAAAGTTGATGTAGTTCATCAAGATTTGGGAGCACCTTTTGTAGTTGAAGTTCATCTTCCTACATGGGTTAGTCTTGCAAGGAAGTGCACTTGTGTATCCAAAATGACATTCATGAAATTTGCTACCAATTGAAATTTGATATAAGGAATTTGTCAAAGGATATATTGAATGGATTCGTGCTTCCTTGTCTTCATCCACCACTTTGTAGAGACTTGGAGATGTGGAGATTGCTTAGAATGTGATTGAGTTGCAATCTCATAGAGTTGGGCTTATCCAAGTACCTACAAGGGTTAGATAGCATGCAAGTGTACAAGTATATCCAAGACATATGATCATCATCATAAGAGAAATATCAAGGATTAGTCATATTAAGGCTCATGCCTTGCATGCATCCACTTGGATTTTCTACTCCAAGTTTGAGGCATCAATGATGTTCAATTCATCTCTCAACCGGCAAAACACTTTGTCATCAAGTGGTTTGGTGAACATATCCGCCAATTGCTTATCGGTACGAACATGCTTAAGTTTGATATCTCCCTTAGCAACATGATCTCAAATGAAATGATGACGAACTTCAATATGCTTAGTTCGAGAGTGTTGCACGGGATTATGAGAAATCTTAATAGCACTCTCATTGTCACAAATCAATGGAACATGTTTGACATATATCCCATAACATTTAAGAGTTCAGGTCATCCAAAGTAATTGAGCACAACATGAACCGGCGGCAATGTATTCTGCTTCGGCGGTGGATAAGGATACTGAGTTTTTTTTTCTTGGAGGACCAAGACACAAGAGACCTACCAAGAAATTGACAAGTACCCGAAGTGGACTTTCTATCAACGTTGTCACTGGCATAGTCCGAATAGGAGTAGCCAACAAGATTAAAAGAAGACCTCTTAGGATACCAAATGCCAAAATTTGGTGTATGTATTAAGTATCTCACTATCCTTTTCACTGCCTTGAGGGGCCGCTTGATATCGCGCACACATGCACACACTTAGCATGGTATCGGGACAGGAGGCACATACATATAACAATGAACCAATCATAGAGAGGTAAACCTTTTGGTCAATCGGTTCACCATCCTTTGTCAAGTCAAGATGTCCACTAGTAGGCATGGGGGTATTCATACCTTTGCATTCTTGCATGTTGAACTTCTTGAATAAGTCCTTGGTATATTTTGTTTGAGAGATAAAGGTTCCCTCCTTAGTTTGCTTGATTTGCAAACCAAGAAAGAACTTGAGTTCACTCATCATAGACATTTCAAACTTCTCCGACATAAGCTTTCCAAACTTTTCACTAAAATGAGGGTTAGTTGAACCAAATATGATATCATCAACATAGATTTGGCACACAAATAATTCTCCATTAACCCTTTTAGTAAAGAGTGTAGAATCAATATTACCAATTTCAAACCCTTTTTCAAGAAGAAACTTAGTCAAGCATTTATACCAAGCTCTATGAGCTTGCTTAAGACCATAAAGAGCTTTGTGGAGTTTGTAAACATGGTCGGGTTTCTTAGGATTAACAAAGCTGGGAGGTTGTTTAAATACACTTCCTCCTCAATTTACCATTAAGAAAAGCACTTTTGATGTCCATTTGATATAAGGTAATGTCATGATGATTGGCATAAGCAAGTAAGATGCAAATGGACTCAAGTGTAGCAACGGGGGCATATGTCTCACCGTATTCCATACCTTCGACTTGAGTGTAGCCTTGAGAAACGAGACGAGCCTTGTTGCGTACAACTTGTCCATCTTCATCTTGCTTGTTCCGAAACACCCATTTGGTTCCAATGACATTGTGCTTCTCATCGGGCTTTTCAACCAACGTCCACACTTGGTTCCTCTCAAAGTTGTGTAGCTCTTCGTGCATGGCATTTATCCAATCCAGATATTCCAATGCTTCTTCAACCTTCATAGGTTCAATGCTAGAAATGAATGAGTAATATTCACACAAGTTAGCCAAACGAGTTTTAGAGCGAGTAATTATCCGGTTTGGATATCATCAAAGATTTGTTAGATGGGATGATCTATTGAGACTCTTGCTCGAACTCATGAGAGCTTTTTTTTGGGTCAGGGTGGAACATCCTCTTCACTGTCTTGTTCTTCCTCTTGACTTTCTTCGTTGTTGTTGGCGTTGTTGTTCTCCCATGGAGGTGAAGGAGTCATCGAGGTTCATCTTGTTGTACATCCTCATTTTCATCGCCTTGATGTGTCCCACTCGTGGATGCCTCCACATCAACTTGTGGTTCACCTTGGCGTGAAGTTGAGGCCTCCACTTGGACGGACGAGGTACTCTCCTTCACCTCCGTTGGGCGAATCTTGCCAATAGACAAGTCTTGGATTGCTTGGATCTTTATCACCTACATCAATTGGCAATTGCTCTACTTGCGAGCCGTTAGATTCATCAAATTTCACATCTACCGTCTCTTCAACCTTTCGGGTGGAATTGTTGTAGACACGGTAAGTGTGATAGTTTGAGCCATAACCGAGTAGGAAACCTTCATGAGATTTAGGAGCAAATTACGAACGATGATTCTTATCAAGAATGTAGCACTTTGAGCCGAATACCCGAAAGTATCCAACTTGGGGTTTGTTACCGGTGAGAAGCTCGTATGCCATCTTGCTGAGTAGCTTGTGAAGATATATATGATTCGTTGCATGACAAGTTGTCTCAACCACTTCCGCCCAAAAGTGTTTTGGCGTCTTGTACTCATCAAGCATCGTTCTCGCCATTTTGATGAGCGTCCGGTTCTTCCTTTCAACAACTCCATTTTGTTGAGGTGTGTACGTAGCCGAGAACTCATGTGAAATCCTTTCTTCGTAAAGAAAGGTGTCCACATTGGTGTTCTTGAACTCCGTTCCATTGTCACTGCGAACCTTATTGATCTTCACTTCAAATTGATTTTGGGCCTTCCTAGCGAAGTTTTTGAAGATCTTTTGGACCTGCAATTTATCATCAAGAAAGAACACCCACGTAAATCTTGAAAAATCATCAACAATGACTAGACCAAACGAGTTACCACCGAGACTCTTGTAGGCATTGGGACCGAAATGATCATTGTGAAGTAGTTCGAGCGGTCTCCTCGTGGTCATGATGTTCTTCATAGAGTGGCTTCCTCCAATCTGTTTTCCTGCTTGCAAGCATTGCAAAGTCTATCCTTGTCAAATATGACATCTTTAACACCAGGGATATGATCACCTTTAATAAGCTTGTCAAGATTTCGCATGCCCACATGACCTAACCGTCTATGCCACAACTAGCCTTTAGAGGATTTAGCAATTAAGCAAGTTCTAGGTTGAGCCTTTTTAGTGAAATCAACAATGTATAGATCACCTCTACGTATGCCTGTAAAGAACATTTTATGATTATCTCTTCGAAACACTTGGCAATCCACTTTAGTAATTAGGACATTGAAACTAAAGTCAGCTAGTCTAGATACAGAAAGCAAATTATAGCCGAGAGATTCAACAAGCATAACATTTTGTATGGAGTTGTCATGTGAGATGGCCACCTTACCGAGGCCAACCATCTTATGCTTTGAGTTATCACCAAAAGTGACATACTTTCGAGGGTTGTCGTTTTCAGCAAGCTCACAAAACATATGTTTGTCTCCGGTCATGTGATCGGTACATCCACTATAAAGGACCCATTCATTTCCTCCATCCATGTAGCCGCAAAGTTTAGCCATAAGACCAAAGTGTCTCATAGAATCTTCAAGATCAAGATCACTATCATCATCTTCATCATAGTATCCATGTTCAATATCGTCTTGCAAATGATCATTTCCTAGACAGAGTGATTCATTAGATATATGATTTTGACAATGTTCATCTCTATGAATTCTAATAGCTTCGGAAATGATATTGCTAATAATTCCAACATCTCCTTTGGCACGCATAAGGTCACGAAGCTCAAATAAAAAATCTCCAAACTTAGGATCATTGGGATTCACCTTATTCAAAGCAATAGACTTATGAAGAATCTCATCTAAGTTTTTCAAGGAATAGTCTGGAAATCGTTCCTCAAGAAATCTCCATATAGTATAAGCACAATCAAGAGTTGGCAAGTGACCAATCAAATTTCTAGGCAAACCTCTAGTGATAAGATTGATAATTCTAAGATTGCGAATCATGTCAAGAGACTCATCATGGGTAGGATGCAAGGGTTCAGCAAGGGGTTCACAAGGAGTAGTAATGTACTTGTTCAAGTGATATTCATGAAAAATTCCAAGCATCTCATTTTTCCACTCACTAAAGAACTCTCCATCAAGCATAGGTACTCTACATCTAAGACTCCCCAACATAGATCCATCCATCTTCCTCCAATGGTGATTAAACCAAAGCAATGGAGACCAAAGATCTGATACCAATTGAAAGGATCGAGAAGATGTGTCAAGAGGGGGGTGATTAGACCCTCAACAAAAGATAGCAGTTTTTAAGTTTTTCAAGTTGATGTTGGAAATTAGCACCATTTCAAACATTCACAATACAATTCAAGCAAGCATGCAAAGATTATATGAGCAGCTGAAAGTAAAGCATGCAACTTGCAAGAAAGTAAAGGGATGCGATTGGAGTGTGCAAACGCAATTGGAGACACGGAGATTTTTGGCGTGGTCTCAATAGGTGGTGCTATCGTACCTCCACGTTGGTGGAGACTTCAACCCACGAAGGGTAACGGTTGCGCGAGTCCACGGAGGGCTCCACCCATGAAGGGTCCACGAAGAAGCAACCTTGTCTATCCCACCATGGCCAGCATGCACGAAGGACTTGCCTCACTTGGGTAGATCTTCATGAAGTAGGTGATCTCCTTGCCCTTACAAACTCCTTTATTCAACTCCACAATCTTGACGGAGGCTCCCAAGTGACACCTAACCAATCTAGGAGACACCACTCTCAAAAGGTAATAGCTGGTGTGTTGATGATGAACTCCTTGCTCTTGTGCTTCAAATGATAGTCTCCCCAACACTCAACTCTCTCTCACAGATTTGGCTATGGTGGAAAGATGATTTCAGTGGAAAGCAACTTGGGGAAGGCTAGAGATCAAGATTCTTGTGGCTGGAATGGAATGTCTTGGTCTCAACACATGAGAAGGTGGCTCCCTCTCAGAAAATGAATGGTGGAAGTGTAGAAACATTTTGATGGCTCTCCTCACGAATGAAGAATGGGTGGAGGGGTATATATAGCTTCCACACAAAATCTAACCATTACACACAGATTCCCAAACTCGGTGAGACCGAATGGTAAAACTCGGTCAAACTGATTCAGGTCAAAATGTGAACGTTAGAATTTTCGAAGGGACCAACAAGGTCAACTCGATGGGACCGACGTGCAAGGGTTAGGGTAAAACCTCAACTCGGTTTGACCGATTACACAAACTTGGTGAGACGGATTTTGGTAATAAGAAAATGGAGAATTGGTCAAGCAAACTCGATGGGACCGATTGCACAAACTCGATGGGACCGAAATTGTTGCAACAGGCAACAGGGAATTTGCAAGCCCATCTCGGTGAGACCGAGATCCCATCGGTGAGACCGAACTGATTAGGGTTTGGCAGTGGTTGTATCAAATGAACTCGGTGGTGCCGGATATATCAAATCGGTGGGGCCGAGTTTGACTTTTAGGTTTAGGACATATGTGGATATGAGAAAGTGGTTGAGGGTTTTGGAGCATATCACTAAGAATTTTGAGCAAGTAAGCCATTAAGCAACACCTCATACCCTTTTAATAGTATTGGCTTTCCTATGGACTCAATGTGATCTTGGATCACTAAAATGAAAATGTAGAGTCTTGAGCTTTTGCCAATGTTTGTCCTTAGCATCTTGAAGGGGTTCCACATCCTGTTGTCCATGTCCATGCCACTCCAATGTTGAACTCATCTGAAATATACTAGGTAGAGATATTAGTCCAACAAGAGATATGTTGACATTAATTACCAAAATCACCCAGGGAGCACTTGTGCTTTCATCTTTCAACCCCTAGCTCATCTAGTAGAGTTTCTATCCACATTACCTCGGCCATTGCATTTGCCAATGATTTGTATTCTACTTCAGTGCTAGAACGGGAAATAGTTGATTGTTTCTTGGCATTCCATGAGATGAGATTTGAGCGAAAGAAAACGGCAAACCCGCCAGTAGACCTCCTATCATCAGGGCAACCTGCCTAGTCTGCATTAGAGAAGGCACTTACTGTTGGTTATGGCGACCTACATATTTTTCAGTCTTGTTCCAACACTTCCTTGAATATACCTTAATATTCTCTTTACAGTTGTCCAATGCAAGGAGGTAGGAGAATGCAAAAAAATGACAGACCTTATTAACAGAGAAAGATATGTCAGGCCTTGTCAAAGTTAAATACTAGAGTGCTGCAACTACACTTCTATATTTGGTCCCTTCTTCTGGATTTCAAAGTTCTCCTCCATGCAATGGCAGTTTTTCAGTGGTAGACAGAGGTGTGCTACACGGTTTACAGTTCTTCGTGCCTACACGTTTAAGTATGTCCGTGGCATACTTCCCTTGAATTAGTGAGATGCCATCAGGTGCCTTTTTTACTTCAATGCCTAAAAAATAATGTAACTCTCCCAGGTCCTTAAGAGCAAATTCACTTTTCAAGTTTTTAAGTAGAGCTGAGTCAGCCTCTTGTGAGGAGCTAGCAACAATTATGTCATCTACATAAATGAGCATGAAAATGGTCACCTTCCATTTATTGAAGAAGAACAAGGAGGTGTCCCCCTTTGAGGGTTGAAATCCAAGTTGCTGCAACTTTGTGCTCAACCTTAAATACCAAGCCCTGGGTGCCTGCTTTAGACCATACAGAGCTTTATTTAACTTGCACACATACTGTGATTTAGTGTGTTCCACAAAACCAGGTGGTTGTTGCATGTAGACCTCTTCCTCGAGAACGCCATGTAAGAACACATTCTGTACATCCAACTGGCAAAGGCTCCATCCCCTGGAGACAACAATAGATAGAACAAGCCTGATACACTACAAAAAAAACACTTCCGTGATGATACGTGTTTATCACAGTAGGTCACGTTTTTTGTCATGCATGTACATCCATGACGATTTTATGACAAAATCAAGATAGTCATACATGTGTTGTCATAGAAGTGTTCCATGACATTACCAAAATTATCATCACAGAAGTGTCCACTTCCATGACGATAAATCGTGTGTCATGGAAGTGCTTTTGTCAAGGGTGAATGACACGTGGCATCCACTGTAACGCGTCGTTGTTAAGCTATCGAGTCCGGTTTTGGATCCGATAACCCGCTAACAGCCACGACCAATGGGGATTTTCCACGTGTAAATTTCTCATTGGCCGGAGGAACCACGTGTCGGCTCACCGTTGGGACAGATGTCATCCACTCATTAGACGGAAAGTGCCTATGATACATTGACACGTGGTACGGCCCAACAGAGGCCCGTTCCGGTGAAAAGTCCAGCCCGTTTGACTTGGTCAAAAGGTAGCGGGCCGGCCCATGGAAAGCCTGTTAACGGCTTGTTCGCATATAACCCATTTACAGCCCGCTAACTGACGGCCCAGTACGGCCTACCGGAATTAGGCCCAGTAGCGTCATATGGGCTATCCAATATGATTCCAGCCCATTGAAACTTCCATCCCATGTATGGCCCATGACGTCTTTTGGCCCATATGTGTCCCTTTGTAACTTTTTGCCCACTAACGGCCCATGGTGAAACCGACCCGTAATGAATAGTGTATCGCTTTATACCCATTAGTGGCACATTATTCCATTGGGCTGTTTGCAGCCCATGTTACCTTTCGGCCTTCTCAGGGCCCATTTATTCTTGGGATCATTTCCAGCATTCGGTTACTTACGGCCCGTTACTGGCCTTTTCTGCTTGTGGGCCAAATTCAGCCCGTGGTTATAGTCAGCCTGTTTGCGGCCCGTTAACCCATTGGGATGTTTTCATAGTGTCATCAAATACGGCCTACTAATGGCCCATTATGATTGGGTCATAAAACACACGACTTCCACTCTAGCCCATTTACGGCCCATTTGTCGGTCCGTTATTGGTCCATGAATGGTACGGCCCACATTTGGTGAAACGATTATATGACCCATAGAAGACCCATGGATTTGTCAGCCTGTAGAAGGCCCACGGATCCGATGGCCCATAGAAGGCCCACGGATCCAACGGCCATAGAAGGCCATGGATCGTACGTCCCATAGATGGCCCATGGATCGTATGGCCCATGGAGGGCAATGGTCACTACAACATTTGGGCGAGTTGGCCCCGTTTGAATGATATAGCATATTCAAAGAATTATCCTACTCTATACTATCACCTCTAAAAAAACATACACTATACAAAGAGACTAAGGCATAGAAATGTAGAATAATCCTAACTATACAATAAAGAAATTACAGTTGATTATACCCACTCGGCATTATGGTTCGGCATCAGCGATAATAAAGCATACACAAACAAAAAATTACATACACTGGGCAAATACAGCTCATACATCATGGACGCACATCAACATATCTTACCATTTGAACTATAATCTCTTCAAAAAATAGGATTGGCTGGATTCAGATAACACAAATTTCAGTCTACAAATTCTCCAATTCCTTCATGGTTACCTCAGTCTCTCATTTCATTTTCTTGACTCCTGCATCTAATACCTGCAAGTCCAGTCTCAACTTGTTGATTGCATGTTTAGAATCTTGTACACATTGTCTTTCCACCTCTAGTTGATGCTCGAGAACATCAACACATTCCAATTCCAATCCATAATCATTTGGTAATGGCCATGCCGCACTGCTTGCAGATCTTTGTGTTGATGTCACTTCATCCTGAAATGTTTCTGTAAGTACACATGACTAGGGCAAAAATATAGTTACAACAGTGAATCAAGCAAGACAGACTATTTTGTACATGGCAAAACATGACTAACAATAATGTTACACGTCATGAAGCATAAGCAGGTGATATTTTAAAAATTATAAAAATGGTAGTTTGTGCAGTCCGCATACAGAAATCTCTCTTAGCTCACCAGGGGAGCATGATGTTGGGGCAAATCCAAAACACAGACATGTTAAAGTTGGCCATTCTGTAGCTCAATTAAAGTCTTAGGGAGCATAATGAATAGTAGAGGAATTCATACAAACCTACTACAGCAAGCAAAACTATGCAATCATTAGCCTAGTATAAACTAGATTGTGAGCCTCATGCAGTAATAGTTGGTTAATAGACTTCAAAGCTTCAGGCACACTTCACGAGAGTAATTAAATGGTAAGGTCTTTAATTATGTCAACTAATAGTTATACAAGTACCCAACATCAGGCATCATTGTTTGGGAATCTCATTAACTAAGGACAAATAAAGAAATTGAAAAGAGCAATTTAACTATGCCTGAAACAAACAAGCAATTGAACTGTTTAGTTGGTAGCAAGCATACATGCATGCCTCGATAACATCCATGGCCTAGCTACATTTACTATATAAAGGAATAAGTAATGTAATATTGTTTGCCCCCCATTAAGTATCTCGACTAGGATGTAATCAATATCCTATTGATGATAGGGAGGCTAATGATGTGAATATGCGTTTGGTTATGACATTTATGACATCGACAAGTCTACCAGGGCAGGAAGCAGTTTCACACTGTTCACTACTATAAGATGTTTTAGATATTTAAAAGTACACTCCGTAATGAGTGAAGACACATTAAAATGTGTTTACATACATCTGAGTTACAAAAAATTAGAATATCATATAGTAGTGAGTGGAGGGGTTTTTAATCAATGGCCCAATGACTAGGTTACAGGTGAAGAACCCTATGCAAGCACAATGTCACACAAATAGGATGTCCTGGTAATTGTAATACAGTGTGACTTACCTTAACTGGTTGAACAGGCTCAGCGCTGCTCCATCTTCTCTTGCAGGGCTCCTTCCTAACATCTTGTACTTGGAAATCCTCAATCTTATCTTCATTGCACCCCCTCTGCAAGGTGACACAAACTAGCTACTGGTCTCCTTGGAAGATAAATATGCATACTTTCTAGTTTGTCAACAACAAAAAAGGATGATATTATAACAAAACAACACCACATAATGAAACGTGCCACATCTCTTGCACACAATGAAATGAGCATAATATGCATACTTTCCAGTCTGTGAACAACAAAAAAGGATGATATTATAACAAAACAACACCACATAATGAAACATGCCACATCTCTTGCACACAATGAAATGAGCATTTACTATGTGTGCACTATGTAAAACCTAGGCATACCTTCGAACTGGATCTCCAGGTACTCTTGGAGAGCCAACTTTAGTGTACAGCCAAACCTTTATGTCACCTATGAGTTATACAAGCCCCCACTACAACAGACCTTAGTGTTTAAATCATTGACAAGCTCTGTTAGGTCAAGAAAAACAAGTAATCAAAGCAAACATTCCTAGTATGGTTGGCTGATACAAACAAGCAATTGAACATATGTGTGAGCAAATCTTACATATCAAGAAAAGAAACATAAAAGGAGGCTTAAAGACCATCACTTGACTGACTAGATTTAAGGGGCATTTAAACATCATGTGCAACATATGAACTAACATAAACATTGCATATTTCAGATTCTATAATGAAATGCACATGTATTAGGTTATGCCATGTATGACAGTGCCTAAATGTACACTATAGCAGGCAGGAGTGATTCATCATTGCACGCAGAATTGAATTGCAGGTTATGGGAGAGTTCTATCCCGCCTTTTCAGAACTTATTGTCAAAATAAGCCATAAAAGATGTAAAGAAGTCATTTTTGAGTTATGGGCTTGGGCTTAACTTATTTCGCTTTAGAGGGGGTGTTTCACGTAGAAGCTCACTAAAAATTGAAGGGAAGGGGAACAGTGAAATGACTCTGTTGTCTGCCTATATTACACTCAAAATGCCACTGCTCATGCCCGCGTCGCACCTGACCCTCAAGTAAAAAAACACGCAAGAGTTCATTGCCCTACCCGCTTGCATCTCCTCTCCCCTTTCCCTCTACCTTGATCCCCTCCCTGCAGCGTTAGGGTTCCTCCAACAAGCCGTCTCCACTGGTCCCATCTGGCCTGGTCCTCGATGATGCTCTGTCTAGCTATATTACATGGCCGGTGGGTAGGGCCAAATCTCCCCGGCTGCTCCTCCCTCTAGCGTCGCCCCTCATTCTCAAGGTCTCCAGCAGCTTCTCTGTTGTGGTTCGTCCAACGCACTACTCCGGCGGGCGCTGCACAACTATGTCCGATGCCACACTACGGCAGAAGGCACCTCCTTCCCCCTCCCCTCCTCCCAGGACGTGGCCTTGAGGTGTTGTTAAAGGATGAGCTCATCCAACAAGGTGAGGATCTCCTTTGATTTTTTTGCAAAATTTTCATTATGGTCTGTTATACGATGAATTGCTATGAGTTGCTTCTGATGCTGCTATGTGATGCATTGCTATGAGTTGCTCCTGCTGCTGCTATAGGATGGATTGCCATGAGCTGCTGCTGCTATATGATGAATTTCTATGACCTGCTACTAGTACAGGAAGAATTGCACGTCGCTGCTGCTGCTACTGTATGATGAGTTGCTATGAGCTGCTGCTGCTATATGATGCTTTTAGGCGATGCTGCTATATGATAATAACCAGCCACGTGGACAATCGAATTTCGATAAATAATTGTTCTTCATTTAAATTTAGGTCGTGCATTCTTCATTTAAATTAGGCAATGGGATCTCTATGGAAGACATTGACCAAAGTAGATTGTGCCAAGTAGATGGTATCTTTGTATTTTCATTTTGAAAAAAATATTTATGGTCTGTTTTCCTACCATATTAGTTACTGCACTGGGTTCAATTTCTGATGTTTGCAAGTCAAACTAATTTTCATATGGATAGAAAAATGAAAAAATATAATGCAATCTAGACTTTTCACTGATCATACCACAGATAACCTAAAAAGGCAGGCATGGAAAAGAACTGGTTGGCTTATTAACTAGAGCTTATATTCAAAGGTGCTTATTTTCTTAGGATAACTCGAAATAACTGTCCCTAAGAAACTTGGCCAACAGAACTGACATACAAATAACATGTCACGACCTTTTCATTATGTAACCCTATCTGCAAGTTGATACGGCTAATTTTAGACATCACTATATGATAATACATTGCATATCCCTTGCACATATTTAAACCACCATTTAACGATTGTCTGCATAGCCTAAACTAGCCATGACTCTGTGTGCTGGACTAGCAGGCACTCTAAGGGAGCGTAATGTAGTGCACTGGAATTACTACATGCCACCTACGATTTTGTGTAATGTACTACCTCTGTTCTAGCGAGTATCATGTATGACATCTACATATCTAATTTAGCAGCCAGTAGTAAAAATCATTTTCTGCACAAAGGGATTAATGATCGAAAATCCTAGCAAAGCACGCTGGCAGGCACACAACAATACAAGAGAGAGAGACACACTTACAAGATCATAGAAATGCCTTAGTCCAGGATCTTGGTTGGTCAAGATGTTAGATCCAGAAGAAACATCGTCCTTGTAGTTTTTGCCAGCTGCATAACATGTAATAGCGACCTGTTAGTATATTTGAAGTACATCTGGCAGGTGATGCTGGACGGGTTTAAAGCTGACAAGTACCTAGGCTGTGGTGGCTGCTTGGCATCTTGCCAGACAATGGGAGTCAGGTTAGAAACGTAAGGGTGATGATGCTGCACTGGTTGTTGGGGTCCAGTAAGGAGATCTAGAATTGTCGAGTAGGGTGTTTGTGGAGCGGCTCCGGTAGGGTAGACTATGGTGTGGGCGAAGCGAATCTGAGGCTGTGGACAAGGGTGCCGATGGAGCTGCTCGGGTGGTTGGGTTCAGGATGGTGTCGACGATGTGGATCTACGGCCATGGACAGGGCGTCAGAAGCTGCTTCGGTAGGTTGGACGAGGGTGCGACGAAGCGGATCTGAGGCCGTGGACTTATGTGTTGGCAAAGCGGCCCCGGTAGGGTTGAGAATGGTATAGGTGAAGCTACTCGGGTAGGGTTGACGATGGTGTCGGTGAAGCGGCTCCGGTAGGGTTGACGATGGTGTCGGCAAAGCAGCTCCGGTAGGGTTGAGGAAGGTGTCGGCGAAGAGGATCAGAGTTCATCGATGGGGGCGTCGGTGGGGTGGCTCCGGGGGGTGTGGCCGAAGCGTCTCCGGTGGGGAGTATGAAGCAGACACTGCAAATGCGCTGCGGTTGACGAGAGTACCGGCAAAGCAGATCCGGCCCCGTGGACAAGGCTGGCACTGAATGGGCTGTGGTACAATGGTGGATGAGCAGTCTACTTGTTTCTAGGGGAGGTGGGAGGGGTAGATGCGGCCGCAAAAGCAGATCTGGCGAGGTGGACACCGCTGGAAGTGAATGGGCTCTGGTACACCGGTGGATGGGCACTCGGATTTCAAGAGGGGAGGGTAGAAAGGCCAATGAAGTACAGACGGCGTGATGTAAGATGCTCTGGTGCTGTGGAGTTAGTTGTTTTGCGGGAGGGGGAGAGGAAATGGGGTGCCGTGTGGTGGGGGGAACCAGAAGTTACCAAAGCAGCCCCGGCCTATTATGTAAATGAGTGTCGTATTGTAACTATTGTTCTCCGTGCACCAAGGACAAAGGGGGAATTTCGCATGCTAAAGAGTAGGCGGCGAAAATTTTAGAAGGAGGAGGGAGATTTTGCCGCCCTCGGGATATTTCGTATCCAGTTTCCACTAATTTTGGACAGTGCTAGCGGGAAGGTCTTGTGAGACTGTGTACACAGGGCACACGTCAGCAGTAATAACTGGTGTGAAGTCCACCCCTGTTGTGGAATTATTACGTCAGATGTCCTAGTGTAAATACTTAGGTGTGGAGCCATCGCGACGTAGTTAGCTTGAAGGGGTTAAACGGGACAAGGGACATAGAGAGTTTATACTGGTTCGGCCCCTCGTGGTGGAGGTAACAGCCTAATCCAGTGTAGGGTGGTTATTACTTGGGTTTTGATTACCAGGGAGCGAATACGCTTGACCTAGTTCTCGACCTCTTTCTTTCCTACCCTAACTCGCCGCCGGGTTGTCCCTTTATATACACAGGTTATCGCCCACCAGCTTACAGAGTCTCGGCCGGCTCATAGACAACGTGTCCGGCTCAGTGACTAACTACGCTTGCCTTACAATACAAGTTTATCCTCATGCTTGTTCATCCTTCTGGGCCCTAAGCCGCCTCTGGGTTTTGGGCCGTCAGCGGCTTCTTATGACCCACCCCCTTCATGGGTTATCTCTAGCCATATGACCCAGCCCCTCCTGGGCGGTTCATATCCGGTAGTTATATCCCCAACATTAGGCGCCATGTTGATTTGAACTTGTTCCTGTCAATCTTCAACTCCTGATTTGTAAAACCTGCACGCCTGTTGTAACCCACCATGGCGTCAGCTCTTGGAATCATCTTAAACCTCCCTCATGTCATTTCGCCTTAACTGCACACTAGGCTCAAAGCATCTTAACTGATCCTTATCTTAATAAACATCCTGAAAATCAAGGCGTCCCTATAGCTATGTGATGATTTCGGTCTCCTTGATTCCCGTGCATGCCTTGTACTCACCCCCCCCTTATAAATAGGGACGAGGGTCTCTCTCATTTCCCCCCTGCTTCCTTCTTCGTCTTCCTCCTCCACTCAGCCGCATTGGCACTCGTACTCTACCGTCGCAACCTCCAGCCGCTGCACCAACTCAGGCCGCCGCATCACCATGACCAGACCAGAGAGCTCCAGTGCACCATCGTCGATCCTTATTGCCTGTAAGCATGTCTCCCTCTTTTTTCTCACATCTATTTTTAGGGTTTGCGTTGTTCGTCGGTGTTCTTACTATTCTTCCTTATCCTCTTCAACTCTTGCAGTTTCTAATCAAGATAGACCGTAGATCTTGTGGGAAGTAGTTTTGTCACCATTTTTGCCATTGAAGTAGCATCTCTTTGTAAAGAACCATATCAACGTATCTAGGCTTTTCCACTGCCGCCACCTTTGGCTTTATTTTCACTGCTTTTCCTGAACTATCACAGATCCAAATTTATAGCACTAGCTTGCGAAACCTGTTTGTCTGCCCCTTAGCAAAAGTTCTCAATTGATAGATTTAAATCCCCAAAACTGCCATGGCGGCTTATGACATAAACCATGACCTGCCATATTACATTAGGCCCCGGGTAAGCCGCCATTATCCACTTAAATTCATAACCCGGCCATCTTCCGGCTTTAACCAAGCTGGCTTTTTCTGAACTGACTCTCCATAGTTTTATCCTTGCATTGCGGTTGAGATAACAACATGTAACCCACCATATATCGGCCGGTTTAATAATATCTTAATTTGCTCTATTGCAGGCCTTGCACCCGACCATGACCAAGACAGTTACCTCCTGTGATTGGGTCCCATCCATTGTTACAGAAGCTCGAAGACTATGTAAAGATTGGTTTTTTCCGACCAAGGATGTCATTCATTGGTGTGCTCCTAATCCGGAGGAAGCCAAACCTCAGCCGCAAGCCAGCGAAGTTATCGTTTTCACTGATCACATGAACCGGGTTTTTTCACCACCCGGGTCAAAATTCTTCCGTGATATCCTGCACTTCATGCAACTTCACCCTCAAGATATCCGGCCCAACTCCATTTCCAATATCTGCAACTTCCAGGTCTTTTGTGAAGTATACCTTCTACAAGAACCCAGTGTTAACCTCTTCAGAGAATATTTCTATCTGAACCGCCAGAATGATTTTACTGACGGCCCCAGTCAAGAACTCGGAGGGATTTCAATTCAGCATCGCAGATACGCCATTTTCCCTTATGCTTCACTTCCAAGCCATCCCAAAGATTGGAATCAAACCTGGTTTTACTGCAAGGATACTTCTCCGGCTGATGAAAATCCTTTGCTCGGCTTTCACAACCATGGCTCAACCAGAAGCATCCTCTTCATGGCCGGCTTACCACTACTGAACGGGCCAAGCTTATGCCTACCTTTTCCAAGGTTAGGGCATTACTAGGCAATGGATTAACTCGAATTGATCTGGTTCGGTGTTGGGTAGCTTGGAGAATCATACCCTTAAGCCGCCAACCCGGGTTAATGTGCTCATACACTGGTGATGCCAAAGACCCACTTCGTTACAATTCAGAGCGTTTGACTGATAAGGCTATCAATGATATGACCAAAACTCTTCTCAATGAGACATTGGAAAGCTGCAGCAGAGTGGGTCTAAATCCCTTCTGCTTTCTTAACCCAGCATTGAGGTATGCTTATCTGGTTTACATACTTGTGACCTTAGTTCTCATAAAACCTGGAAATTCTAACTTTTATCATAAAATTTCTCAGGCTGGGTCCACTTTCTGGGACAAGAGATATGATGAGAAAGCCGCCAAGAAGGCCAGAGCCAAGACCCAAGCAATGAAGATAAGCAAAAGGACATCCACTGCTACTGATACATTTAACGTGGATGAATGTGAAGAGTCGAAGGTAGATCTTGATTCCCTTGGCTCCTTTTTCATCCACCTTATTGACACTGATTACTATCAGGACGATGCGGAGAGCAACCAGGTGGTTTATGATGAGGTAACAATTATTTCCTCCAACTCAGAGCCTTTGACAAGACAGAAAATCCGAAGCGTGATCCAGAAAGTAAGGTTTTCTAACCCTTTAGCTCACATGGATCCCAACTTTATTTTGAAGCAACAACAACATGAGAATTGGTGTAGAACCTGGAACAGTGGAGGCGGAGAACTTTCCTCCAGCTTACCCAACACGCCAGCTCCATGCAAACGCCGGAATGTGGTAAAAACTCCAACACTTGTTTATTTTAACTTAAATATTATTCATCCAGCACTTCATGCCTCCGGCTTAACTTTTTAGGGGACCTCTCACTCTTCATCTGCCGACTCACCTCAGACTCAACTTCCTCCTTTCAAAACTGCCCCTGGGTATCAACTTAAACCTGTGTCTCTTTTAACATCTTTAAGCTCATCCTGACTTTATGAATCTTCATGTAGTGGGAAAGCAAAGCCTAGCAAGCAGAACCACCAAGCCCTCCTAAGATCCCAAACCTCGCGAGCTGGAAAAACAAGCACCAATTTTCGAGACCTCTGTGCAACAACCAGATAATCCTGCTAATGACCCGCCACTAGAAACCATGGCACCTCTGCTGATCCTGTGGTTGTTGAGCCAGAGATTGCTGAACCGCCAAGCCCAACTAAACCTCTCAAGCCGGATACTGAAGAAGTTGTGATCACCGGCTCTAGTTTTCAAGAACTGGGAAACCCTGTAGCTCTGGTGTCGGTGTCAAAACCGGCGGATCTCGGGTAGGGGGTCCCAAACTGTGCGTCTAGACGGATGGTAACAGGAGACAAGTGACACAATGTTTTTACCCAGGTTCGGGCCCTCTCGATGGAGGTAAAACCCTACTCCTGCTTGATTAATATTGATGATATGGGTAGTACAAGAGTTGATCTACCACGAGATCAGAGAGGCTAAACCCTAGAAGCTAGCCTATGGTATGATTGTTGTTCATCCTACAAACTAAAACTCTCCGGTTTATATAGACATCGGAGAGGGCTAGGGTTACACAGAGTCGGTTACAATGGGAGGAGATCTTCATATCGTATCGCCAAGCTTGCCTTCCACGCCAAGGAAAGTCCCATCCGGACACGGGACGGAGTCTTCAATCTTGTATCTTCATAGTCCGGGAGTCCGGCCAAAGGTCATAGTCCGGCCATCCGGACACCCCCTAATCCAGGACTCCCTCAGTAGCCCCTGAACCAGGCTTCAATGACGAGGAGCCCGGCGTGCAAGTTGTCTTCGGCATTGCAAGGCGGGTTCCTCCTCCGAATACTTCATAGAAGATGTTGAACACAAGGATAGTGTCCAGCTCTGCAAAAATAAGTTCCACATACCGCCGTAGAGAGAATAATTTCTACACAAATCTAATCTGCTGACGTATTCCGCAGCATGACATCATGCCACGGTCAAGCCTTTATTCGAATTGTTTTACTGCTCCACCTCAGCGTGTTTAGCGAGGCGGTTTCCTTGGCACGTCTCGTCAAAGCACAGATCGTGTCCCCTTATTCCGGGATTCTCATCAATACGGGCGTGGGTAACCCAACCGTGCCTTTTGGTATGACTCTCAAATTGAAAGCAAGTCCCAAACGGTTACGGGGAGGGCTCTTGGTATTCAACTCCTTTATAAAGAGACCAAGGCTCGACTCCCTTTTCTTTCAATCCAATCGAATCCGCCCCTCGCCTCGAGTTCCAACACTCAAGGCTTCTAGTTTTAGGCGCTTCGGACCTTCGACGATGTCCGGCTCCAACCTTCAAGGCCGGTGGGTGCCTTACTCCATTACGGAAGAAGACATGCGAAAGTTGAGAGATGCCAGGTATCTAACCGGCGAAATCTCGCATAGGCTGCCTGCTCAAGGGCAGGCCACCCCCTCTCCCCAGCCCGGTGAAAGCGTGGTGTTCACATCTCACTTCATTCAGGGGCTAGGCTTCTCGATTGATCCCTTCGTGAGGGGGCTGATGTTCTATTACGGGCTGGAATTCCATGATTTAGCTCCGGAGTCCATCCTGCAAATTTCGTCATTCATTGTCGTGTGCGAGGCCTTCCTCCATATCACCCCTCACTTCGGATCGTGGCTTAGAACCTTCAAGGTGGAGCCGAAGATGATCGAAGGGCAGCACGCTGAGTGCGGAGGGGCTATCATAAGCAAGATAGCCGGGGCTCCATGGCCCGAGGGCACTTTTCAAGAAGAGTTCGGCCTATGGCAACGGGACTGGTTTTACATCACAGCCCCCAGGGGCACCATGTGGGTGGCGCCACCCGCTTTTCACTCGGGTCCCCCACCACGGCGAGCGTCGTGGGTCAATGAAGGGCTTATCTGGGGGCCGTCCAAAGACGCGCCCCTATTGCAGGACCGCATTCGAGATCTCCTAGAAAGAGATATTGACTTGACCGTAGTGGCGCAAGTTATGCTGATTCGCCGCACGCTGCCCTGCAAATGTTGCCCTCTCCGCCCGTGGGAATTTAATCCAGAGGGACCACGAGTCCTCCAACATTTTATGGGCGCGACGCCCATGGAGATGTACAAATTGTTCTTCGGACCACAAGCAAGGTGTCCGGACTTATCCGAGGACGCAGGTCTGAGCTGCAATCGTCAGGATGCTAAGGTAAGTAGCCCCATATTTGGACACACCATCCGCATTTTCATCATAAAGTGGCCCTTTAATAGAGCTATCCTTTGAACAGGAGTGGATAGCGAATGCAAAGCTTATCAGGTGTCCAGCCCCCCTGCCCGAGACCGCGTCGGATCCTGCGTTGACCAGGATGCTGCAGATTATGCTTTCGGCAGAGGGAGAAGAGGGGAACCAAGGAGCTACCGCCTCCATGAAGAAGACTGTCAAGAAGGGAGGAATCGATAATTCCCCCAACCTGGGAAAGAAAAGGAGTGCCTCTGAAGACCCGGAGGGGATGACCTCGAAACGAGGGAAGAAATCTTCGTCAGAGGATCCGGCGCTGGAGACTGCCCTGGCCGCATTGCGCCCTCAAAGGGATCAGCTTTCCTCCGAGCCATAAATGAAGAGAGGGGTTCAAAAATTAGTGGCATCCCTGTTTTATTTTTGAGGAAGATAACCGAAATATTACCTTGCAGTTCAGATCTCAACCCTTCTTAGCAGAGCTCGTCTTCGGGGGATCTTCGTCCGGAGATGATGGAGAGCGAAATGCCTCCCCTAGATGTACCGACTTACGAGGCAGGCGACCCCGAGGTGTCGTCCCGGCGGGTTTCCCCAAGTCCGGATCCTGAAAAAGGTCGTCGGGCTAGTCCGGTGCCCTCTGGTGCGCGGTCGAAGAGGCTGAGGGATCTGCTCGGGTGAGCATCCGTCTCAGAAGAACACCGTATGTTGATGAACACGGTGATAGGAAGGATTGCATCTGCGGAAAGCGGATTGTACGAGGCCGCCAGCAGTTTACTGACAGGCTTTTAGGTAAGTAAAAAGGTGTACCTTTTGGTAGAGCCGCATAAAATGTGCCCTGTATAAATAGTAGCCCCTGAGACTCTGTGTGTCGTCAAGAGTGATGGCGCACAAAGGATCAAAACCCCAGGTATAAAATGTTACCTTTTTATGAAGGTGGCGAGGCGTTCGGTGGCTAGCCGGACTGATGAATCTACCGAGCTAAAGCGGCAACTGGATGTGGCAGATGCCGACATCGCGCTTGTGAATAAGCGGCTAGACGAGGCACAAGGTGTGCTCCACAGATATCTGATAAGAGGAGTTCGATGCTCATGCCTTACAATATATATGCTTCTTGCAGATAGTGCTGCTGCCATGGAGAACCTTCGGGCGGAACTTGCCCGAGCCAAGGAGCAAGCAAGAAAATGTGATGCGACTGCCGTTAAGGCGGCTGAAGAGCTGAGAGCCGAACAGGCTGCTCACTGCCAGAGTAAGAAGGTAATAACCGAGATGGCTATAAAATTGAAGGATGCTGCCGACCGCTGTAAGTTTCTTGAACAAGAAGAAAGGGCAGCTCAGAAGGATCTTGAGAAGATCACTGCCGAGGCAAAGGAAACTCTCTCTGCAATGAGAGCTATGAAGGAGGAGCTGCGTCAGGCTGGAGATATCACGGCTGGAAAGCCCTATATGCTGCGGATGAAGTTCGGGGATCCTAGGTATGCTCCATTAGACCGGCAGTGGAGTGCAGAAAATACTTATCTGGATTTGGCAGCGAGTGCGGCGGACGCAACCGAACACTTCCGAGGTCGAGGTGACCATAAATTGGAAGAACTGTTTTGGTCGCAATTCCACAATCCGGAACGCCCACTTTCGGTGCCCGACCGTTTGGCCGCCTTTGCGGAGCTGAACGGGTTATCCGGACTCGCCATGCAGTATGTTGCAAGTCGTTTGTGGCCAGGGGAGCCGGAGCCGAAAAGTTATTTTGGATTGGTGCAGCAGTTCCTTGGTTCTGTGCCGCATGTTGATTCAATGAAGAAGTCAGCGTGTATAGAGGGTGCACAAATGGCTCTTGCCCGTGTCAAGACATACTGGGTGGATATGAAGGCCAGTGTTGTCGCATCCCACGATTCGGACGGAGGCCGGGTACCTGCCAGGCACTACTTTGAGGAAGTTCTTCCAGGCGCTCATTTAATGGAAGTGCAGGGCTCGAAGGATGTTGTGTTCGAATAGTAGGTGCTATTGTAAAAGAAATAGTTTGATAGAATATAAAAGCTTTTTATACTTGTGCTTGCAATAATTATAATACCTCCTGTGCGGCCGTTAATGTATATGTGTATATAACCTGAAAGATGGCAGTCGTTGGCTTCAGCCCCCACGCATATAATGCGGGGGTGTTCGCAAAAAATGCGCCTTTTCACACTTAATCCAACGTCTTGGTCCTACAAAGGAGGTGATAGCGCGGCGAATGAGGCAACCGGACTATAATGCTTTATCACTTTCACTTAGCCATAGGAGTTTGACATTGGGGCTACTCAATAGCCCCTAGAGGCACCGCGCTCTCCCGAATTCAGGGCGCGTGTGTGCCTGAACGGGAAGCAGTCCTTCGTTAATGCGGAGGAATCCTAGAGATTCCTAGAGTCATCGAGTGGTTGACCAGTCTCTCACTACATCATGACAGTCAGTTTTCGGCTTTCTCTACTGAGGTGCTCGCTTGGCCGAACCAGGGCACAATCGCAGTAGTTCTCCTGGTGCCGCGTTAGCCGATATAACGGAACGTAAGGCAGCAAAACACAGGAGCCGGGCAAACCCAACATTTGACCAAAGACATGATTAGGAGTTGATGCATATAAGGCCAAACTCGCGACGCCAAACACTCCCTAAGGTATTCGGTCTTTATGAAGACGGGCCGAAATAGAGCCCTTGGTAAAAAAGCCCCTGGTGTCTAGGTACGCGCAAAATTCTGGCGTGGCCACATGCCAAAACACCAGCCTCCTCCTCGGTTATGGCGAAAACCAGGGGATGTTGTCAACAAGAGACAGTAAAAAAAGTTTACGCAGGGTCTTAATCTGAAAAGAATCCTAGGAACGGGTCCCTACTGCACGTCTGCGCCTGTGTCTCCGTTGTGCCATATCCTGGAGGGCGTAGCATGGTGTTCGTCTGTGAAAAAGAGGAACTTTAGTAAAAAATAAGCGTGCGAGAAATCTGTATTAGAATAAACCAAATATAGTTGGAGCGAGAAGTGAGCCGTATTGTCTCCTGGCGTGAACACGCGGAGCCCCTTGTACAGGGTTTATGCGGCTATTAAGCTCATGTATGTTGGCGCCGGACTCGTCTAGCCGTGTCCACGATAGTAGGGCTGTATTGGTGTGCGGCTGTCCAGGCGGTCGCACCATTACCCGTACTTTGGGGGTCAATTGACATTCCCATGTAATGAGATGATGCCTCGTGGGCCGGGCATTTTAAGTGTAAGTGATGCATAATGCGGTATTGCGTTAAAGCGGGTGAAAGCTTCACGTCCCAGTAGCGCTTGATAGCAACTTACGAATGTGGCGATGTGGAAGATTAGCTTTTCGCTTTGGAAGTTGTCGGGTAAGCTGAACGTGACTTCTAACGAAAGGGAACCCATACTCTGGGTATCTGGACCCGGCATGACTCCTTGAAAGGAAGTGTTGCCATGGCGGATTGTAGTTGGGTTTACCCCTAGTTTGCGGATTGTGTCCTGGTATAACAGGTTTAAGTCACTGCCGCCGTCCATAAGGACTCGTGTAAATTATAGTCTGTCAATAACCGGATTCAAGACCAAGGCAGTCCAGCCTGTGTTCCGGGCCCCTCTGGAGTAATCCTGATAATCAAAGGTGATTGGTTGTAACAACCAGTGGCGGTGCTCCTTTAGGGCTGGCCGTGTGGCGCGTATTCTCGTAGGCGCCATTCTGTTCTTCCCTTTTGTCATGTGCAGTGAATTTAGTGTTTTCACTTCTTGTGGGAACTTCTTTTGCTCTCCGGTGTTCTGCTTGTGGGGTGCGTCGTCATCCTCGCTTGGTGTGTTGAGCCCCTTGTGTTCGGCGTTGAGTTTGCCGGACTACTTGAAGACCCAACAATCTCTGTGGGTATGGTTTGCCGGTCTCCCGGGAGTACTGTGGATTTGACATATTTTGTCCAGGATTTTGTTGAGGTTAGACAGCTCGTCCCTGTCATCGTTGGGTGGCGGCTTTTTCTGATTTTGCCGAGAGCTTTTGAATCCGGCGTTTACTGCCGTGCTCATCAGGCTGTTATTCTTGATTCGGCCATGTTCTTTGTTGCGGCGCGGTTTCCCGTTTCCGTCTCTGAGTTCGGATGTGCTCGGGTCGCTGGTGCTGCTTCTTGCCAACCAGATGTCCTCTCCTGCGCAAAAGCGGGTCATGAGGCTTGTTAATGCGGCCATTGTTCTTGGCTTTTCTTGGCCGAGGTGTCTGGCGAGCCATTCGTCTCGGACGCTATGTTTGAAAGCTGCTAGGGCCTCGGCGTCCGGACAGTCAACGATCTGATTCTTTTTAGTAAGGAATCTATTCCAGAGTTTCCGGGCTGACTCTCCAGGCTGCTGAGTTATATGACTCAGATCATCTGCATCCGGAGGTCGGACGTAGGTCCCTTGAAAATTTGCCCGGAAAACATTCTCGAGCGCTTCCCAACTTCCCATGGTGTTTTCGGGAAGGCTTTTAAGCCAATGCCGGGCTGGCCCTTTGAGCTTAAGGGGTAAGTATTTTATGGCGTGGAGGTCATCTCCTCTAGCCATGTGTATGTGGAGGATATAATCCTCGATCCAGACTCCAAGGTCTGTTGTTCCGTCGTATGCTTCTATGTTCACGGGCTTGAATCCCGCTGGGAATTCATGATCCAGCACCTCATCGGTAAAACAAAGGGGATGTGCGGCGCCCCTGTATGTAGGTGTGCCGCGATGTTCGGATATGTTTTGCATTGCATTTCTCACTGGAGCTTGCATTCTTGGCCCATAGATGGATCTGGTTGGGCTAGTTTTTTGATTCGAATCCTTGGGCGGATCGCGCGCCGTATTGAGTGCGGCATCCTTTGTTGCTTGATATCGATCGCGGGGTCGTCTATCCGACCTTGTGGCTTCCTTATTTTTTGACTGTGGGGGCTCTATGGCCTCTTCGTCAAATTCCGGTAGTAGTTTCCGCTTCGGGTAGCTCTTTGTGTGACGACTGTTGCCGTACTTGTGCGCGGTATTGAGTACTTTGCCCCATCTGATCCTGAGTGGGTCTTCCACTATTTTGAGCCTCTGCTTCTGCTTTTTCAGGCTATGTGCAGTGGCGACGAGCCTTTGGTGGAGGTTATGATGTTCAGCAATTTGTCCGGCGTGAGGTGGTCCGGACTGTTATCTTTCCCGGGGATGGTTTGTTCGGACTGTCTGCCCTGTTTGGACGGTTGCTCGATGGCATGTTTGTCTTCCGTTGATTCGCCCTGCTCTATGGCTGGGTCTTTGTCAAGGTGGGGCTTGGCGTGGCGCTTACGCCGCCGCTTTGATTGTTTTTCGAGGGAGCGATCCCCGGTTGCGCCCCTTTGATCCTCGTTGTCATTCCATTTAGGTGTGTCCACCATGTATACATCGTATGACGAGGTGGCTTTCCAATGCCCTATAGGTGCTGGTTCTTGGTCGTCTCCTTCATCGGCGTCCATACCGTCGATGTCTTCGGAGTCGAAGTCGAGCGTCTCGGTTAAATCGTCGACAGTCGCTACAAAGTGGGTGGTGGGTGGGTTTCGAATTTCTTCATCGTCCGCATCCCAGCCCTGCTGACCATAGTCCAGCCAGGGCTCTCCTGACAAAGAGAGAGACTTTCGGGAGTTCAGGATTTCACCGAAGGGCAAGTGCTGAAAGACGTCTGCGGCGGTGAACTCCATGATTGGAGCCCAATCGGGTTCGATCGGAAGGGGTGCGGAAGATTTGGAGTCCGGAACGGAGTCCGACACCTTGGAGTCACGGGCCTTGCAAAGAACTAGGCTGGTATTCGGCTCTATCGCCGTAGAGATTGCGGCTCTTGGGGCGGCGTCCAACCGTCCGTCCCTGGTTAGCGCAGTTGGCTCCGAGCTAATGGTCGGAGAGGACACCTGAGCGGCACTCTGGGCACTGTCCGGCGGCAGAGCTAGATCATGCCCATCGAGACAGTGCGGCACGCTCGGCCGTGGCTCGAATCCGTCGAAGATCAAGTTCCCGCGGATGTCGGCTGTGTAGTTTAAGCTTCCAAACCTGACCTGATGGCCAGGGGTGTAGCTTTCGATCTGCTCCAGATGGTCAAACGAGTCGGCCCGCAGTGCGAAGCCGCCGAATGCGAAGATCTTTCCGAGGAGAAAAGTCTCACCCTGGACCACGTCGTAGTTGATGATCGAAGAAGCCATCGGGCCTAAAGGCGACGACACGGAGGAACTCTCAATGAAAGCACCAATGTCGGTGTCAAAACCGGTAGATCTCGGGTAGGGGGTCCCGAACTATGCGTCTAGGCGGATGGTAACAGGAGACAAGGGACACGATGTTTTTACCCAGGTTCGGGCCCTCTCGATGGAGGTAAAACCCTACTCCTGCTTGATTAATATTGATGATATGGGTAGTACAAGAGTTGATCTACCACGAGATCAGAGAGGCTAAACCCTAGAAGCTAGCCTATGGTATGATTATTGTTCGTCCTATGGACTAAAACTCTCCGGTTTCTATAGACACCGGAGAGGGTTAGGGTTACACAGAGTCGGTTACAATGGGAGGAGATCTTCATATCGTATCGCCAAGCTTGCCTTCCACGCCAAGGAAGGTCCCATCCGGACACGGGACGGAGTCTTCAATCTTGTATCTTCATAGTCCGGGAGTCCGGCCAAAGGTCATAGTCCGGCCATCCGGACACCCCCTAATCCAGGACTCCCTCAGTAGCCCCTGAACCAGGTCTCAATGACAACGAGCCCGGCGCGCAAGTTGTCTTCGGCATTGCAAGGCGGGTTCCTCCTCCGAATACTTCATAGAAGATGTTGAACACAAGGATAGTGTCCAGCTCTGCAAAAATAAGTTCCACATACCGCCGTAGAGAGAATAATTTCTACACAAATCTAATATGCTGACGTATTCCGCAGCGTGACATCACGCCACGGTCAAGCCTTTATTCGAATTGTTTTACTGCTCCACCTCAGCGTGTTTAGCGAGGCGGTTTCCTTGGCACGTCTCGTCAAAGCAGAGATCGTGTCCCCTTATTCCGGGATTCTCATCAATACGGGCGTGGGTAACCCAACCGTGCCTTTTGGGATAAATAATGAACCGGGGTCACTGCTTCATAAATCAAACTTTGCATCCATGAGCCCCCAAGTGCCAAGTGCTATTGCTTGCAAAGGACTTGGGACTTATAAATATATACAACTCTATAAAGAAACTTTCTGCGCCCATTAGCCCCCAAGTGCCAAATGCTATTGCGTGCAAAGGGCTTGGGACTTATAAATATATGTTGCATCATAACTCTTCATATTTTCTTTGACTTGTCTCAGGAGGCATCCAGTCAATTTCAATCCCAGCTGACTGACTTGAAATCCCGGCTTGAAGGACAAGAAGCTGAGACCCGAAAGGCGGACTCTAAGTTCAAATTTAGCTTGGATAAAACTAAGAAGCTCAAAACTGATTTTAACACTAAGAAAGTCGCCTGGGCTGAAGAAAAGGCCGCCTAAATCAAAAGGGTTGAGAAAGCTGAAGCCTCATTGGAAGAGGTTACTACCAATTTCACCGGCTTAGAGCAGCACATCAATCAAATGACCTTTTCCATCTTTGGTAAGATCATTTCACATCTCAAGGAATTTTATTTCTTTTGTTATGAACCGCCTATTAACTCAATCATAATTTCCCATGCAGGCCCCAGAAGTGGCAACCTTGGGAAAGAAACATTGATAAAGCTCAAGGCGGTTTACACCTTGGTAGAGCAACTGTAAACGCACAATCGCTTCCATCTTCCCAAGCAAGCAGACGACGTCTCTTCTTAGTAACGTGTTAAGCAGCCTCTCCGTTTTACCAGCCCGGATTTAAGAAAAGAAGAAGCCCTCTGCTAGAGTCGGTGCCCTTACGGCTTTAAGCCGGGCTAAGGCATGGCAGTCGGAATTAGACCCGGCTGAGCTAGCCACTGGCTGCCCCAGTTTCAAAGAGGTCGGGTCTCCTTTTGAGGAGAAAGATTTTGCTGCCTCTATAAACGCGTTGCATCCTCTGGCCAGTCTACTTGCTGAAGAAACTGATCTGTCCAAATATTCGGCGGCTTATACAGCAGAAAATCAAAAGATGCCCACGCCGTCTTATAAAGTTGCAGATCATATCCCACCAATCCGTAAGCATACTTTCGCCCCAGATATAGAATCGTTTGAGCTTATTGATGACGATGCTGAATTTCAAGCCTTGACTGGTATTGATTGGTCATCGCGTGACTTCTAGATGGTGGAGGAAGAAGAAGAACCGGCGCAGGATGACCCGAAAGCTTCAAACCGCCAAGGCCAGGAGAACTGATCCGCTGGGTAGTTCTTGATTTGCACCACGAGGAACTTTGAAAGAACTATTTATCCACTTGGTCTTGCTAAGCCATGTAATAGGCTAGTTAAATACTTATCTATCGTGCCATCATGCATGTTTTGTTTGCATAACACTGTTAATCCATCATTGGGAAACCATCCCATATGCTTAATGGTATGATCAATTATGCAGATCTGGCTTGTCATTTTTCCTGTATAAGCGGACAACAAGCACCCTGGCGGTTTACCCCAGGGCGGGTCATAACACCCCATATATAAAAAACCAGTGAGGACTAATCAGCCCATATTAGGGCCGGTTTATAAAAAACCTTATAAAATAAAATAAATATTATACCTATGATATTTGTTCCTCCTACCGACTTATCGTAAGGCATGTGTAAAGGAAATAGCCCACAGAAACATAATGTGTTGTTCCATATATGTACACTACCGGTTTATAACACCGCATGCAGCAAGGGGTAATATCCCGAAACTTGACTGGAAAGCTCTAAGCATATGATCATTGTATCCTGGCGACTTATAGTCCAAAGCCAGGCCGGGTTAATAACACTCCGGATGAAGATATACATGCACCATCAGGCAACGTGGCCCTATTTGGTTTTTTTAACCATGTATTGATATGTAACAAGGAGCAAAAACTTCAACAAATTGGTCAAACAAAAGAAAAACTAGAAAACAAGGCTTTCATAGGCCGCCAAGCCTAAAATCCAAGTGCTTTCATGGGCCGCACAACCGCTGAGTTAAACTCTAATTCAAAACCTTGTAAGTCAGGCCTCACATGACCAATCACCGTTTTAACTTTGACAAGTTCAGTGTCTTTATAAGAATAACTATCAATAGTATAGCGGGTCATTCCAGGATTACCTGGGCGGAGTGGCAGACTTACAATGGCAAGCTAATCCTGATTTTTTGGTGAATACACCTAGGCGTCCAAGCCTAAAGGGTCATAGTTATGCTAGAGCCCCCAAGTTTTACCTCAGGTTGATAAACCGGAAGCCTCCAAGTGCCTTTCCATCATGGCGTATAAGCCGGATCAAGAGGGTAGTAATGTTATGTTCTCTTTGGTGAATACACTATGTTTGAACGGGAAGCTCCCAAATAATATATAATGAGCCTCAAGGCAGGATGCCTATGTTTGAACTGCACAGTACAACAAGTTCTCCTTGGTAATCCTTTTAATTTGGGGAGGAAACCCCCAAGTGATTTTGTAATAAGGTGTATATAAGCCATATCAAGATGGTAAGCACGGCTATGCTCATTGAGCAGGAAGCCCCCTAGTGATCATATGAAGTGATAATAAAGGCTCGTATTCTTAGAAATGAAACGACACAGGCCATGAATTATCAGGGATGTCGGCTTTATTGTATTCATGATAATATATACATTGATAATGTATGTACATCACAAGAGTCGTGGCTCAGGTGTAATAAGGCCGAAGATGAGCAATATTCCACGGTCGGCGGGTCTCCACCTCCGACGTGCGTGAGTCCTTATGGTCTCGAACATCGATAAGGTAGTATGATCCGTTGTTCAGATTCTTGCTGACCACAAAGGGCCCTTCCCAAGGTGGGGATAACTTGTGCATGTCAGTTTGATCCTGGATGAGCCGGAGCACTAAATGGCCTTCTTGAAAGGTTCTGGTTTTAACTCGGTGGCTGTGATAACGCCGCAGATCTTGCTGGTAAATCGCTGAACGAGGCACTGCAAGGTCACGCTCCTCATCTAACAGGTCAAGAGCATCCTGACCTGCCTTCTCATTGTTAGTTTAAACATAAGCCACCACACGAGGCAAATCGTGATGTATGTCACTAGGGAGAACTGTCTCAGCTCCATAAACCATGAAGAAAGGCGTATAACCTGTAGATCTGTTGGGGGTGGTGTTGATACTCCAAAGTACTGGTGGCAACTCTTCTACCCAACAACCCAGTGTCCTCTGCAAAGGAACCATAAGTCGGGGCTTGATACCTCTCAAGATTTCCTGATTTGCTCATTCAGCTTGGCCATTAGACTTGGGGTGAGCCATTGATGACACATCAAGACAGATATGCTCTTGTTCACAGAATTCTTTAATTGCTCCCTTAGACAGATTAGTACCATTATCAGTGATGATACTATGAGGATACCCAAAACAAAAGGTCACCTTTTTAATGAATTGAACCGTTGTGGTTGCATCGCATTTGCTGACCGGCTCAGCCTCAACCCACTTTGTAAACTTGTCAACTGCCACCAAAAGGTGGGTCTTTTTATCCTTGGACCTTTTAAAAGGCCCAATCATATCCAGCCCCCAGACTACAAACGGCCAAGTAATTGGAATCATCCTCAACTCTTGAGCCGGCACATGAACACATCTTGAGAATTTCTGACAACCATCACATTCACTGACCAGATCTTCTGCATCAGCATGAGCCGTCAGCCAATAAAACCCATGACGAAAAGCTTTAGCAACTAAAGACTTAGAAACGACATGATGACCGCAATCTCCTTCATGAATCTCCCTTAGAATTTCACGGCCCTCCTCAGGAGAAATGCATCATTGAAACACCCCTATAATACTTTATCTGTGAAGCTCACCTTTAACAATAGTCATTGACTTAGACCACCGAGTTATCTGCCTAGCCAAAGTTTCATCTTCAGGTAACTCACCCCGGGTCATGTAAGCCAAATATGGAATAGTCCAATCAGGGATAGCAAAATCACTGATGGGTTATGCAAAACATCGAGGAAAATATTAGGGGGGACCGGCTTATGCTGAGATCCCAGTCGGCTTAACGCATCAGCTACTTCATTTTTCCTTCGATCAACATGCTCCATCTGATATCCTTTGAAGTTACCAGCAATAGTATCCACCTCTCGACGATAAGCCGTCATGAGTGGATCCTTGGAATCCCAGGTCCCTAATACTTGCTGAGCCACCAGATCTGAGTCGCCAAAACATCTTACCTGTCTTAAATTCATCTCTTTAACCATCCGAAGACCATGGAGTAAGGCTTCATATTCAGCTGCATTGTTTGTACAAGGGAACATCAACCTTAAGACATAACAAAATTTATCACCTCGTGGGGAAGTTAATATAACTCCAGCCCCCGCGCCTTCCAACTGCATGGATCCATCAAAATGAATAGTCCAATATGTATGATCCGGCTTATCCTCAGGCATCTGCAACTCCGTCCAATCATTAATGAAATCCACAAGTGCTTGAGATTTTATATCCGTCTGAGGCACATACTTCAGACCATGGGGTCCAAGCTCAATGGCCCACTTAGCTACCCGACCTGTGGCTTCCCTGTTTTGGATAATATCCCCCAAAGGGGTAGAGCTAACCACAATGATAGGATGACCAAGGAAATATTGCTGAAATTTACGACTAGCCATGAACACACCATAAACCAGCTTCTGCAAATGTGGGTATCTCTGCTTAGACTCAATGAGCACCTCACTAACATAATAAACCGGCCTTTGAACCGGGTGCTCCTGGCCTGCCTCCTTCCTTTCAACCACAACTGCTACATTGACAGTCTGGTTGTGTGCAGCCACACATAACAGCAAAGGCTCATTTTCAATGGGAGCTGCAAGAACCGGCGGCTCAACTAATTGCTTCTTAAGTGCCTCAAATGCCTCATTAGCAGCATCACTCCAGACAAAATCATCTATCTTCTTCATGATCTGATACAGAGGGATGGCCTTCTCTCCCAGGCGACTTATAAACTAGCTCAAAGCCGTGATACGACCCGCCAAATGATGAACATCATTGATACACGCCGGCTTAGCCAAAGAGGTGATAGCCTTAATCTTCTCCAGGTTAGCTTTAATGCCTCTCTCAGATACCAAGAAACCCAATAACTTGCCTGCTGGCACACCAAAAACACACTTGGCCGGGTTCAGCATCATCTTGTAGACCCGGAGGTTGTCAAGGTTTCCTTCAGATCCTCAATCAACATCTTCTTCTTCCTGTATTTCACAACAATATCGTCCAAATAAGCATGAACATTACGCCCAATCTGGCCGTGAAGGCAATTCTACACACATCGCTGGTAAGTTGCCTGGGCACTCTTGAGCCCAAAAGGCATAGACACATAGCAGAAGGCTCCAAAGGTAGTGATGAAGGTTGTCTTCTCCTGGTCCTTAACTGCCATTTTGATCTGATGATAACCAGAGTAGGCATCCAAAAAACTCAAGCGCTCACAACCCACCGTAGCATCAATAATCTGATCAATACGAGGGAGGGCAAAGGGATCAGTTGGACATGCCTTGTTAAGGTATGTATAATCCACATACATATGCCAAATGACATTCTTCTTAAGTACTAGCACTGGGTTAGCCAGCCATTCGGGATGAAAACTTCAACTATGAACCCTGCTACCAAGAGTCGGGCCACCTCTTCACCGATTGCTTTATGCCTTTCCTCATTGAACCGGCGAAGAAACTGTTTGAACGGTTTAAACTTGGGATCCACATTAAGAGTGTGCTCAGCGAGTTCCCTTGGTACACCTGGCATATCAGAAGGCTTCCATGCAAAGATGTCCCGGTTCTCACGAATGAACTCGATGAGCGTGCTTTCCTATTTCGGATCCATATTCACACTGATGTTGAATTGCTTTGAAGAGTCGCCGGGGACAAAATCAACCAGCTTAGTATCATCTGCCGACTTAAACTTTATTAAGGGCTCATTCTCTATCGTTGGCTTCTTCAAAGGTGTCATATCTGCCGGGTCAACATTGTCTTTATAAAACTTCAATTCTTCTGTGGCGCAAGCCGACTCAGCATAAGCAGCATCACCCTCTTCACAATCCAGAGTGATTTTTCTATTACCATACATCATGCTAGTACCCTTGTGACCCTTCATATTAAGCTGCAAATAAACGTAACATAGTCGTGCCATAAACTTGGCGTAAGCCGGCCGCCCAAACAGAGCATGGTACGGGCTCTTAATTTTCACCACCTCAAAGGTTAACTTCTCAGCTCTGGAATCATTGTCATCTCCAAAAGCTACTTCCAGTGTTATCCTTCCCATAGGGTACACCGACTTACCAGGCACCACCCCATGAAAGACAGTAGAGGACGGCCTAAGATCCTTGTCAGTCAAATTCATACGACAAAAGGTCTCATAATAAAGGATGTTGATACTGCTGCCTCCATCCATGAGCACCTTTGTAAGTTTATATCCTCAGACCTATGGAGCAACCACCAAAGCCAGCTGACCCGGATTATCGACCCGCGGTGGGTGATCTTCTCTGTTCCACATAATAGACTGCTCAGACCACCTTAAGTATCGGGGCACCGCCGGTTCAACAGAGTTCACCGCCCGCTTATGGATTTTCTGATCTCTCTTGCACAGACTGTAGTGAACACGTGATACTGACCACCATTCAGCTGCTTCGGATTACTCTGACAACCAGACTGCTGCTGCTGGTTTCCTTGGTTAGACTGTTGATTAAAACCACCTTGATTGCCTTGACCCTAGAAGCCGGAGCTTGAACCGCCACCACCAAAGCCAGGTCCGTGAGAGCCAGATCCTAAGCCGTGATACGTATCCGTCGTTTATATAATTTTTGATTGTTCCATGCCAATATTCTTCAACTTTCATATACTTTTGGCAAGTTTTTATACTATTTTTGGGACTAACATATTGATCCAGTGCCCAGTGCCAGTTCATGTCTGTTGCATGTTTTATGTTTCACAGAAAACCAATATCAAACGGAATCCAAACGGGATAAAAACGGACGGAGAATTATTTTGGAATATTTGGGATTTTCCGGAGGAAGAATCAACGCGAAACGGTGTCCGGGGTGGCCACGAGACAGGGGGCGCGCCCTCCCCCCCTGGGCGCGCCCTGGACTCTCGTGGGCCACCCGTAAGGTGGTTGATGCCCTTCTTTTGCCGCAAGAAAGCTAATTTTATGAGAAAAGTCTGGGCGAAAGATTCACCCCAATCGGAGTTACGGATCTCTAGATATAAAGGAAACCGTGAAGGGGTAGAATGAGAGAACGCAGAAACAGAGAGATAGAACCAATCTCGAAGGGGCTCTCGCCCCTCCCAAGCCATGGGAGCCAAGGACCAGAGGGGAAACCCTTATCCCATCTAGGGAGGAGGTCAAGGAAGAAGAAGAAGAAGGGGGCCTCTCTCCCTCTTGCTTCCGGTGGCGCCGGAGCGCTGCCGGGGGCCATCATCATCACCGCGATCTTCACCAACACCTCTGTCATCTTCACCAACATCTCCATCACCTTCCCCCATCTATATTCAGCGGTCCACTCTCCCGCAACCCGTTGTACCCTCTACTTGAACATGGTGCTTTATGCTTCATATTATTTTCCAATGATGTGTTGCCATCCTATGATGTCTAAGTAGATTTTCGTTGTCCTATTGGTGATTGATGAATTGCTATGATTGGTTTGAGTTGCATGTTTTATTATTGGTTTTGTCCTATTGTGCCCTTCGTGTCGCGCAAGAGTGAGGGATTCCCGCTGTAGGGTGTTGCAATGCGTTTATGATTCGCTTATAGTGGGTTGCGTGAGTGAGTGAAACACAAACCCGAGTAAGGGGATTGTTGCGTATGGGGTAAAGGGGACTTGATACTTTAAGGCTATGGTTGGGTTTTACCTTAATGAATCTTTAGTAGTTGCGGATGCTTGCTAGAGTTCCAATCATAAGTGCATATGATCCAAGTAGAGAAAGTATGTTAGCTTATGCCTTTCCCTCAAATAGAATTGCAATAGTGATTACCGGTCTAGTAAAGTAGTCAATTGCTTAGGGACAATTTCACAAACTCCTACCACCACTTTTCCACACTCACTTTATTTACTTTTTTGCATCTTTACCTAAACAGCCCCTAGCTTTTATTTACGTGCTCTTTATTATCTTGCAAACCTATCCAACAACACCTACAAATTACTTCTAGTTTCATACTTTTTCTAGGTAAAGCGAACGTCAAGCGTGCGTAGAGTTGTATCGGTGGTTGATAGAACTTGAGGGAATATTTATTCTACCTTTAGCTCCTCGTTGGGTTCGACACTCTTACTTATCGAAAACTATTGCGATCCCCTACACTTGTGGGTTATCAAGACCTTTTTCTGGCGCCATTGCCGGGGAGTCATAGCGTGGGGTGAATATTCTCGTGTGTGCTTGTTTGCTTTATCACTAAGTAATTTTTATTTGCTGTTCTTAGTTGTTTTATATCTTTAGTTATGGGTAGGAAACGCAAAATACCAAAAAAAATAGTTGTACCTACTGCAGCAATGGTTGAAGAACCACTCAAAATCTATCACACTACTGAAGCTTTTTACTTGGATCATCTTCGATCCCTTTGTGCTCGTGCTGAAACCCCAACTAGCTTAGTTGAGGGCAAATCTTTAGATGAGCATGCTTGTTATGTGCGACACCGTATATCTGAAAAAGGGAAACTATTATGGGATCAAATTCAACATTTGCAATGCTATGCTTGGACTCTATGTGAATTATATGATGTTACTTGTTGTTCTGAAAACCCTAAGAAACACCTTCCCTATCAATGCTTGTTTAGTGATAATGAATCGTATCTTCATATGCTAAGGGTGTTTATAATTACTATGATGTTCAACAAATCGAAGAATTTGTTGCTTTTAAGGGTGCATATGAAATTGCTTCTTTGATTGAAAAGTATGATGCTACTCTCTACAAATCTGAAAATTTTGCCATACTTGAATATTGCTATAATAATTATGCTTCTAATGCCTATGTTAAACTATATATTGAGGCCTACCCCGCTGTCCAAGAAGAGATTAATATTTTGCAGGAAGCTATGGAAGAAGAAATTGATGAAACTGTGAGCTCATTGGAAAAAGATGATGAGGAGGGCGAAGAACAAAAGGAGGAAGAGCGGATTAGCTACCCATGCCCACCTTCTAATGAGAGTAACCCTCCAACTCATACATTATTTAATTCCCCTTCGTGCTTACTGAAGGATGATTTCTATGATGATTGTTATGATCTCGTTGATTCTATTGAAATATCCCTTTTTGATGATGCTTGCTATGCTTGTGGCCAAGATGCCAATATGAATTGTGCTTATGGAGGTGAACATGCTATAGTTCCTTATGTTAAACATGAAATTGTTGCTATTGCACCCACGCATGATAGTCCTATTATCTTTTTGAATTCTCCCAACTACACTATATCGGAGAAGTTTGTGCTTATTAAGGATTATATTGATGGGTTGCCTTTTACCGTTGCACATGATAATTTTGATGAATGTAATATGCATGTGCTTGCTGCTCCTACTTGCAATTATTATGAGAGAGGAACTATTTCTCCACCTCTCTATGTTTCCCATACTATGAAATTGCAAGAAACTGTTTATACTATGCATTGGCCTTTACTTTGTGTGCATGAATTGTTCTTTTATGACATGCCGATGTATAGGAAGAGAGTTAGACTTTGTTGTTGCATGAAATATGTTACTTTGTGCTCACTACTAAATTACAAATCATTGTTAATTGAAATTGGCTTTGATATACCTTGGGATCCGGGTGGATCCATTACTTGAGCACTATATGCCTAGCTTAATGGCTTTAAAGAAAGCGCTGCCAAGGAGACAACCCAGAAGTTTTAGAGAGTCATTTATTTCTGTTGAGTGCTTTTATATAGTTTAAAAACAAAAAATAAAGAGGGGAACCTAAAACTTTTCAAAAAGAAAAGTGAAGGTGAGAAAGACAAGCATTGTTGAAGTGGGAGCTAGCCTTGAACTTTGTTCATGCTCACGGAAACTTTGTGAATCTTGATTACAGAAACTTTTCAGAAAAAATAATTATCCCCTTGTACAATTCTGTTGTATTATAAAAATAATGTGCCAAGATTTGCCTTTAGGATGTTTACAATGCTTGTTGGTTTGTACGGTGCTGGACAGAAACTTTGGCTGTAGTGCGCGATTTTACATTTTTGACTGGAAGGTCAATTGGTTCTGATTCCTTTTGCACTGTCTTGCTGTACAACTTGTTTATTTTTCCTAATTTTGGTAGAATTTTGGGGTACCAGAGGTATGGTGAATGTTCAGATTGCTACAGATTGTTCTATTTTTGACAGATTCTGTTTTTTGATGCATAGTTTGCTTGTTTTGATGAATCTATCAATTTATATCAGTGGTTTAAGCCATGAAAAAGTTATGTTACAGTAGAAATAATGAAAAAACAAAATATGAATTGGTTTGCTACAGTACTTAGAGTAGTAATTTGCTTTATTATACTAACGGATCTTACCGAGTTTTCTGTTGAAGTTTTGTGTGGATGAAGTGTCTAAACGAGGAGGTCTCGATATGAGGAGAAGGAAGAGAGGCAAGAGCTCAAGCTTGGGGATGCCCGAGGCACCCCAATTAAATATTCAAGGAGACTCAAGCGTCTAAGCTTGGGGATGCTCCGGAAGGCATCCCCTCTTTCTTCAACAAGTATCGGTATGTTTTCGTATTCGTTTCGTTCATGCGATATGTGCAAGTCTTGGAGCGTCTTTTGCATTTAGTTTTGACTTTTCTTTTATGCACCATGCTGGTATGAGATAGTCCTTGGTTTATTTATAGAATTCTCATTGCACTTCACTTAAATCTTTTGAGTATGGCTTTATAGAATGCTTCATGTGCTTCATTTGTATCATCTGAAGTTCGGATTGCTTGTTTCTCTTCACATAGACAACCGCCATTTGTAGAATGTTCTTTTGCTACACTTATATTTGTTAGAGCATGGGCATATCTTTTGTAGAAAGAATTAAACTCTCTTGCTTCACTTATATCTATTTAGAGAGATGACAGGAATTGGTCATTCACATGGTTAGTCATAAAATCCTACATAAAACTTGTAGATCACTTAATATGATATGTTTGATTTCTTGCAATAGTTTTGCGATATAAAGGTGGTAATATTAGAGTCGTGCTAGTTGAGTAATTGTGAAATTGAGAAATACTTGTGTTGAGGTTTGCAAGTCCCGTAGCATGCACGTATGGTGAACCGTTATGTAATGAAGTTGGAGCATGAGGTGTTTTTTATTGTCTTCCTTATGAGTGGCAGTCGGGGACGAGCAATGGATTTTTCCTACTAATCTATCCCTCTTAGGGCATGCGTAGTAGTACTTTGCTTCAAGGGCTAAGTAGACTTATGCAATAAGTATATGAGTTCTTTATGACTAATGTGAGTCCATGGATATACGCACACTCATCCTTCCACTTTGCTAGTTTCTATTTTACCGCGCAACTTTCGCCGGTAGCATAAACCCATTATTTACCTTCCTCAAAACAGCCACCATACCTACCTATATGGCATTTCCATAGCCATTCTGAGATATATTGCCATGCAACTTTCCACCGTTCCGTTTATTATGACACGTTTCATCATTGCCATATTGCTTTTTGCATGATCATGTAGTTGACATCATGTTTGTGGCAAGGCCACCTTCATAATTTTCATACATGTAACTCTTGATTCATTGCATATCCTGGTACACCGCCTGAGGCATTCATATAGAGTCATATTTTGTTCTAGCTTTGAGTTGTAATTCTTGAGTTGTAAATCCATAAAAGTGTGATGATCTTCATTATTAGAGCATTGTCCCAGTGAGGAAAGGATGCTGAAGACTATCCCCCACAAGTCGGGATGGGACTTCGGACTTTATAAAAATAGAAGAGGCCAAAGAAGCCCAAATAAAAAAAAGGCCAAAGAAGCCCACCAAAAAGAAAAAAAAAGAGAAAGAAAGAAAAAAAGAAAAAAAGAAAAAATATATAATGAGAGAAAAAGAGAGAAGGGACAATTGCTACTATCTCTTTTTCCACACTTGTGCTTCAAAGTAGCACCATGATCTTCATGATAGAGAGTCTCCTATGTTGTCACTTTCATATACTAGTGGGAATTTTTCATTATAGAACTTGGCTTGTATATTCCAATGATGGGCTTCCTCAAAATTCCCTAGGTCTTCGTGAGCAAGCAAATTGGATGCACACCCACTTAGTTTCTTTTGTTGAGCTTTCATATATTTATATCTCTAGTGCATCCGTTGCATGGCAATCCCTACTCACTCACATTGATATCTATTGATGGGCATCTCCATAGCCCATTGATACGCCTAGTTGATGTGAGACTATCTTCTCCCACTTTTTGTCCTCACAACCACCAGAATAGACCACCATAGTGCTATGTCCATAGCTTGCGCTCATGTATTGTGTAAGAGTTGAAAAAGCTGAAGCGTGTTAAAAAGTATGAACCAATTGCTCGGCTCGTCATCGGGGTTGTGCATGATGGGAGCATTTTGTGTGACGAAGATGGAGCATAGCCAGACTATATGATTTTGTAGGGATGAGCTTTCTTTGGCTATGTTATTTCGATAAGACATAATTGCTTGGTTTGGTATGCTTGAAGTATTATTGTTTTTATGTCAAATGATAGACTATTGCCTTGAATCACTCGTGTCTTAATATTCATGCCATGATTAGACTTATGATCAAGATTATGCTAGGTAGCATTCCACATCAAAAATTATCTTTTTTATCATTTACCTACTCGAGGACGAGCAGGAATTAAGCTTGGGGATGTTGATACGTCTCCATCGTATCTATAATTTTTGATTGTTCCATGCCAATATTCTTCAACTTTCATATACTTTTGGCAACTTTTTATACTATTTTTGGGACTAACATATTGATCCAGTGCCCAGTGCCAGTTCCTGTCTGTTGCATGTTTTATGTTTCGCAGAAAACCAATATTGTCGTGGATTTAACACGTCAGATGTCCTTAGTGTGAGGACTTAGTCGCGAGGCCAACGCATCTATGTGGTAGCTTGAGAGGGGTTGAACGGAATTGAGAGACGCAACACAAGACAAGGGTTTAGACAGCTTTGGGCCCCGGGAAACATCATCCGGTAAAAACCCTACATGTTGTTTGAGGCTAGATCTCATTATCATCACGAGGGAGTCGCCGTAAACCAGCTCTCCTTTAGTTGTGTCTAGACCTAGAGATTGTTTCTTGCCTGTCCCCCTTTGGGGAGCCCTGCCCCTCTTTATATAAGTTAAAGGGGCGGGTTAAATGTAGAATCCATCTCGGACTAAGACTTAAACTATTTTGACTCCCTTTCCTGGGCTTCTTAACGTCTGCTGGTTTAACATTGTCTGCTGGTTTAACATTGTCTGCCGGTTTAACATTGTCTGTCGGTTTAACATTGTCTGCCGGTTTAACATTGTCTGCCGGTTTAACATTGTCTTCCGGTTTAACATTGTCTGAATACCTGCCGGTGCCACCATCAGTCTTAACTCTGCCGGTTTAACACTCACTGGTTTACCGTCGCCGGTTTACCACTCGCCGGTTTACCGTCTGTCTTAGCCATCTGTCTTAACTGTCTGCCGGTTTACCATCCGCCGGTTTACCAAGTCCCGGTCGGTTTACGACTCCAGCCGGGTCATACCGCGGGGTATATCCCCGAAAAATATCAAACGGAATCCAAATGGGATAAAAATGGATGGAGAATTATTTTGGAATATTTGGGATTTTCTAGAGGATGAATCAACGTGAAACGGTGTCCGGGGTGGCCACGAGACAGGGGGGCATGCCCTCCCCCCTGGGCATGCCCTCGACTCTCGTGGTCCACCCATAAGGCGGTTGATGCCCTTATTTTCCTGCAAGAAAGCTAATTTTATGAGAAAAATCTGGGCAAAAGATTCACCCCAATCGGAGTTACGGATCTCCAGATATAAAGGAAACGGTGAAGGGGTAGAATCAGAGACCGTAGAAACAGAGAGATAGATCCAATCTCGGAGGGGACCAGAGGGGAAACCCTTCTCCCATCTAGGGATGAGGTCAAGGAAGAAGAAGAAGAAGGGGGCCTCTCTCCCCCTTGCTTCCGGTGGCGCCGGAGCGCTGCCGGGGGCCATCATCATCACTGCGATCTTCACCAACACCTCCATCATCTTCACCAACATCTCCATCACCTTACCCCATCTATATTCAGCGGTCCACTCTCCCGCAACCCGTTGTACCCTCTACTTGAACATGGTGCTTTATGCTTCATATTATTTTCCAATGATGTGTTACCATCCTATGATGTCTAAGTAGATTTTCGTTGTCCTATTGGTGATTGATGAATTGCTATGATTGGTTTCAGTTGCATGTTTTATTATTGGTGTTGTCCTATTGTGCCCTCTGTGTCGCGCAAGCGTGAGGGATTCCCGCTGTAGGGTGTTGCAATGCGTTTATGATTCGCTTATAGTGGGTTGCGTGAGTAAGTGAAACACAAACCCGAGTAAGGGGATTGTTGCGTATGGGATAAAGGGGACTTGATACTTTAATGCTATGGTTGGGTTTTACCTTAATGAATCTTTAGTAGTTGCAGATGCTTGCTAGAGTTCCAATCATAAGTGCATATGATCCAAGTAGAGAAAGTATGTTAGCTTATGCCTCTCCCTCAAATAGAATTGCAATAGTGATTACCGATCTAGTAAAGTAGTCAATTGCTTAGGGACAATTTCACAAACTCATGCCACCACTTTTCCACACTCGCTTTATTTACTTTTTTGCATCTTTACCTAAACAGCCCCTAGCTTTTATTTACGTGCTCTTTATTATCTTGCACACCTATCCAACAACACCTACAAATTACTTCTAGTTTCATACTTGTTCTAGGTAAAGCAAACGTCAAGCATGTGTAGAGTTGTATCGGTGGTTGATAGAACTTGAGGGAATATTTGTTCTACCTTTAGCTCCTCGTTGGGTTCGACACTCTTACTTATCGAAAACTGTTGCGATCCCCTACACTTGTGGGTTATCAAGCCGCCATGTGGACCATGATTGTAAAGATTGGCATTCCTAAACTCCTTCATGATGTAACAATCCCTCCACATATGACTAGATGGCTTATCACGCTTGTCGTGCTTCGTACAAGGTTGATTCAGCATTGCTTCTAGGTTGAGTTTTGACCCTTGGGGTAGCTTTCCCTTGCGATGCTGATTATTATTCTGCGCATTGGTGTTAGCACAAAATCAAAACTACCATCAGCCTTACGCTTACCATTGCTGGCTTGAACCACCGAGCTATGTTGCTACCCCTTTGTATTGCCGCTCTTCTTTCCCTTCCCCGGCTTATCATCATCAGAGTCGGGATCCTTGGTACTGTCAGAGTCAGTGTATTTGATGAGAGCCGCCATTAGCTCCCCCATATTATTGCAGTGACTCTTAAGCTGCCCCAACTTCTGCTTAAGAGGGAGGAAACGGCAATTCTTCTCTGACATCAAGACTACAGAACCGGCGCTGATACTATTTGATGAATCTATGATTGTTGAAATCCAGTGCACCCAATGGGTTGTTGACTCTCCTCCCTGAATGCAAGAATCCAAATCCAGAATTGACATGGGTTGCTTGGATGTGTCCTTGAAATTTTGAATAAAATTCCTCTTTAACTATGCCCATGACCCAATAGAATTAGCGGGCAGTGTTTTTAACCACGTACGAGCCGGCCCATCCAACATCATGGTGAAGTACTTAGCACACACAGCATCGGCAACATCTAGCATCTCCATAGCCATCTCATAACTCTCAATCCAATCCTTTGGGGGAAGATCTGCCGTATAATTGGGCTCCTTATGGGGGACCTTGAAATCCTTAGGCAAACGCTCATTATGCAGAGCCGGCACTAAACACGGCACACCCAATGTTCTAGAGGTCGATCCTGCCTCCATGGACACTGAAGGATAAACCGGAGATTGCTGTTGAGATGCTAACTGAGCCATTAGCTGAGCCGCCAGCTCTGCCTCACGCTGTGCTCTGCCCTGGTCTACAAAAATTTGATCATCAGTGCTGATACGCGGTGGGTCAGGCCTGCGAGGCTGGTTGCGGTGCCGCTCGCTGCTTGACACGGCTGCTTCATCAATGTGCTGGCTATAACTCCTTCTTGGACGTGGCGTTGAGTGGATATGATCACGACTGTATGAATAAGCCGCTTGCTGGGCCACAGCTATCTAAAGAAGCTCTCCGGCTCTCCGTATTTCCATCGCTGCTGGCGACTCATCCTGGGCCGAGAGGGCCGCCAGTCGTGTTGCCGCTACTATCATGTTATCCAAGGGGTTAGAAAAATGCCCTGGAGGAGTTGGAACGTGCTGAGGAGGGGTCACATTCAAACGTGGCTAAACCGGTTCTCCGGCCGCTGGCGCCTCAGCGGTCTGATTTCCACCGGGCGGGTTACTGGGTCCTGCCCCGGGCGTGTTGAAAAGATTCCTCGCATCGTAAGTTGGGGGCAGCTGGCTTACGTGCCTTCTATTGAAAACAACATTTGACACATCCATGTCCAAGCTTAAATGCAAGCTCTCCCCCTGAAGCCGTTTCGCCTCCCTCTGCAAGACGGCTCGCTCTATTGCCATCCGGGTGTTTTCTGCATTTAACTCCTCCTTGGCTTGCGCTATCTCGTCACGCAATTTTGTAACCTCCGTGTTAGGCTGAGCTTGTTTCGCTGGGTTAACCTCCGCAGTTAACAACATTGTCAGAGCATCCAATAGATCAGACAAAACTTGAGTCGGCGGGCGCACAGGTCCGGTCCCGGAAGTCATCGTTGTCGCTGACCTGGAAATCATTGCTGCTGAAGTCGAGAACCCTGCGCCGGCTATGTACGGCAATGAAGACTGTGACCTGGTGTGGCGGCTCGTAGGGGTCCTGAATACTGTCACCATCGGAACAGCCCCCAAGCCCGCCATCCTGAACCTGGTAGATAGAGTCGGTCTCACCAGCAGAAGACTCGTCGCCTGAGTAAATAATCGTCTCACCACTAGATTCAGATCCTCCTTGTAGTTCTGCTCCATGAACGAAACCGACAAAACATGCTTCGGGGCAGCTTTAGCCTTGGCAGGTTGCGCGCGTCGAGCCAACTCGACGATGTCGATGCAGATGTCCGGCTCAGCTTCTGACTTATCGATCTTGTTGATGAAGACGTGAATCCCGCCAAAGGGGACCCGGTACTCGTACTCGATTGAGTCGGCCTCGGGGCCCCAGCCCCCGTCGTTGATGTAGAGCTTGTCGTGATGACTCTTGGTCATCTGGCCCATGGCGTACCCCATGAGCCCTGCGAAGCTGCCCTTCAAGAACTCGAAACCACCGTGCGCTGGCCCTTCGGTGGGCGCCAACTGTCGTGGAATTATCACGTCAGACGTCCTAGTGTAAGGACTTAGGTGTGGAGCCATCGTGATGTAGCTAGCTTGAAGTGGTTAAACGGGACAAGGGACATAGAGAGTTTATACTAGTTCGGCCCCTCACGGTGGAGGTAACAGCCTAATCCGGTGTAGGGTGGTTATTGCTTGGGTTTGATTACCAGGGAGTGAATACGCTTAACCTAGTTCTCGATCTCTTTCTTTCCTGCCCTAACTCACCGCCGGGTCGTCCCTTTATATACACAGGTTAACGCCCGCCGGCTTACCGAATCCCGGTCGGCTCATAGACAACGTGTTCGGCCCGGTGACTAACTACGCTTGCCTTACAATACAAGTTTATCCTCATGGCGGTTCAACCTTTTGGACCCTAAGTCGCCTCTGGGTCTTGGGCCGTCAGCGGCTTCTTATGACCCGCCCCCTTCATGGGTTATCGCTAGTCGTATGACCCGGCCCCTCCTGGGCGGTTCATACCTGATAGTTATATCCCCAACAACCCTAGAAAAAAAATACAACAACTCGGGATGATGCACCGATAACTTGGAGTTCACATAGGCGCAGCCAATCATACAAGTGTATCATGAAAAAAGGGATCAACACTCAGCCTATGTATTTCTCGTGGAAATATATAATTTAGTGCCATTGGTTATTTACTTTAAACATAAGCATTGACGTGTTATTGTAGAGGCGCACAAAAAGAAATGGATATTGTAGTCACACAAAAAAATGTATATTGTAGGCTGCTACTTAAAAGTGTTACCTCATATGATTACATAGCCACCATTTCATAAATTGCGTACCCATTGAATTCATATATGAATATTACATGTATTACTTCATAATAGACCCTTAAATCATCCAAGACTAATGAATCTGAATGCAAGACTAACAATGGTGCATGTAAATGATAGCTACATTGGTTGTTTGAAGAAACATTAGTGTAACTTTGGCATGCACAATCTAAAAGGATTATTTAGAAAAAATGTGATATGTGAGTGTCCAATCTTTATAGCGTTTAATGGGTATTGTATCTTTGGCCACTATACGAAGTAGATATTGATTTATTTTAAAGTGATGCACGTCCACGATCGATAGATAGTGATATGTGAATGAATTGTGCAATCTCTCTCACACGCATACATATCTCATTTCTCCGTGGGCATCAGAATCTCACACGCGCACTTCATGTATTTCTCTCCCTCTGTAAAGGTTAGAATTCATCCTTCTACCCCGTCCTACAACTCTCTCACACAGAAACACACACGCTCTCTCTGTCGAACACGCCCACCCCTTTAATTCCGCCCACCCACCGCCACTAATGTCTCAAAGTATAATTATGTCTCGCACACATATGGCTATGGTTAACTCGAGCTGGATCCCATTGTAGGTATTCATATGGTTCCGGGACTCAAAAGACGGCAGAGGTTATTATTGACTTGAAGGCCAAAACCTTCGTCATCTTTTGAGTCCCGAAACCATATGAATACATGTGATGGGATCCAGCAGAGCACCTTTTGTTTTGAGATTTTGCTCTCTCTCTCTCTCTCTCTCTCTCTCTCTCACACACACACACACACACACATACACGTGTAGACATTGTTTATGTCTTCAATTCTTTTCCAGCACTTGCATGCACACCGCTTGTTTATCTCTGTGATGCTATAAGTATGCCTCGCACAAATGCTATCTACCTATCACTTATTTGTCACACAAACTCCTTCTCCCTATATCTAAGTGTCACTGCCCCCCCGCCCACACACACACACTTCCCGACACCGAAGGAGTAGGGTGACACCTCGATCTGATACTAATCTATCTACTGGCTTCTCTCTCTCTCTCTCACACACACACACTACCCAACACCAAAGGAGTAGGGT